>NW_022884519.1:600000-1200000 GCF_011952205.1 Bombus bifarius | reverse complement strand
ATGGCCGGAACACCGCGGGCACTCGCCGGTCCGAGCAGCCTCTCGTCGAAGGGCGGCGTTCTCATCCTCCAGCGCCGTGAGCCTCGCCATTGCGGTGTCACTGTCGCGCGTCGGTCTCGTCCTCACGGACGACTCGTGCTTCCATGCGGCCGTGATGAAGCCGGCCGCCTCCTTCAGGGCCTTGATGTACGTCCCCTTTAGGTTCGACGATGTCGTCGCAACCCTCATTATCTGGGAGACGTGCATGGTAAATCCTGCACTGACGTCCGCTGGGGAGCTCGTCCTGATCAGTAACGCCAGCTCCTCGGACACGTCCGGGGTGGTCACGGCGATTCTCCTCTTCTTGCTCCTCGACGTCGTCGACGAACGCGACGCCATCGTGGCGACCGAGGCGACCGATTCCTCGTCGTCGGACCTCGGCAGCGCCCGCATTCCTGTGAAGTCGTCGTCCACCGCGGCCGGGGCGAGCAACTCGCTCTTCAACCTGTTCGACGAACCTCGCTTCGTCCTGTTTGGAGGCTCCTCCGCAACCTCCATCGCGTCGTCCCGCGCCTCGCCAGACATAGAAACACGTTCGAGGGCCTGGCGGTCCACCCTCGAACGGCCGCGGCCGCGAGACAACGACGCAGCGGGGCCCACTTGACAACCCGCAACTGCGCCGGTACTGGGGTCTCCCTCCCCTGCGTAAACGTATTTCTCTTTTGTTCGTCTATCCATTTTTCTCTTTTTATTTGTGCCTGGTCGTCCTTGAGACTCCCGTCCTGGTGCCACTCACTCTTTCGCACCCTACCCCGGTCAAGGCCGGTGCAGGGTGACGGGGAGCCCCACGAGAAGGTGAGGTGAGTGGTCTTGACAGGTATGGGCCCACCAACTTCTCCGAAATTCTCCGCACCGGATCGGCGAGCTGACGGGTACCAAAGGCACCGACCAGCCGCCACCCGACTATAGGGGAATATCAGATACATCGGGGTTTCCCAGGGCGTGGTCCTACGCCCCGAGAACCCATACCCGCCTCGTGCTCCCCACTCGACTGTCAACTGCCAACTGCTCAACTCGACTCTCAACTCACAACTCCCCCACTCGACTCTTCGGGTGACGACCACCCGATAAAAACAGCCTAACGGCACTTAGACCTTCTCGCAATATTGTTTATGGTTCACCCGGTATTTCTTAAGCCACGATACTACAATATTAATACTCAATAATGATTTCGATTGTTCTAAATATTCGTTGTTTTGGTAGAAACTACTTTGCTTCCTTTAAAATATCTTAATATTTGCTTCTTATAAAATATCCGGTCTTAGGGAATTGCAAAACGGTCAGCAGAGACTTTTCGAGTGCTTGGTGAATCTTTTACGTGCCACGCGTAACGTACCTCATATATAAAGCGTAGAAGTACACGAGAGGGGAAAATAGCAGCGACATCTCTTATCCCATCGGCCATTCATACAATCGATTGTCCCTTTTCATGCTTCAATCCTCTACGTCTTCTTCTGTTTTTTGTTCAAGTGGATCTCACTTCAAGGAAAGCTGTACATCTCCTCTAGCGTTTAGTTTTTGGTATAACGATCCCCTTTCAGCGGCTTCTTTCGTCTCTATTATAATACCACGGAAAGATCTCTGACATACAGACAATGTGGACGATAAAGCGCAAATGCCGACAAGCCGAAAGGGTCGGGAAACTTCAAAAGGCCTAACGGTCATCAATATATTTCGACACCGCAGCTGTTGATGTTCAGTTAGCCACCGGGGAGCCAAGAGTGAAGAGTCGTTAATCGAGAGCTGTGATATCACACTACTGCATTAAGTTCAAGTTAAATAATCATCGTTTTCTGTTTAATTCACTGTAATAAATTCATCTATCAATACATTATCACATAGGATAGAAATCACTGGAAATCCTAATTTCTAACATTTCTGAATAAAGAATTTCTATAATACATTCATCCACGCGCTAGCTCTCTCTATTCCAAAATATAAAAAAACCTCAACATTTTTAATTTATAATCGACGACGAGCTATACGTAAGAAGTGCGTAATTAGAAAAAAAACAAGAATTAATCACGAAGTACCTTCAATCTCACAGTGGCTCTAGAAATTACACGCACAACCTCTTATCTTTCAATGAAGCGTTTTTTAAATCAGTGCCTTGAATGGCACGTAATTTAACATAATCAGGCTCGATTAACTAAAATATAAATGCTACAATAAACGGTGTGCCACGTGTGTTCTATCCACTGTGTGTTGCTTTAGCGTTAACATTACCGATATACCGGGCTCAAGAGTGGTTCAACGTCTCGCCAGTGCTGGGAATATGAGAAAGGCCCGTTCAAATTTGATGAATAAAACATCGTAGCGCGATATAACGCGGAACGTGGAGCTCATATGCGGCTGCTTGGATATCGTCTGGACGGAGCTGTATTTTATTCGAGACACGTGACTCTGTAGCCATCAGAGTCGCAAATACATATTCCGGGCAAAGTCCTAGGAATGCCAGGCTTTCGGTGTCCCGCCAAAGGATAAGGGCTGTCTACGTGTCCGCGGCGGTCGAGTGAAAGTCGTGTGGACGGCCGAAGCAGGCTCGTGACCATGGCACAAAGGGGTAGAAACACGACTGTGTGTCGTCGAGTTGCGTTTACCGAAGCTGAAGTTAAATTACGCGTGAGACGCTTTGACTCGTGCTGCAGCGGCCCGTGTCACGTTTCTTGCATCAAACAACGAGGAGAAAGCAAGAAGAAACCAAGAAATGAAAGAAAGAAATGGACAGAGAGCGCAGGCACAGGAAGAGGCTTGAGAGAAGAGAAAGAAACGAGGGAAGAAAAAGATGAGAGCAGGCACAAACAGATTGAAGAACCTAGAGAGACAGACAGACAGACAGACAGAGAATACAGAGAAAGAAAGACAGAGGATGAAACAGGAGAAAAAGAAGGACGACCAGTCACAAAAGTTAGAAGTCAGGGCGAAATTCTTTGTCGGATCTTAAGCATTGTCGCCGGTGCATCTGGCTTTTTCAACGCGCGAGATAACGAACAGACACTACGGTTCTCCGTGCATTGTCAGCACAAGCCAAGCTTATATAACGTAAATACGATACGCGAAGAATAGCAAGAGACGCGCGCGACTAACAGCGAAGGCAAAGGTAAAGGATGGAGAAGCTTCGCAGTCAAACGGACAGAATGAAGAAGGTGCACGCGAGCTTTCGCGCGTGCTGCGTGAAAGAGGCACGATAGTGACGGCAATGTTATCCCAGCAGGTGTATCTGGGTGATTCAGCGGGATGGTCGTATTGGTCTACTTGGATAACGCGAGTTCTGAAGAGCTGCATACATATTAAATCTGCTCTCTGGTAAAATCAATTATTTCAGGATATTCTTGGAGTAGTTGTCAGTTACTGCTTCTTCTACTGCTTCATTATATGTGTATGGATTCTGGAAAATGGAGTTTATTTAGGAAATAAATTAAATTACATACAATAACCATTAATAACAAATCTACTAGAAATTTTACCCGTCGAATCGAGAATCGATTTCCTAAGTCCTAAATTACCGTTCTTCTCTCGTGATCTAACCTATTTAGTAAAATGACTGTCGGTAAAACAAAGCATAAGTAAATATATCGATTAGCAGGTAGTTTGAATGCTATAAAATTTACACCTACCCTCCTTGTGTTGACAATTCCAGTGGAAAAATGTAATCCACTTCATCTTCTGATTTTATTATAAATTCTACACATTCTATTCTTTCATGTTTTGTGTTTTTGTTCATAGAGGTACGGAGGATAACGTACAACGGCATGGCGTAGAGAAAATCGATTTGTAATAACGTAAATCCTTGGGGCAATTAAAACGATCGATTCTGGAAAATCGAGTTCATTTTGGAAATAAATTGAATTATATACAATAACCATTAATAACAAATCTACTAGGAATTTTACCTATCGAATCGAGAATCGATTTCCTAAGTCCTAAATTACCGTTCTTCTCTCGTGATCTAACCTATTTAGTAAAATGACTGTCGGTAAAACAAAGCATAAGTAAATATGTCGATTAGCAGGTAGTTTGAATGCTATAAAATTTACACCTACCCTCCTTGTGTTGACAATTCCAGTGGAAAAATGTAATCCACTTCATCTTCTGATTTTATTATAAATTCTACACATTCTATTCTTTCATGTTTTGTGTTTTTGTTCATAGAGGTACGGAGGATAACGTACAACGGCATGGCGTAGAGAAAATCGATTTATAATAACGTAAATCCTTGGGACAATTAAGTCGATGGATTCTGGAAAATCGAGTTTATTTTGGAAATAAATTGAATTATATACAATAACCATTAATAACAAATCTACTAGAAATTTTACCTATCGAATCGAGAATCGATTTCCTAAGTCCTAAATTACCGTTCTTCTCTCGTGATCTAACCTATTTAGTAAAATGACTGTCGGTAAAACAAAGCAAAAGTAAATATGTCTATTGGCGGGTAGTTTGAATTCTATAGAATTTGCATATGTGTGTCGTTGAAGAAGTTGCTTATACAGTGCGGGGGAAGATAATTAAAAAGTTACTACTATAAACTCTAAAAAAAATCTATTAAATAAATCTATTAAATCTATTAAATCTGTTAAATCTATTAAAATCTATTAAATATCTATTAAAATCGATTAAATAAAAGAATCGTACAGATAAACTGTTTTGCACAGTGTAACTAAAAACATTCAGGATAACTTGAATTATCAATTAACTTTTCGCGATTTTTCTACACTAAACAATTTTATTATCTCGTTTAGTTTGTTACAAATGGTTTAATTCTGGACTGTATCCTACGGTTTATTTTTTTTTAAATAGGTCAAAAACAGTTTTCTGTCTAAAAAATGCTAAAGAATATTCCTTAAAGCTTATTCAATCGAGCAATAGTCGACCAGGCGAATATAGTTAGCAACGACAGTAGGTTATGCGAGTTATCGTAGATGGGGTGGTTAACGCGATCATTGGCTACGAAGGAATTAATAATGGGTCGAGATTAATTGCGTGCTACGCAGATAATCGATGGCCGATGTCCGAGTGCATCTTACGCGTGTTGGCAATTTAATTAGTGGGACATGTTCCCTCCTGTCTGATTATCATAATGATGGAAGGGGCTTCGGTAAATTATCGTAATGCGATTCGACTGTGCGCACCACGTATTCACCATTTTATATCCTTTAATTTCATTTCCCTTTTGAAATTTCTTCATTGTTATTTACGTTATCCAATTGAAAAAAATGCTTACTTCGAAATATGTACATACTAATCTATCGAATTATAGAGAGAAACTTGATAGTTGGAGAGAAATTGGATTCGTGACGCTTAAGACTTTTTCAAAATCGCTTTTAATCTACATAATAATAAATCTCTTTATCAAATGTGCATACGAACAAAAATAGACTATGGAAACAAAGTAATTGAAATAAAATAAATTGAAATAAAGAAATTGAAATAATTGAAATAATTAGGTTGGCAACTAAGTGATTGCGGATTTTGTCATTAGGTGGTATTGACAAAACCCGCAATCATTTAGTTGCCAACCTAATAGTTTGCAGAATAAAATACTGAGCGATGATGCGAAAGAGAAACCCAATTTCTCTAACAATAAAAAAATACGTACCAATAGCAACGAATATATTAACCACACATTCAGTCAAACCTGAAATCTGCGTTTCGTTCTACCTTTTTCCTATTCTATCGAGTTTTCACTTTTCACTTTTTATTTGACTATTTCGAACTATGTTACTTGCAACTACACTACCACGTGTCGATGAAATACAGAAGACGAGATTGAAATTTTGTTGTAAGTTAGCGGGCTCGTAATTAGCTTAAAATTCTATCCTAACCTCAACATGTCTTCATTATAAAAATATCTTAATTACACTTGCAGATTCACATTGATAACGATCATAAAATTGATTGCAGTCGGATTTACCTTGAATTTTCGTTTATCAATCGTCGATTTGTCCAAGACGAAAAAGATTGACTGGCAGATTACGAACGTCATTAAGTTTTCTGTCGGCATCGATGGCTCGCACGGATCAATCGTCATTGAATTATTGGCCGAGGCCTCGGTATAATACGCCAAGAGAATCCCCGGCTCTTCGACAGGCTATTTTGCGAGATTCGAATTTCCCTGCCGGCGATCGTCATTATAACGCACTTAACATCGCATCGCATCGATTAATCGCGCCCTCTCGCACATCCATCGTGCGGCCATTTGTCGCCTGCTATCCTTCTTCTCGCGTTCACATGTGACACGAAACATCACGCGTGTTGTGCATCGTCGTGTTTTTGCTAATGTGCTAAAATTCTTGATGCATTGATTTTCTTATCATTTCTTTGGAACTCAAACGATACGTCATTTGGTATGTTATCTATATGCGGTTGAATTTTCAGAAAACCTAGCCTTGCCGAGATGCAGATACTCATCTTCGAGATTGGGATTTTAACGTGTAATGTTGGGTTGGCAACTACCTATACGTTGGCAATACCACCTAATGACAAAACCCGCAATCACATAGTTGCCAACCCAATAGTAAGCAGTTAGAAAAATGATTTTTTGATTAATTACGGAAAAACCGTTTTCACACGGTTGTTGAAAAACTAACGTGTCATGTAAACGGGTTAAAAGAATCTCTTAAAAAAAAAAATTTCAGCTGAGACCTGGCTGCTTTTGAATAAAAGTAACGCGAATTACCTGATGTTGGTAATTGTCCAACTTGTCGTATACATTACAATGTGAAGTTGCAATTTTGTTTATTTCCCAGTTGTTTGTTAGCGTACGCGCGTGAAAAGTACAAACAGCGAAGAAATTTCTTCACGGCAGGAGAATCTGAGACACGCGTGAAAAATATTGACTTTCGAGTTTTAACGTGTTTTACTTTTGAGCGACGTTGTCGTGCTACAAAATCGTTGTAAATTTTTTAAGAGAATTCACAAATTTCACAGAATTTCGAAAGTTCAACATTACGCAAGCTGCACGTAATATGAAAAAATATATCAAAATATTCAGAGTTTAATGGTTCCTATAATACTTGGCGGATATATAAAACGATTATCTACCGAGATTCTAATTGTAATATTTTTTTAAATTATAGAAACTCTTTGATCATAAGCCTAGAGAATGTAACAATGTTAAACGCAACTTTCTACATTGTAGGTGTTTAGGTTTTATAAAAGTTTCAATAACAAAGAGATAATATTTTGTGGCTTATCGTTGGTTCGTTTTACCGATGTTTCAATCGAGTATGTGCAAAGACACGTATACATAGTATAGGATTTTTTTTATTTATTTATGTCACAAATTAGACAACGATAGTAGCTTTTGCATACTTCGCTATTCCAGATATATCCTACACTTTCTTCATCCACAATTTAATTTCAAATTAATAACAAACTTAATTAATAACAAAATTCAGTATAACCATAATCGAGAAGCTATTCGAAATTTTCAACCAATACGTCAATCCATCGAAGAATTCTTTTAAACGAGTCACAAAAGTCTTCACGAAAGTTTAGTTTATTAATTCTGTATTAAAAACGGTGTCAAAAAGAAGCAGATCAATGTGCCTCATTTGCCAGGAGCTGCGAAAGACTACACTTGCAGGACAGAAATAATTTTAATATCGTCGGAATCCCGGTATATTTTTATCCGACTAGATTCTCCGCTCTTCGAACTTCCTATTTGCTTAAAGCTACTGAACCGGACTGGTTCTTCCCCTTCCACCCGTTTTTGCTCGATTTGTCTCAGTCCTTTCCTGACGATGGGTTGCGCCACGCCGCGCCACGCCGCGCCACGCCACGGCGGTAATGGATGTCTAGCCGATTTGATCTAACTGCGGATTGATCGCAATATCCCCCGCGGAGGCGGAGGTTAATCTGATTTAATTCATAATCCTAGATAAGCCTTTTATCATTCGTTTACTGGTTAATTGAACGACACGGATCAGCCAGCAAGTAGCACGTGCTCCATTGTAAATAGAACATTTGCTTTTTGCTTGAAAATGGTTATGTCGATGGTCGTTGAGATGAAGATGTTCCAATGATTTTTAATAAACTGCTGTTGCTATAAAAGTTTATTTATTTCTACGTTCATTTTCAGTTGTTTCATTGTCGTGTAGGATATTATGGATCCATGGATGTTTATGCAAAGAAAAAATATTTTTCCAAGGACAATTAAAAATGCAAACGAAGTAGAGATTTATTTCACGCGTTAAATATTATCACGAGGAACATACTTGGAATATTTTACACATTTCTGCGCGAATTCATTACATGCGACCTGTGCACGTTTGCGCTTTTAAATTTCTCATAAACGGCGAGACTTAACAAACTTTCGTAGTCTAATTACAAATAACTGCAGTTGCTTCGAAAATTGTAGGTCTTGCGTAACATCGTCAATATGGGATTTTCGTTCAAACGACGATAAGACAAAATATAAAATTTCACTTGGCAACAGTAAGTTTCCGAATACATTCATTGTCCGACCATAGAAAAATTGCTATATCGGAAAACGAAATTGATCGCCACCATTTATAAATAAACCATCGCTACCGCATTTTTCGTTTGTATGTAAAATATTGCGAACGTACGCGTGCAAAAACACGCGGTTTATCAGCCGGTTGACGGAGGAAAACAGTTGCAAACCAGACAGTTGATTACAAAGTGCACTGTATTAATTTATTGCATGCTAAACCATGAAAGCCACTTACGAACAATCAAAAAATACTTCCCGGAACAAATCCACCACTTGTTCAAATCATACCTAAACGGCAGAACCTTTGCAGTAAAAATAAAGGATGTATATTCTGAAGTAAAAGACATTAAGGCAGGGCTACCAACAGCAAAATACTGACATTCGCGGACGACACAGCTGTACTAGTCAGGCACACCAATGCAGAAACAGCAGTCACATTGCTACAAAAGCACATCAGAAAAATAGAAATATGGTTACAAGATACATTACATTGTACTATATCTTTTTATCAAATATTTTTGTCGAAATGTAAACTCTGCTTTGCTACACGTTGCTTTTGCGTAGTCCAGTATTTGTGTGCAGACATCGTAACCGCACTCTGTGGAAAATCATTTTGTTGGGTCTGGAGATTTTGCAAAATATCGCCCCTTCTGTCGATATTGGAAATCTGACTCGCGTTTAACGCGTACATTAATCACGTATTACCACGCCTGCTGCTTGTAATTCGCCACACAGTAGAAATTGGTGTACTGGCTTTTAACGCACGTCCTAATAGGAACATGGAAATATGTCGATGATGATTTGTGATCGTTTTATGCAAAACTAACATAACCTAATCATCGTTTGTAGTTACGCAAAAGTATTTGGTTGTTTATCACATATTTTAAATAACATTACGAACTGTTACTCGGCGAGATTTATACAAATTTGAAAGTGCACGTGTATAATCCTACGCTTCAATGATTCCGGTTACAACTCACGATTTATCACTTTGCAAATGCAAAGCGTTGTTCGCGATAAGATTTCACGACATGCCGCAGCCAGCTATTCCCAGTTTACGGTCTCCAACACAACGGTTTCAATTTCAATTCGTAGACTAGCCGCGTCTTCTGTGCGCCAACCGTCGACTTTTCCCTTTGCCCATCCACCCATTCAACTTTCCCTTTTGATCGCGTAAAACGTTGACAACTGTCGGTCTCGTCTATCTGCATGCATCGCGGATGCTTTTTCAATTTCTCGCTGTATGCTCTTTAAAGTTCTTTAAATCTCGAGTCTCATATGTGAGCACGCAGCATGTATTCGGACAAAGTATATCACATGTGATCATTATACGAGGCTGGAGAAGTTTCTTCGTAATTTTCCTTCTTTTCTTCGTCGCTTAAGACTCGTTACTTTTCTGTATTTTATAATGTTAATAGCACTCGTGATTATTCGAATGATATGTACAGCGGCTGAGGAAAGTATTCGAACGCTTACACTTACAAATTTCAATTAGTAAAATGAGGTGTAATAAACTAATTTGTTAAAACAATTTGGTATCTTCACACAAAAGTATTCGAACGCTGTAACACTGTTGATAGTTTTTCATCTTCGTTTGCACCGAATGTAAACATCATTGCTAAATAAAAATATTGGTACGTTCACTTGATGTTAAGATGTCGTTTCAGTAACAGCGTTACTACCGTTCGCGGAGAGACGCGATCGCGAGGGGCGTAAATTCTCGCTACGATTTTGATAGTCGACGCCGCGAACCAGTCGTTCCCCTGTTTCGATTAGGATAACAGAGGTAGTTCAAATGATTGTAACACAGAATTAACAGGATTAATATACGCTTCCATGTTTAACAATATTTAAAATTATAATTAACACGTTACAAATGATTTAACGATGATACAACTAGTTTATTATTATAATTCGACTCGACTTTATGATATTTCTCGACATATTAGTTTGACTAAGCGAACTTGATTTTATTTTTCTGAACCTTTCGATGCATTCGGTTTGAATCCTCGTATAATACTGATTGCCCTTCGATTTTTTCCTTTGTCTCCTCTTGGAGACGACTCCCACCACGCTCGGGTCCCGCAACCGCTCGCGCCTATGATCACGTATGCCACCTTTTTCTGTGTAGGTAAAATACAGACCGAAGGCGAACGATGTTTTTTAGAACTCGCTGCTGGACGACAACTATGCGCTTATCGCTATATTGTGTATACCTCGCCGGTCATGTAAGACGATCTGTCTGCGACACTGTAGTACCAAGGGAGACGGTTAGGAACACGGCTTATAGTAAGCCTCGGGGAGTAACAGACGGTAACGTAAAAGTAAAACGTAAAAGTAAAATACCAAAAAGTGTGAAACAGAAAGGTGTGAAAGAGAAATAATATTCCAATTACATGAGGACGGCAAATCATATAACGAGATTGCCGGAATTGTGAACAGAAGTAAGTCCACAATATATTATATCATAAAAAGTGAAAGAATGAAGGAACACTTGCAAACAAAGCTCGATCAGGTCGACCAAAGAAATTGTCTGGGACAGAGGAGAAAGTTATCATTCGCGAATTAAAAAGAATCCTACTGCATCCGCTCCTCGACTCGCAAGTATGGTAGCTGATATGTTTCATGAAGAAGTTCACCCGGAATTATGTCGACGAATCTGACGAAACAATGATTTCCAAGGCAGAGTACTGCGAAACAAGCCATACATTAGTGCGGTAAATCATAAAAAAAGATTGACTTTTAAATATTTTTAAATATTTTAAAAAATAACCTTAAAGAAAGTGCCCGTAGATTAGGATTATTGGAAGATTTCCACTTCCAACAAGATAATGATCCTAAGCATACTGCTAGAATTGCGAAAGAACGAATCGTATATAACACACCACGCATGCTAATTACTCCACCGCAAAGTCCAGACATAAATCCGATTGAAAATTTATGGGCTGGAATCGGAAAAAGATTAAATAAATTTCAGATAATCTCGAAGCAAGTATTGAAAGATAAAATTATAGAAATATGGAACTCCGTTAAGTGTAATTTTACAAAATCATTGGTTTACAGTATGGAACGTCGATTGAGACACACTATCGCTGCTAAAGGCAGTCCATCAAAATATTAATATTAAATAATTTAATAATATATGTAGCGTTCAAATACTTCTGTCAGTCACTTACAATG
Source organism: Bombus bifarius (assembly GCF_011952205.1). Lineage (NCBI taxonomy): Eukaryota > Metazoa > Arthropoda > Insecta > Hymenoptera > Apidae > Bombus > Bombus bifarius. The sequence goes on along the minus strand of NW_022884519.1, from coordinate 1,188,320 downwards.
CGTGTTTCTAATAAATGTATCAGTGCCTACCTACGTTGTTGAATCCTTTTCAAATTTTGCTGACATAACCTCAAAACTTCCATCGTCCTACTGACATCTGCTTGTCTAAGCAAATTACTTTAATGTACATTATTTCGGCCATTCAAGTTCGCATATGTAAGCGTTCGAATACTTTCGTCAGCCATTATATATCTCTTGAATAATTCAAATTTAATACATTTCGTTCATAGGTGTAACAAAGTAATCGTATGAGCGAGCAACTCTTACCTCATGTGGTCCTAAAAGTCTATGACGAACATAGCTTAGAATTTCAAGTCTCTGCGAATGAAACAACATTTCTTAACCTCAAAATTCCACTTTTTAGTAGAAAGAGAAAATTAATAACCGCTAGATCGATGCGTGTCCTACATTAATATTAATATACTGTTACTACATGCTAATGTATCTAATATATTTTAATTTATTCATTGTATCTCTCGACATATTTATTTGTATCCATTAGAACCATCAAACCATCCATCTTACATAGAATATCTGTTTCTTGTTTCAGGTGAGTGAATCCATTGCTCGTGAAGGTAGCGTCGATCCATTAAGGTTTAAGTAAGTTCTATCCTCGCCTTACTAAAGTCGATCACTTTTGCAATCTGCCGTTATCACGGCTAACGGGACAAGTACAGTTAACCGATAATCTCGAAGACTGGCTGGAACCTTGGCAAAGAAACCGGTCTCTCGCGCGAATGTCCCTCGCTCCGCCCCGATCAAGACATTATCGATAAAGACATTGCCTCGATCGGTTGTCCTCGCTCGTGCGTTCTTGTTAAGCTCCGAGAAACACGTCCATTCGCCACACAATGTATTGAACCTGAGGATCGTTTCGTGTCCAAGGCTTAAGACGCTCGAGGATCAACAACGTCCTATTGCTTCTGTACAAGGTGTTCCGTATTGCAAGGAGACTGGAAGCTCTGTAGCGGTTGGAACAAACTTTGAAGCTGTTGTAGATCAGGTCCTTTTTCACTATTTTGCGGCCCATAAAATGGGCATTTCTCTAAAGAACAAAGAGGGTACTTTTTTAAAGAGCTTAAGTTAAGCATTTGCTTATTTAGCAATCCTCTGGTATCTACTTTGTTTTTAAAAAAGACAGATATAGGGCGATACAATTAAGGTGATTCTACATGAGAAAATAAATTGAAAATGTAGGTTAGAATTTTTTTTAGGTTAGAATTACCATGGAGAATATTAACTTGAAATATTTGTCTGTACTTAACTGTGTCTCGGCTTAGCGGAGAACTTGATGTTAATTAATATCTGTACTTACTTCCGCTTGTTTTATTTCAGTTTGTGTTTATCTTGTTAGAGAACACACGTTAGAGAATATTTCAGTTTTCTGGTCATTTACTTTATGAAATACTCGAGCAATCTTTCCTTTCAATTGTTCAAAACTTGTAATTTCTTCGGAGTACAATTCGTTCATTGTCTAGCAAACAATTGTTTAAAGTAAATTTTCCCAAAAACCAGAAGATGTTATTCTACATTTTTTATTTTTCTGATTTTTTATTTTTCCACGTAGAATAACTTTCTTTTTGGTCGCGCCCAATTGGTTACAAGACACCCTGTATAATAATTTTTCAAACCTGATCATTTCAATGGCAAACGTATTTTACAACGCACGTAATATTTGAGCGTGTGTTTTCTTTGTTCAATTTGTCAAAGCGGATCAGTAAAATGTCCGCTTGTCCTTGATGGGCTTATGGCGATTTACTCGACCTTTATTAACGCGATAAAGCGTATTAAATTGTTTATTCGCGAAGGTGGAAGGATCGTGGCTAAGGTTCTGATCCAGAAAGCCGTGAAAGTGGAGAAACGAGAAAGATAAGGATTTGTCGAGTGGGAGAATGGAAGGACGCGAAATCACGACACGACGTACGAGATGTGGGAGTAGAGTGAAGGTTTTCGTTTCTTTTTCAAAGTAAACTGCGAGATGTTTCGTTGGAATGTAGCAGTCGAGATTTCGTCTAAAGTCTGTTGCAATATTCTCAAATGTACAATGAGATCTTCTACTTTCTGCGTACTCGCTTATTTTTATTCTTCAAAATCACTTTAGACTTAAATCTTATCTTCTTAAATCTAAAGATGTCGAGGGTTGTTCGGAGAATCCACAATATAGAGATCCGTGCTTTTTTTGATTATTTCATTTGTACTTTACAATTTGTTCTACTGGACATTTGGTAAATTTTTCTAGCTTTATTGCTAAATAATAAAAGGTGGATGGCTACCCCCAGCGGGGTACCATCTTCGAGTTTGACTATTTTATTTCTTCAGTGAGGTCAGTGGGCTGTTTTCTTTTTAGTCTTCTTTCTATCAGAGTTTTGCTCGCTTCGGCAGCCAGCTGGTTTGGCTGTGTTGCCGTTCTTTCCTTGTATATTTTTGCGTACCTGCCGATTTCTTCTTTCACCGTTGGTATTTTCAAGTCTTTACGTATATCCTCGTTTCTGACATACCAGAGGGCGTTCGCTATTGTTCTCAGTATCTTCGATTGTAGCGACTCTAGTTTATTTATGTGGCTCATGGCTGCTGTCCCCCATAGTGGCATTCCGTACGTCCAAATTGGTTTTATTATCGTTTTGTATATTTTTAGTTTATTTTCTATGCTGAGTTTAGAATTTCGACTAGTTAACCAGTACATTTGTCTTCTTTTTATCCGTATTTTGTCTATAATTGATTTAGTATGTTGCTTCCATGTTAGTTGTGTGTCTAAGTGGTGTGCTAGATATTTAACTTGCCTCGTTTGTGTTATGTGCGTGCCATTCAATTGGATATGTGGTGGTTTCCATTTTCTTAGTGTAAATGTAATATGGTTGCATTTACTGGGGTTTGCTTTTATTTGTTTATCTTGTAGCCATTTTTCTATTCTTCTGATGTGCTCTTGTGGTAATGTGACTGCTGTTTCTGCATTAGTGTGCCTAGTGTGCCATGTGGCTAATACAGCCATGTCGTTCGCGAATGTCAGTATTTTGCTGTTGGTAGTTGTTGGTATGTTGGCTATGTATAGTGTATATAATATTGGTCCTAAGACGCCTCCTTGCGGTAGCCCTGCCTTGATGTCTTTTACTTCAGAATATACATCCTTTATTTTTACTACAAAGGTTCTGCTGCTTAGGCATGATTTGAGCAAGTGGTGGATTTGTTCCGGGAAGTGTTTTTTGATTGTTGGTAGGAGGCTTTCATGGTTCACTTTGTCAAATGCTAATCATCTGCTATTAGACGAATTATCGCTTGCGTTCAATTTGCCGAAAAGTTTCCGACTGAGTCGAATGTGAAGCAATGTTATTCTATTTTACCGACAAGACAAATTCAAAGAATGATAAAACTTTGCGTGCGAGTAAAGTAAAGTATCTTATCCGTAATTCTAACACAAAAGTCACTTACAGATGTAAAAACGGGAGTTACCAAAATTTTATTTACACATTTTGGTTAGTAAACACAATAGAACAATACAAGTTTAAAACCTCATTTTAGATATCTTTCATGGCTCTTCAGATATTTCACGAATAAGAAAATTCTAAATTTTTCCCGAAGGAAATAATTCCATTCCTTAAAACCGAATTGTGGCACCAAAGAAAAATAGGGTTGTATTGTACGGACGACGTACTTGTGCGCAAAGTTTCATAATTTTTTGCATTTCCGAGTTGCCTAATGTTCCTCGTGAGTGAACAATTTTGAAGAAACAAGATCATAGTAATTTCAGGCAGCAATTAAATTGTTATAATATGCATATTATTTTTATTACGGATTTTTTTATTTTCGTATGATAAACAAGGAAAAGAAAAATATCTATATTTACTGACATTTTTATCGATGCACAATTCCAATCTCTCCAAATATATTCCAATAAAAATTCCTACATATCAATTTTCCATTGCATCCTCGCTTAACGTTCCAGTTCTCCTTACTATCACCATCTCTCGTAGAAGATATCCATGTTAGGAATCTTCCATGCATCTTTATATTTCTGAAACGAATAAACGCTGCCAATCGCGTTTTTAACAATTTAAAGCATATATTGCGATGCAAAATATTCGTTAGAATAAAATGTCGTACAGTTGGCAACTAAGCGATTGCTGTTGTCATTAGGTGGTAATGACAAAATCCGCAATCACTTAATTTCCAACTCAATATATTCTTTTTTCTATATTCTTTGGCCTTGTGCGTACATATTTCTTGAGCTGATAACTCTTAAATCTATTTCATTTATAAATGTGTATGTTGTTCAAGTAGTCGCTTGTTTCTCATTCGGCTGTTGCCAACTCTTCTCAAGTTGCAATATTCGCAAGGAGGAGGGGTATTCGGAATGTATTTAATTCAGCAGTAAACCCATAATAAGAATGAAAGGAAAATAGGCAGGAAGAAAAGACGAGAAACAAAGAAAACGGTCGAGTTTATTATCACAAAACACAATTAGATTAAAATAACTGAAGTAACAAAAGGGGTTAAGCTTGCATTAAATGCAGAGGGCAGCAGCGGAAACAGCATACGAACACGTACAACGATCAACGTAACGATTAAATTCATTTATCGAGTCGATTCGAGGCTCAGAACCAATTATTTCCTCTGCGGTTGATCCTCATAGAAAAAGTTGATTCTGTATCCGTCCAATTCAATGTTCGTACATTCCTCAGGAACGGATCAATGACGAATATGAAGGATATGACCGACAATGCTCCAGAAAGCTCCATGAAAACCATCATAATAATAAAAAAAAGAAAAAAAACAATTCAAAGTAAAAATTCCCTTTGCAAAAAGATAAAAATTCGCAAAGAGAGAACTATCTTTTTTCCCCTTGCCCCTGTGCCGCCCCACTAATAATCTTGTTGCCGGCTTCTACGAAGAAGCCCAGAAGCCTATTCGTTTGCCTTGAGAACCGAAATTATCGTCTGTGCACCAGCTAAACACAGAAGCCAAGCGCAACATTATCACGCTAAGTGGAGGGATGAAAAGTTGGCGGCGCGCGCGTGTCACGGTGTCATCGACGCACCTCTGCACGAGTACACAAATAGCTCATTATGACTGCAGCCTGCACTTGCACCCGTCGTGCGCACAACGTAATTCGGGTTAATGATCGTGTGTACGCTCGTGCTCTCGTACTTGTACGCGAAGCAGCACTCGACAACTTGGCCCGGACCAGGCATTCCACTCTCTGGCCATTAGCAAGTGTAATGCCGGTCGTGGCAGCACCACGTTTCTTTGCAACTATCTCGCAGTGGCAACTAAGTGACTGCGGATTTGTCAGTACCACCTAACGTCAAAATCCGCAATCACTTAGTTGCCAACCCAATATGGTAAAGACGAACTGTGCCACAATTTTTACTGCGAATACTTCACGTTCCAGTGAGTCGTAGCAACAACTATTCGTTTACAGTGAATATTTAGCAGCGCCTTAAGAAGCGAAATAATTTGTACGCGAGGAAAGCTACTACATATACACGTACTTACGTGTTAGTGGACATATTTTTCATATACGAATAAACAGAAATATTCGCAAGAGAATCACCAGCGAAATTGGCGTATGTTTACGGAACGTGAAATGTTCGCTGTAAATATCAGGTTGACAACTAACCGATTGCAGATTTTATCATTTGGTGGTATTGACAAAATCTGCAATCACTTTGTTGCCAACTTAATAGTTCCAATCCTCCTTTGCTTCCATTGCTTCTCTTCTAGTGATCTCGGTTCGTCCCTATCATTCGTTCTCCTTTAACAATGTTTTCTAGCAGTTTTTTTCCTCTTCTTTGTTGGCAGGACGATGAGTCATTGGGGACTTTGACGAAAGTGATTAGAAATATGATAGTTTGAGGAGGTGGGGGCGATGGTAAAGTGGGGATGAGTGCCATGGTCCTTACGATTGCAGCTTCTTTTGTTATCTTTTTAACAAGAGTCTGGTAATAATTGTTAAGAATTATGTGGGTCTCGTTGGTAGAATTAATGGTAACTTTTATTCTTAATAAACTAACGTTTATTCTTACTATGCTGTTTTAATCGTCTATGTAGTTTTATTATATCGTATTACCGTAGATCGTTGTGTAATTCTGGTACTAAAATGTTATTTATCGATCTTTACAAGATTTTCACAAGAAGAGCTTGCAAGCTTTAATCCTTTGCACTGCAAATTTTATTTCAATTTCGTTACCAGCAGCTGCCAACGCTTCTAAGTGCTTTATTTGAAATTTACTTTAACTGAAAAATAAGACAATTTAAATAAATAAAATGAAGAAACAAATTCACTACCAGTTTTATTCACACTATTGTTGTATTTTGTAATTTTTAAGAGTATAATATATCTTGAAACAATTTCCAGGATGCAATCCTGCTTTACCTTCGCATGTTTTTCAAAGAAAGATGAGCCTCGACAAAGGAGCTCCTGAGATAAAAACTGATGTCGAATCATACTCGACATAGAGCAGTGCAAATGATTAACAGCGATAATTATTAATTCACATCTTTGTATAATATATCGATGACTGTTTAAAATTATATTTGATAACGAGTAGTTGTTATGATTATAATTTTTCTCGTTATCTTTTTAAAATACTATCTGGAAATATTTATTTTAATCTGTTTTATTTAATTAGTTTCTATTAAATTAATTAAATTAATTGAATTAATTGTTCTATTTAATCTATTTAATTAATAAATTTTAAATATTTATTTTATTATTTTAATCTTAAAATAAACCAGAAACGTTTGTAGATCTGTTCTATTTAATTAGTTTCTATTAAATTAATTAAATTAATTGTTCTATTTAATCTATTTAATTAATAAATTTTAAATATTTATTTTATTATTTTAATCTTAAAATAAACCAGAAACGTTTGAAGATAAATATCTTACAGCTTTTAACACAATTATGAACATTACCTTACGACAATGAACGCATGTTGGTGTATATTTTCGAAAAATACTCGTAAGGTCAACTTGTATTTCTACCGAGATCTTATTCGCTGAGAAAAGAAATTATTTAACGAAATGGTAGCGTATTACCTGCGTTATGTAAACCGAGACCCTGACCGAAGTTCTACCGTATCCTCCCGTGAGATTTAAAGCGGAGAATGCGTGGATTTTCAAGTCAGTGGACACAATGAATTTACCTTCTCTCCGAACGAGTATTTAGAAGGCGGGTCACAGAAGAGAACAACGCGAAATAGAGCTACTGAGACACGATGCTTCTTGGAAATGCGAAATAGACTTTCCACGGTCGTAGAATAAATCAACATTTAACTTAAATCGCTTAGAAAGATGTTTGTACTCTTCGATGTTCTCCACTTTGAAATTTCAATACTAAATACGTGTAGATGTACTCTTCACCATTCATCTTCGTAATTTACGATATCTCCCATATTACAATTCGGCAGTTGCACGTATGCTGCACAGTCGAACGCTTTGCCTTTTCGTTTTCCTTACTTTCTATTTGCTTATCTATGTTTTAAAACTACTCAGCTTAGCTCTATATAAAAAAATATGTATTTATGTTGCAATTCGTTTGAGGTGGATTAAACGTGTAGGTGTATTTAATTAATAACGTAACGAGTGGACGAATTCGTAATAGTCAGTGGTATAAAAATAAGTATAAGCACGAGAGATAGTGTACGCCAGTTATAATCGTCACTCGCTGCTACTATACCGATCGAATAAAGGATAACAATAATCTCCTAGGGGGCACGTTCATCCATTTGTATCGACAGACGGTAGTACAAAAAGTTAATATTCTTATGTAACTCCGGCTGAAGATTATAAGAAACGGCAATAACAATCTGTTGGGAGTTCGTTTGCCTCTAGAACTTGCAAACCAAAACAGTCGTTAGTATTCTGTTGAAGTAATTACTTCAAGAAAAACTCTACATCTTTGCTTTTGTATATCCGTGACCTGGAGAAGAGAATAGAATTTAGTGAAAAAATTCCAAATAACGAGAGATACATATTATTGTGCTCTTGAATATAAATTTTGCTTTGGATTACAAGGTCTGGAAACAAAAGAGCTATGAGTAGGTTTCTATCGCTGTTTCTTGTAGCCTTCAGCTACAGCTACACACAGAGGTTAACTTTTTGGTAATGTCCTTTGCTATAAATATATGAACGTGCTCCTTATTCTTCTTTTTATTGTATTGTAACGCTATAAGAGTGCAGATCTTCATCAGCATACACTATACTTATACCTATACTTGTTTCAATATACTTTACTGTTCCACTTCATCCACTCGTTCCTCTATCACTTAACCTCAACAATATCATACATCAAAGATACAATAATGTGGGTCTCTCGCAGATTCCAATTTTCCGTTGACTTTTCTACTCTCATGTGCAGCTACATGACTCCTTTAACAGTGATAACGTTTTTTTCTGTTTTGTTTGTTTTACAAATGTTGTCGCAGATAGATCTTACATACCAAGCGAGTTCTATTGTTTTTAATAAATCAGCACAACAATAATTAATGTTAATTAATAAGGTTTTGGGTTTATAAAATAACGATTCACTTAGATTCGTTTTCTCCAATATATTTCAGTCTTATAACACGTCTTACCACACAGGAATCTCCAAGTCAATAGAACAACGTGGTCGACTTCTAAGACAAAAGAGCGTCGTTAGAAGTCGTACCAACTTAGCTTGTAGTAAGCAGCGATCATACCAACTTAACATTTCTCAACAATTAAGAGTATAATAATTAAAGAGAATAATAATTAAAAAGAATCCATAGTCATTTTTAACCCCTTGCTTTAGAATTGCTCATTTCATCTCTGATTATAGATTATAATTTGATAAATTTTTTATACTTTTTGATACTATTTGATAATATTTCTTTACACCTAGCAATCTTTGTTTGAAACACCTTCGATTACAATTTTTAGTTTGTTTTTTAGAATCGTCGTTACTAATTTCCTTGAAATTCTTTGTCAAGTAGAAGTTCGTTAGAAAAGTAGAAACAACATGTGATAATGTTCAAATAGACTCAGTTCACTTCGAGTTCATTACCCTTCATTTCTTCAATCCCGCTGGATTAATTCTAAGCCTGTTAGTTCACAGAATTATGTTTGCGCCAGAAATCTAGCAAATTACATTCTATGTATTCAGAAAATTGTTCTCCCTAGAAGTCGGTATTATAATACTTTTAACGTACGACTTAAAAAAGCTACTTTACCGCGTCCTTGTGACATTATTTGTATATACATTTTTCCATCCATAAATTGTATCTTTTGGATACAATCAATTATCTTAAATCGATGTTAATCTTAACAATTTACCGACCGCTGGCGATTCAACAACATACGCACGTCCGACCGGCATCTCAGGCGCAGATTCTCCCTGGCGCCGGCTCTGTTTCGGTTTAGACATTCCAATACCATTCTTTTTGCTCTTCGCGAACGATACGTTTTTCAAAGTGGTATAAAACTGTGAGAGCCTACAAAGCAACGCAACTGACGCAACTGAGCAAGATACCATAATACTAAATAACAAATTACTGCTGAAATAATGAGCATTAATATCGGTCGGTAAGCGATTGATTACCGATTAATCGGCTATTGGTCGGTAAAGTGTTAAACTACAAATGTAAAACAGATTACAACACATCCATTCGATATTCGTACGAAGAAACTTGCTTCGTTTATAATTATCGCTCGTTTCATCGTCTAAATTCCAACAACTGTTCGCCAGTATTACCCTCTTACCGCGAAAATGCCACACGAGACTGACAAGCCTTCTTGAAACTTGATGGCAATACTCCTCCACGCTGAACATTAATTAGCAATCGTTCGTTACTCGAGGACGACACTTGTGAACCAATACTTCCTATTGTCATTAATTATTGCTCGTTAACGATTAATTACTCCGCGGTTGTTTTCCGTTGGAGACGAAGCCAGGTGCAAGGGACAAGCAGAAAAGGCAAAAGAACGTGAGAACGAAATTTCTGGATATCGAGATCTCTGTTAGATAAATCCGTGGATCGATTGGTGAACGCGAATATTCGCTTGTATATTTGCTCGTATTGTCATTAATCGGTTGGTAATTAGCGACTGCTAATTGTAGCGTTGTTTCTCGTTGAAACGCGATAAAAGCTGACTCGAAAACGAAGTTGAAAAAGCTGCCCGGGGAATGATGGAACCAGCTTCCTGAAAATTAGCCTTTTTATGAACAGTCGGTAATTGATAAGTAATTGCTTCAAGTTTGTAATTAGATCACTAGATTGCACACCGATTTACAGATATATTTTCTTTCTGTCTGTTGTGATATTTTAGTAGTAGAAATCTGAAAAATTCAGTGAACATTTTAATACAGTTATAAGTAATATAATTAAGATACAAGTAATTAACTGCTCATTTGCGTGTAAACAATTATTAAATAATGGTAGAAATTGTTTGAAATGTTGTAAATCATTGCTACGAATTCTGGGATACTATAGTGTGATAGATACTGAATTCTCCATTTATTTTTGCTTTATATTTAAGAGATGGTAGTTCTTTTTTTATTATTCATACGTTTACTTATTAACATTCTTTTTTTATTATTCATATGTTTACTTATTAACATGGTATAGAGAAGAGGCGAAAAAAGAGGAGGAAAGAGAAATTAAAACGTCTAATGTTTCAAAAATGTTTAGAGGCGAGCAGCTTTGGTGCTAGGCAACGTTATCGCTAAATCGTATCCCGTTTATTATTCCTCTGGTATCGCCAGTAACATTCCCTTTGTGCTGCAACTCTATGTATGTTAAGAAAACCGATATCCATCGGTCATCAAACCATAGTAATGCGATCTCGAACGCTCTCTCTTACCTGCAGAACATGTTACGATAATTTGAAAAATTCCTTTCTAGATACGTAAAGCTAGGAAAAAGAAATCTAATAACAAAGCAGAACTTCGTTCGAGGAAAAATATATGAAAATAAATGCAACAATGAAAGTAAACACTGAATACAAGCTATATATAGAAATTTTTTATTTATCCTATATAATAAGTTTATTGATCGATAGATCTATTTGCAAGAAACGATGGTTACTTAACGTGAACTAAATACAGTAATGTGCTATAACTAAGACAACTAAATAGTTAATTCACAACTCACAACTATTGTAATAGTTTACTACTCATAACAACTCGGCAACTCAACTCCCCACTCCTCACAACTCGACTCCCCCCACTCGACTCCCCCCACTCGACTGTCAACTCACGACTCTTCTACTCGACTCCTCCCCACTCGACTCCCCGGCAGAACTGCCAGGCCCTTTTTGGCCTAACGGCACTTAGGGCTTCCCGCAATATTGTTTATGATACGCCAGATATTTCTTAGGTCATTTGTCCATGATGCTACATATACGTTACTTAGTTTCTGTACTTTAAACAGTTAATAAGCTTACGAAGAAGTATAAGTGATTTTGGAAAGTGAACTAACAAGTGAATAGATCTAAGAATAATGTAAAAGTATACGTGAGATCTTCTACGTATATATTTACTAAGTTAACAATTTATCAAGATATGTTGCGTATGTCAAATGATATTGTTCATTTTGGAAGATCAAATGTAAATGAGTCTGAGAATCGAGTGAAGATACAAGCGAGCTCAGCTGTATCGACTGCGTATATTTTAGTAAGTTAATCAAATAATTTAACAATTTAATTTATATATGTTAAACGATGCGATTAATTTCGTGGAATTGAATAAAAATAAATGAAAATATCGAAATGGTATCAATCGTGCTCACCGATTTATTTTATTTTTAAGAAATTTAACCATACCATCAAGAGATACATTTACTTTTGAAAACTAAAATAGTATCGAAATTTGGATAAATTTGTAGCGCCACATGAGCGTAGAACAAGTCAACGAAAGTACGAGAAATAAGTACGTCACGCGGCCAGGAAAATTTGCTTTGCTCGTCGATTGCAGGCATAGTTTTGTTAAGTACAAGTACAGAGATAGTGCATGTCGTAATCGTGGCTCGCCCAATCTTACTATTCGACTCTCTAACTGTTCGCTATTCTTCTAACAATTCCATTATGTGTCTGACTGTCCCAGAGTTCGTCTATTTGTATGGACCGGTGTATTACAAAAAGTTCAAATGTAACTGTAAGAAGATATACACAGAAACAGAAAGAACAGAATTAGCCCACGGAACATTAAGATAGATACATTTTCCAGACGTTTTTATCATCTTCTATCTTCAAAGCGTCGCCCGCTCGCCATAGTTGAACTCTTATCGCAGCCTCTCTCTGGCCAACCACCGATCCTCCGTAATGGAATATCGATTCTCCGTGTTTGGACGGTCAATTTTCCTGTCACGACACGATGAATTGCTCGCTAATGATAGCACGGGCTCGCCAAATAATATTCCTGCGATTGCAAAATCGTCCTCTCACGCGATAGCCAAGGTATTCTATGACGAGGCGGTGTGAATCAACGATTTTTTATTTACCAGGCGATTACCAATAACCTGAGCTCTGAAACATTGTTGAAAACCACGCGAAACATTTCCCGGAACAGTGACAAATTACAGTACTCGTGTATTTCGTTGGCAACTAAGTGATTGCGGGCTTTGTCATTACCACCTAATAACAAAATCCGCAATCACTTAATTGCCAACCCAGTAATTAACGCGAGGGACGTGTATACTCGTGCAAATGAATAGAAAACAAAGGATTAAGAGGAAGTTCGATGTAAATCGTACGTACATTAAAAACAAGGAAACGAAGGAAATACGGCAAGTAGCGGTTATTATTGAACGCCATTATTAATATTACTGTTACCTTTTGTCCGGTAGAAAATTTCTATTTTATCGATGCAATGGAGTAGCAAGCAGCTGGCTGGTGAAAATGAGCACAATGTATAGTTTAATGACTAACGAAGAAATAATCGGTTCCTCTTGAAATTGGTCGTTCGTTAAAATGACATGAATTCCACTGTACAATTCCTATAGAGTTGTATTTAAAACATATTTGTTAAAAAACGAATTCAGACGAATTCAATTGAGAAGAATAAATGTTTCTATTGGGTAGGCAACTAAGTGATTGCGGATTTTACCATTAGATGGTAATGACAGAATCCTCAATCACTTAGTTGCTAACCTAATATAATAAATAACGGGACAGAAACATCCTTACGTTTCAATAACGTACATATGTTCTGTTCATAGTAGAAAAGGGAAACAAGTAACAAAAAAAAAAGGTATTTGTTAAAAGACGAATTCAGACGAATTCAACCGAGGAGAATAAATGTTTCTATAATAAACAGCGAGACAGAAACATCCTTACGTTTCAATGGCGTACATATGTTCTGTCCAGAGTGGAAAAGAGGAACAAGTAGCGAAAAAAACTTTGGTGTAAAAAGCGAAGCACGATCGTGAAGCTCACGTTGAAAAAAGAAAAAGAAAAAGAGAGAAAGAAAATCGCTTCTTCCGGGCTTTTCTTAATTAACTTTCAAGCTCTTTGCCCAAGCTTACCTTCATTAACTCGAAAAAAACCCTTTTCCTCATCTTTACAAATTTTCAGCCCCATTTCAACTCGACCTCTTTTATTCGCTCTATTTACGCGCCGCGTTTCCTCTGTATTCCACGAGGACCGTAAGTCTCCTCCCCTTGTCGTCCTTTCTTTCTCTCCGTATCTTTTCTTCTTCTTCTACTCCTTCTTCTTCTCCTTCTTTCTCGTTTTTTATTAGACTTGCAAACGAAAGAACCCGGAGCGCAGTCTGCAGAAAGGTGTTGGCAATTGGCGCGCGGAGACAGCGCTTTAAAGTGAGCACCGAGTCGAAAATGGAGAAGAAATAAGACTAAATGGAGAGGAATCGGTATCGGTAGGTCTCTGTCGCCTCTCTTCACTTCCTTCTTCTTTCTCCATTTTTATTACACTTGCAGACGAAATAACCCGAGAGCGTATTCGAATCGGTGCTACCTGCAAGAAGAAATAAATAGAGAGAAGTGGACATTTGCGTGGAAAGTTGTAGTAAAGCTATTGAAATCGCGATGTTCCAAGCGGTTCCTTCACAGGGATCAACTTTTTCATCGTATTTCGCGCGAACGAAGCTGGAAAGTTTACCGGCTCGATAAATTGTCAGCGTCAGCTGTACCTGGCATCGAAACACGAACAACTTCACTTCGCCTACGAAACTAGATCGCGCGATTAAATCCTTCCATTCATTGGTTTTTCCACTAACTTCCGTTCTCGTCCGCTTCCTTCCATCAGTTATGCCAACTTTCACCATATTACGGTTCGCGCCTCTTTCATCTGATATTTCCCTAACATCGAAGTGACTTCAAGCGCACGGCTTTGCTTCATCAGACAGCAATCAGAAATTTGGTATCGTTTGCTTTTAACCATGATACCAGATGCACAAAATTTATAGAATTACTTGAGAATTTTGCGGACTGTCATAAATGATCGATTCAGTATGCAGGTTCAGTTGCAATGAATGATTGATGTATTCTTAGTGAAAGAGAGTACATAGATCTTTTTATTCTTATATCAGTGTAGTAAAAGTAAAAGTACATAAAAGTATTAGGTTGGCAACTATGTGATTGCGGAGTTTGTCACTAGGTGGTAATGAAGGTTGGAAGTGAATTAGGGTTAGAAGTTTCACTCGCTTGATGATATTGATAGAGTACCGACTTTGGGCTGTATTTAAGGCATAAATAGTCGTGTGGCAAATATCATATAATTGAGAGATTTTAAACATCTACAAGTTTCTTCCTTTCTGCTACGTTCTACGTATTGAGGTTAGGTTGAGGTTAAGTGATCTGCAAATAAGTAATTGCGTGATAAGTGACACTTAGTTGCCAACCCAATAGTCCTATTGAACCTGATTAGATCATGCACCTACTACATCGAAATTGTATTGTAATTATATTAAACATATGAAAGTCCTCCCAATTCTTAATATCGTAAACTGTCAATTTATAAGTATACAGAACTACGGGATAAGAAAACAGTGAGAAAATTATCAACAACAATAATAATCGAGAATAATGGAAACATTAAATGAAACTAAACAGAAGCTTCGTTTAATCCAGCATCGCTTATTCGACATCGTTCAACATCGAAAGATAAACTCGTGGAATAAGAAAGGCATAGCGTAGATGATCAAGTTACACAGAAGTCAAGTCGGTAAACAACATCGCCTATACTAATCATGTGATGTTTGAAAGATTAAACAAAAGAAAGATTCAGCCAGTTGAATCAATCTGCAATGAACAAAATAAATATCACGAAACCTTTCATCATCGCCAGGCGCAACACATTGCAAAACGCAAACGATTGAATAAATATAAACAAATGAACGACGAATCACGGCGGGGAGCGGCTGTCGAAACGCAAATTTCTGAAGCTGGAACGCCAGGAAGAAACGCGACGACCTACATACGTACGTCGAGGAACGCAATCTAACGTGGAGGAAATATAAAAGCTGGCTCGGGTTGATGCACGCCACGCTTTTCTGCTTCGGCTGATTCCAGAGTTACCTTGGGAAAAATTGGAGAAAATTGGGTGAAATTAGGGAATCGTTCTCTCTCTCTCTCTCTCTCTCCCTCCCTCCCTCCTTCCCTTCCTCCCTCCCTCCCCCTCCCTCCTTCCCTTCCTCCCTCCCTCCCTCTCTCACTCTCTCTTTCTTCCTGCAGACGAATAAAAGGAGAAAGAGATTGGGAAGGAAGATAAGGGTGCTGAACGAGCGATTTTAAAATGCGTTTGAGGGGGAACTATGAGGTTTGATGGTGAGAAACAGATTGCAGGGTAAGGAAAACGTCTCGTTTTCGGTTTAATTTGACGTTTAAAAGAGGATGAAACGAGGTTAGGGTTTTTACGAGTATTTGATTTGGAAGTTGCTAAGCTTTTGAATATTTCCGTTAAAGTCATTTGCAAGCTGCGTAAGCTTCATTTAATCCTTCACGTCCTGAACGTACTTTAGAGTACTATTGGATATTTATTGATATATAATATATGTATAATATTAATTATATGTAATATTGATGGAATACCTGTGAAAGCTTATTTACGCTATTTCATATTAAAAAGGCAATTTTCAAATGGAATTTATACCATGGAATTCATTCCATTCATATGGATTATTATTGAGCAACTAAATGATTGCGGATTTTGTCATTAGGTGGTATTGACAAAATCCGCAATCACTTGGTTGTCAACCCAATACTTTTATCAAAATGTTGTTACGAATATGCATATATCACTCTAATTACTCAACAATTTCTGTGGAATTCTAATGTATGTGCGTTTATATTTGAATGAATATATTCATGGTCAATGGATACAGTTACACACTCAATATATATGCGTTGTTCAAACTACACATATGATTAGAATATATAACATGTAATTTATGACATAAAGGAGTGGGAAGAGTTCACGGACAAACATAATACAAAATTCGTTCTTCGGTTATACACATTTTGTACGTGTGTTTTACAATATCCAAGCGATATCAAGTGGAATATGAAAGGAGAATTAAAAAGCAGGAAATATGAAAAAGAATTTTCATAATAATTCCTATAAAGCATAGACGATATGAAAATAAATACCGTTTGAAAATTCCCTTTTTAATATGACATAGCGTAAATAAACTTTCACGGGTATTCCATCGGATATTGCATATAATTAATATTATATGTATATAGTATATATCGATAAATAGGTTGTCAATATTAATAATATCAGACGGTACTTTAGTTTGCAGTCGATAAAATTTACCTGTACAGCCTCAAGCAATTTCTTTTCATCGCATTTCCACGCTATAATAATATTTAGAAACATTATATAATATCATTAAACGCGTGTAATCTATTCAAAATACTTGCAGAGTTAGAAACTTTAAAAAAGCGCTGTTAACACATTGTTGACTGACAATTTTACTGAGAATTTATCTCATGTCACCGGCTATTATTTGGTAATTGGACGTGCAAGTAAAACAGTATAAATAAACTTTAATAAATTCTATTTGTTATTCGACTTCTAATATTTCTTTCTCCTGTGATAAACAGTGTAACAATCACCTACGTATAATGGTACACAATAACTTTTGCAAACATATTTAGTTTTTGCGTTTTCCTTTTGAACAGCATAGTCTACACGCTCTAGTTGGATTTGTTTTTCTACCAGTGATTATTTTTTAGTGAAGGAATCAGTGAAGGATGCATCATTATAATA
Source organism: Bombus bifarius (assembly GCF_011952205.1). Lineage (NCBI taxonomy): Eukaryota > Metazoa > Arthropoda > Insecta > Hymenoptera > Apidae > Bombus > Bombus bifarius. Next base: position 1,171,136 of record NW_022884519.1, on the reverse strand, counting down.
AGGAGCTGTTTTAGAAATTTGAGAAGTGTCAGGTGCAATGCTGCATTCTTTAGAATCCACAGTTGTCCATTCTCTAGCTACTTCCAGTAGAAATTTGTTGTATCTTGTTTTATTTCCTGGCAGATAGGTACAGTATATTTTATATGCATCGAACAAGGTGCAGTTTAGGAAATCCTAAACTAAAGGAAGCCAATATATACGCCACCCGTGGAGAGATCTGCCCGCCTCTGTAGCACACAGTTGCCAAAAAAGCGCCATTCTTCCAAACACAAAAACGAAAAAACCTTCTTTCTTACCAAATAAATTTCCTTTTCTCAGTCCGTTTTAATCGGTCGGGCTCTAAATCGTCTAAAAAATGTGCATTCGATTAAACGTCTCATTTCGATTACGTGTCATGCAAAACTCGAGAAATTTGTCTTGCAAGCAACTCACCAGTCAGCAATTGCGAGATTCTACGGTGGCTCGGGGTTGGCTGTTCCCACAAGAGGCGATGAAGTGGCGTTGCTCGCGACAAACAATGTACTCTGTGAGCCGCGTCGTTTAATAAAAATCGCTCGAACGGCACGGATTCCTCGACGACACAAAGACACTCGACGAGAAGTCGTGGAGAACCGGTTACACCAATGTAACCGAGAAACTGTGCGATCAGCAGCTACGCCAATTCCCTTCCGTCGCGTTTCTCCACCAAACGACCTGTTAACGCACGAGCAATGGTATCAAAAAACAAAACAGCAGAAGAAAACAAAGGAATATGAGAATAATGGAATTTTATCGAGCGAATGAAGAATGTTTGGGAATAGAACAATAGAAGCGTGAACACTTGTTTTAAAGAAAAAATATGTACAATAGAACTCTGTTTACAGTGAGAATCGAAAACGAGTACATAACACCTCGAATATGCATACAGAAACAATAACAGCAATACAAATAATGAAATTAAAGGAAATTTTCGAATAATGGAACAGTTACTTTCCTGGTGTTCATCTTCTTGTAATTCAAAAGGGAACATAAATATTAATAACAGCAATACAAATAATGAAATTAAATATGAGTGGATTCAAAATTTATGGATTCTAAATTTTCTTACCTACTAAATCACGTTTTAGTAGATTTAATCCCATAAAATTACATTCCTTTTGAACCTCCTACCATCTTTATTTTTTAAGCTATTAAGTACTTTGAAATATTCAGGCATATCATCATTGCTATTATTTATATTCATGTTTCAATCTATTATTCGAAGCATACGTGACATTAACATCATGTGAAGAAGACGTCCACTGAAGAAGAAGATTCATCACATTAAAAGCGTTCTATCGCGTCGACATTATCAAGATCATCGAATTCTGGTATTGTATGGAAAAGCAGTTTCTTCTAAATCTGTCGTAATATAATAAATATGGTGTCCTCGATCTTCCTAGTATCACATTTAACACATATAACAGCAGTACAACAGCTAATCCTTTTAATTGTTCGTGAAGCTGTATCGTCTTTTCGCTGGTAGCTTCGTTGATTGTTAACAAACATTCTTGCAGAGGATTAAGCTTTTTCCACGTGAAAAGTGTCCGAATAGTGGAACGTTATCCGTAGAGTAGGTCCTACTCTGCATATGTATGCTACATAAATTAAAAATTAATTGAAAAGACATAAAATGGGAATATAAAAAATGTTTGTGAAGTGTATACTCATTCGTTGGCTCTCACTGTGTGCGGACTTATCAAAGAATTCACGTAATTAGAATTGATACAATAGGAATGCTGCTCTACCTTCTCCACTACTTACAATTCACGTAATAGAAGTATAGGTTCAGATAATTAGATTCACTGGTCAGAGGTTTGTCAACTCAAGTGAATATCAAAAATCATACGTAATGTTAATAGACTGTTGAAGAAACGCGAGTAACGAAGATCCGCAAGTTCTAGTAGAAGTGAACCCATGACTGTGTTATTGGGAAACGTTACAGTTTCAACAGCATATATTTCCATTAATGAAATCTTGTTTGAATAAATTGATCAAGCTTGCTGAAATAAAAAGTAAAAATACAGTATACATATAGTTTGCACCATTTGATTTATTATTGAGTTGGCAACTAAATGATTGCGGATTTTGTCGTTAGGTGGTTCTGACAAAATCCGCAATCACTTAGTTGCCAACCCAATACTTTACGGATAAAGTACCTTCGTTTAATATTTCTTTCTTCCATTTAATTTTGCAATTACCCTCCATTTAAATTTGCAAACTCAAGAAGCAAATGAAAGTTTGGAAGATTTTCGTGTAAGTGGCTGATTCACGAACGAATCGTCCGAGCGAATAGGAAATTCGGCTAATTCTCGAAGCCGCGACAACGTGAATGGGGAAGAAAACAGAATAGCAAGATGGCTGACCTATTTGGCGGCCGAATAGAATAGCCGAAGGGGGGGTGGAGAGACGCGAGTAGAATGGCGAGAAAAAGGGCAAACCTTGTGTACCGAATACGCGGCTGCCTTTTGTTGTCTGGGCCTGGCCACCGGCGTAATTAAAATTCTACAGGCTCCACCCGGAAGTTTGGACTATCTCCAAAATCCTGGAACCACTGAATTTCTTGTGTCTCCTACGTGACAACTGCAACGTCTATGCTATACCTTCGTAGAGATTAATACCATTAAAGTAAAAAAAATATTTATATACCATCTGCATTTATTATAACACATGCTAATTAATTAGAGCGAAATATATCTCGCACGATTCAGTGTAATAGTTTCATACGACTGCATTAATTTACCGCTATAAAAGTCTCTGTTAAAGGGACGTTTCGCTGCAAGATAAGGCTACGCATCGATAATTTCTGCAACCACTGTATCTGAATATATCGACGTTTTTATCGAGTACGTCGAAACGTCAAATAGTCCGAATATGAGTGCACTGGTTTTATTGTACTGTAAAATTGGAAGCTCTTGTTGAGAATTGTGGTTCTTAATCGCCGAAATAAATGTATGGCAATACTTACATTACACTTAGAATTGATATCAAAATAGTTTCAGATTTATTTAATATGTGATTTACAAAATATTCGTATGTAAACATTACACGCGTCTCAGCATTCTCTTTGTCCCGCCATCTTTTCATCACCATGCGTACGCAACAGTTGCATTCTTCTGTTTTACCATACGCTGCGCACGCACATACTTCACACACTCATACTTATGTAACTACCACGCGGCTAATCCAGTGTAGCACACAAAATTACACATATCTCAATAGTTCTATTCCAGATAATTTATCGAATTGGCGAAAAATTGGGTTTTCATCGTGTTAAGAAACAATTTTAAATGGCTCATTTGTCACAAAGTTTACAGATACAGCGATTTTATAGGCAATTAAGTAACATTAGGTGGTAATGACACAATCCGCGATCACTTGCCAACCCAATATAAGAATAGTGTCCTGTGTTGAAAAGATAGTTGGTTCTTATAGACTGAATCTATCGTTGAAAATCGATTTTCATCTTTTGTCCGTTTCCTGTGTGCAGGTGTCTGAAAAACTTATCCTGATATCGATTTACTGTAACGCTTACAGTCACTGTAAACTAGTTGCGTTACATGCAAGGACTAATTCGCCTGGGATCAGCTAGAAAGTTGTAGGTGTCGCAACATCACGTTTCCTTTAAACGAACAGAAGAGAACCGCTTACGAAACCTATTTCAATATTTAGTCGAGCCGGCCAATTTCTAGGAATCCTCTCTCTCGAGATATCTCAAGTAAAACACTTAACCAATTGCAGGCAAACCTACGCTATAAATTTTCTTTTTCCTCTTAAAATCGTATTGTCCGAAAGCGTTTGCCAATTTCTGTTATATGCACGTGACAATCATAACCTTTTACAAATTTTTATATCTAGGGACGATTAAATTATGAAACTTGCAGGAAAGAATTGCGAATAATAGTAATATAAAAAAATATACAACGCAAGTGAAAAAATTGGTGTTTGCAGAGAAAAAGTTGCTCTATGTTTATACGTAAGTGAGAAATGTCGAATAAAGATTCTTCTTTTATAGCCTTGTTTTTAGAACAATTCAATTTAACGTGTTTCATATATTTTACTTATCTGTTATTTTTCTTAACTTTGTACGTGTATTTTGGGCATTCAAATGATCTCACATCCTGTCAATTCTGTTGCTACGAACTGCAACAGTCTGCTCGCTACAAACAGCTTTATCGCAGTATTTTCAGAAGTGTTTAGTCATCTTACATCGTTTTGATGGATAAAATAAAAATTGGCATATTGCAATATATTGTACAAACGAGTTATGAATACACCAGTCATTTAATAATAAATAATAAAACAATAAGTAACAAGAAGAAAAAAGCACGCATAATATAAAATTATTGAATTGACAACTAAGTGATTGCGGGTTTTGTCAATACCATCTAATGACAAAATCTGCAATCACTTAGTTGCCAACCCAATCCTTACTTATTACTTGTCTTTGACTTTACTTTCATATCATTTACTATATTTTATTATCACATAACCTGTAAATTAGTCACACAGACTGTGCAACATGATAGCTTGTCAAACAACGAACGCAGTGCATATTTCTCGAACGTAAATAAGAAGCCACTGAGCGCGGTAGCCATTTTGTTCGCAATTTCAGACGAAAGGTTGTCGTCTCACAGACGATAGTTAAACAGAACATTGTTTTAGAAGCGAAAATAAGTGGAAAATATAAACTAGGGTATTTTCTTTTGAAACTTCATTTCAGAGAGAATTAGGTTTAAAAATATGTCGAGTATACGTGTACTTGACTAGCTTATAGTCGAATAAAGGCCGATACTGTGGTAATAAGGCGAGATAAGTAAAAAATGTAGAATAATATTTTTTCATCGTACGCCTCGTTTTTCCTAAAATAATGTCTGAAATTGGAGTCGTTGACGCTCCATCCACGAGCTCGACGAACACGTTCAGCCAGCAGTTAGGTGAGTGCAGAGTGCACGTGTACTCGATAAATTTCCAAACTCGATTTTCTCCAGAATAAAGCCTCATAAACGAACAAATTTTACTCTTTCTTTTCTCCACTCATCTTTCATCACTCATCCTCATACATTGTACGTAATGTAGAAAGTAGACAGTAATTTATCTCAACTTCTCGCGGAACGAACAGTTCACGTAATAAGAGTTCGCTGATTCTTTCTATTATAGGTTAACCTAAAAGTTTCTTTCGTTTTAGAAGAAAATAATAGATGCACAACGTTTTTTGTTTTGATGCGAACGAAACGTGTCCTACGACAGCTAGAGGACGATCGAAGATAAAGACCACAACATTTGACAGATTAGGTTTCATGTTTGTATCAACATAGCCAGATAAAGCAGTTGCCTACAGATAACGAAAGACATTTTTGGGAGCTAATAGTTAGGTATGATTTTATGCAGTAGGAATTTACGTTCAGATGAATAGATTCGTCAGCAATTTTTTCATCATGTGTTTAATCAATTAATAAAATTAATAAATTTACAAGTTACAAGTTCATCGTAGTTGACCTTCGAGTTATCAATCGTGTTATATATTGCTTTGTAAGCCGATGTTTCATAAACTACGATGAAATATTCACGCAACCATCATGGCAGATTCAAACAAGTTACGAGTCATAGACCTCTTAGAATTTGATAATTTTTCAACAAACTATTGTGTTGGCAAACTATTGTGTTGCCATTGTGTGGCCATTGCCACATAATGGCAAAATCCGCAATCGTTTAGTTGCCAACCCAATATAATTCAAATTGTACTAATAATAGTTCAAGATTTTGTTCCATTGCATTCCATCGTTCCTTGAGTTCACTTAATCGAGCACTAATTCAAATTTCGTTACAATAAATAAAATTCTAGAAGATAGACGATTTAAATTAAAAGTAAAAATAAGTTCCCCGTAATAACCAGTTATATATATTTATTATCTACTTTTTGACATATTCACGCATATGTTTATTCATTTACGAACCTTTCTGCAGAGTGTAGCTTTCCATCGTACGAGAGATAGGTAAGAAATAAAATTTCTACCCTCTTGCAGTTGCCAACCCTTTCCTTCACGGCAACGTCGAACTGTACGACATGCGTCAACTTCTATGACGTTTCGAGCAAACATTCGCGATATGTACATCACGCAACGGAAGGATATACATACGATACACGAAACGCGAAACGTCTGGGAAACGCGGGGAAATTTATTCGCCGCCTCCAGGGAACTATGCACCGAAAATTGTACGGACTATTTGCTGCGATTCATATCCCACGGCATGGAGAATTCGCCAAGTGAATTATAAAGGCGAGCCACGAATTGCGAAGAAACAGCCAGCGAATTTAATTGAACGTTGACGATGTATTATTCCGTGGTCGTTGCATAGAAATTTTCCTCCCCTAACTTCTAGTTTCAATTAAATTGAATGCTAACCCGCTGGTCATTCGTTGATTACTCTAGCGACGAATTAATTGTTTCACCTGTACCTATTTCCTCAACTCGTTTTTTCTCCTCTAGTTTTGCTGAAATAGACGAAAACATAGTGGTTCATTAGTCGAAATGATTGCAAACAGATTCTCTGAAACGAATTGGCCAGCTTCACTTTTTTCAACTTTTCAGTTTCTCATAGTGGCAGCAAAAGTATTAACACATTGTTGTATTTGAGGTGATATTGGGTGTAGTGCGTTAAATAATCACTCGGTGTTTAGGTCAACAATATATTTATTAACAAGTGTCTTCTATTGATCGCATCGCGTATCGCTCTCGGTTTCGCCGGTCAATCTCGCTGCGCGGTTAGACTTCGGCCTTATCGCTTCCTCGTTCGAGCTACAACTGTCGATCGGATTCGATCCTTTTCTTTTTGTCGCCCCTCAATATCCCCACTATTCACGCGTTTGTTGGGCGTCCGCGACCATTGGCACGCGCGCCTTCTCGAATATTCGGCAGAAGACCGTTGGAATTTGATGGCTCATTAGGCATTTCGCTTCGGCGATATACATTGTTGCCGAGTGCCGCCACATATTTATTGTAGCATTTTGCATACTAATTGATTAGATCGTAAGAGATTAAATTTACCTCGAGGTTTGCTATTATTTATGCCACCTTCTTGCGACAAATGAAAATTGGTTTTTATTAACTGGTTGTATCATTAACGTTCGACCCCCCCCCCCCTCCCCAAAAGAAGAAAAGAAGAAGGAAAGAAAAGGACAAACGACCAATTTTCATTTGTCGCAAGAAGGTGCCATAAATAATAGCACACCTCAAGGTAAATACAATCTCTTACGATCTAAGCAATTAGTATGTAAATGCTATAATAAATACAACAGTGTGTTAATACTTTTGCTCCCACTATACTTTTATCTACAATATACAATATATATATTATCAAGTACATAGCTATATACAAGTCAACGGAATCTTTGAAGAAGTGCGACGTATCTCTTTCGAAGTTTAACAAAATTTAACACCAACGAAAACTGTCTGTTATCACATAACCTGAAACGCAAAGATCTGTCTGTCCAACCCAATATATTTGTTCGCTGAAAACAGAACCGAACTCTGGATCGAAAGGAAGAGAAACGATTCGTGGAGCACTCAAAGTTAGCGGCTGCGGTAATCTTCGTACATTTAATTGGACGTTGGTGAGAGCGGTTGGTGGAGATAGGTTCTTGTGGCAAAGTGCTGAGTTCGCGAGCTAAGACTCGTGTTCCGCTCGCGAGACCGTCGCCAGCCATTTTGCGCCGTTGAAACTTGTATCCGGGTCGTGTCTAGCCTCGAAAGGAATCGAAGCCGCCGGATAACAGCCTTTTAGAAGAAATTGCCTCTCCTCTTCTCCCACTACAGCCGTGAATCTTTGTCTTGGCACGGGAAAAGTAGGTTCCTCAAAAACGCCAGCCCTTGCTTCTTTTGCTTTCTTTTCACTGAACCTCTTATCCTTTGTTTTCTGCTTATCGATACAGTTCTCGAATGTTTCTCTTGGAAATGGGAAACTTGAGCTGCCGGATGCACGACGCGTTGCTAGCTCTCGCATGAAATTTGTTTTCGTATTCTAATTTTTCAAATGGGATGGTATACTGTTGATGTTGATGTTTGTTTGTTTAAAAAATAGGTTAATGAGGTTAGGTGAGAAAGATAGATAGGACAGGTAAGTGGATAAACGTAGGAAGAAGTTTAAAATCATATTTTATAGGTAAATATGAAGATAGAGGAAAAGTGGATGGTCATAAAATATCGTTTGGCTCCTTGTTAGGGGCAAGTTGAAAGGCTGAATCGTCTGGAGGAATTTGTGACGAGAATTACACGAGCCTTCTGTAACACACTGTCGGACTAATCAAGTCCTGCAAACTGTACACATATGCCAGAATGCTTGATGAACACGAGGTTATCAGACACCAAATTCAAACTCTGGCTGAAATTCAAGTTTCCAAATATAAGTTTAAATTTCTAAATACAAATTCAAATGTTCAGACTCAAATTCAAGTTCTCAAATTTAAATGTAAATTCATATAATAAATTGATCTGCAAACCCAAGTCTTGAAATTGAGATTTGTCATTATTAGATACAAATTCCAGTTTTCACGTGCGAATTTGGATCTTCGAATTTAAATATAATCTTCGTAACAAATTTCTATCCGAATAAAATTGAAATCGAAATTTTTTCACACTTTCTTCGAATTGTCAAATTCAAGTCTTCGAATTCAATTTTAACTTTCCACGTTTTTGAACTTCGAAACAAAACGCAAGCTACTAAAAGGAATTCATCAGTGTACCAGCTGGATATTAAATTAATAGTTTCATAAACCACGTAATCACGAAGGAACAAAGGAATTATATTCGGCCAGTTTGCAACTATCATCAGAACAGCCAGAAATACGTAATAACCGAGCATCGTATATTCGAGGTTCGTTAAAGCAAGTTTTTATCACGCGTAATATGCAACGAGCTAACTTCGCCGAACTAATCGGCCAGGGCAAGTTTTCTCGGCCCCTTTACAGCCGGAAGTTCGATACCTGGGGGCCGGCAACTCGTAATTTCATTTGCGCCTGCAACGCCTCAACTTCGTATCGCATTACGTTGCCGGTGAATTCTCGGCTTGGAAAATCAGACGGCCGGAAAATTACGCTCCTACTGTCCGTTTGCTAATTTTTCATGGCCGTTCGCAGTCAAGAATCGAGATGTCGCCTCTGCCGTAACGAATCGCCTCGATTCCACCATAAGTAATGAAACGTAATAGACTCTGTCACGGTTCGAGAAGAATAGAGATGATGAAATATAGTGCAGATACACGGTTGATAAAACAGTCCACGATTTCTTATTACAAGTTATTTTCTCACACGATAGTCATTAAGACGATACGGGTCGTCTGTGATAGCGTTGCGTCTCTAAATGAGAATTTTTATGCATATTCATATTTATTGTGAGTATAATTAGAAAAGTAGAATCTCGGTAGAAAAATTGTTTTAGCTGTCGAGTATTATAGAAGGCACTATATTTTGAATATTTGATATATTGTCTCATATCCTGTGCAATTTTCCACTTTCAGATTTCCTGCAGATGCATGAAAATCCACAGTCTACTCGTAACTATTAAACTATACTAAAATTAGTTCTTAAGTACGAGATACGATGCAACAAAATCTGATTACATCCGATTGCAATTTTCGTTTTTGTGTAATAAAATATTCTGTTACGCTGTATTAGGTTGGCAACTAAGTTAGTTAGGGTTAGGTTGTGGTTAGGTTACTTAGTTGCCAACTAAATATAGTTGTGAAGGAAGAACGAACTAACCTTCCAACCTTTTTCGTTTTTCGAAGCAATACAATCTGTTCCTCTTGGGGAAGAAGAAAGAACAAATTGTTTAACGTACAAAAATATGCAATACAACATACCAAAATTGAATGCTACTGAGTGGTTTTATAGTTATGAAATGTATAATGGTTCTTGTAGTTTGATAGAAATATATATATATATATACTATTGTAATATATTGATATTGTAAATATATATATAATAGTGTAGCGTTTTTTGTAGTAACGTGTTTCTTGGAATTGTGGAATTTTAAAGATGCCGAGAAAAAAACAAATGAAGAAACCAGCATGTGATTAAAGTTTTGTAGGAAAGAAACGAGATACGAGGGCACGTACCAGTACGTATTTTGTGACATTGATTAATGATATTGCTGCACGTATTTAACCTTGGTGATGTTGTGAGAGACAAAGACACAGGGTATCTTACAATGAGACATTTTATAGTTATATAATGATAACGACAATGTAATACGTGTTAGTATGTCTGTAGAAATTAGGTAAGAAATGTGGTTCGTAGACTCACTATAGATTTCACTGAAAATACCACCGAGTAATTAGTAAGTTTTTAATAATTACAAATGTATAACATGTGCTTCATACAGTAGGAAAATATTCTAATATATATTACATATCTTACAATAATCATGAGTTAGAGAACATGATATGCAACAATAATTATTAATATTTTTTAATAATATCTTTTCTGCTATTTCTGCCACTAACATGTAGTTTTATGCATTTGTCCTATGGAACGTAGTTTCCCCATATTTTTTTTCTATGAAACGTAGTTTTGCATCTTTCTGATAATTTTGTATACTTTTTTGCTACCTTAGTTTTATACCAATTTACACGCTTCCGGAAATATTACTGTTCCTATATTTCATCACATCGATCAATATTCATCAATTTTGTTATGAATATTCAGTCGAAGAGATTAACCAGATTTGAACCAAGTTCGAGACAGGCAAATCGCTCATCAAATTTCATTCGAAAATTATAATATCCATTCGTCTAATATTCTTATTCATTAACTATTTTTACTTAACCAATATATATTTTATTACTCTATTACTAACGCTGTCGTATTTAATTTTGCTGCTTTCTTCCGTTTGGAGGGGACGATTTATAAAAATACTGCTGGTACTTGAAGAATCGATTAAAAGCGAAAGATACAATCGAGCAAATTCTATTTTAAAATTCAAATTTATAAATTTCAAATTTAATCCCGAAGAAAATGGAAAAAATTCTAATTTCGATATCAAACTGCCGGAGAAGAGCAAGGACTCTTGAGAAAGAATTCTCGTCGGTTGTTCCGGCGCGAGTTATCATTCCTCCCGAACAACGCGTACATTCTCTGCCGATAATAGAATGGAGGAACGGAGAAAGGAGCGACCCGGGGTTGATATATCTGGACGGTGATTCTGTCCGCGGTGGCTCGTGCTCGGAAAGCTGGAGAAGATCATTGAATTTTGAAGTGAAGCCACTTGCGCGGTGACGCTGATGGGATTCGATTTCGAGAGGCAGGAGAACCGAGGAAAGAGGAGGATAGTGCTTTGCTACTGTTCCAATATACTCTTCGTCCTCCGATCTTCTCAGTTTTATTAAATACGGCTCGTTTATTACTATAACCGCAAATCTTGCGTCGCGGTTTGGCAAAAGCCGGCCAATTTACGAGAAATTTACGATAAGCGAAGCGAACGATAAAGAAGAGAACATTATTGTTGAGGTGAATTGTTATACCTGTTGAGAATTGTGGATCTTAGTCGCCGAAATAAATGTATAGGAACATTTACATTACATGTAGAAATGATATTAAAATAGTTTCAGATTTATCCAGTATGTGATTTACAAGATGTTCGTAGATACACATTGCACGCATCTCATCACTCTCTTTCTCTCGCCATCTTTTTCATCACCATGCGTACGCAACAGTTGCATTCTTCTGTCTTACCACACGCTGCGCACGCACGTACTCCCACACACACTCATATTCATATATGTATGTCACTACTATGCGGTTAATATCGTGTAGCACACAAAGTTACACATATCTCAATAGTACGTGTTGGTTTATTAAACAGACGAGTGATAAAATTGTAATAGTCAGTGTATATTAAAATCATTTTAAATACAAGTACAGGGATAGTGTCTGGCGGTCGCAATCGTCGCTCGCTATTTGACTGTTTTTTTTCATTTATTTATTTATTTATTTAAATTTTACAATTTGTCCAGTAGGACATTTGGTAAAATATTATAGCTTAGTGGTATAATAATATAACATGTGGGTGGCTACCCCCAGCGGGGTACCATTTTCGTGTTTGTTAGGTTATATCCTTTGTGCTATTTGACTGTGTGTCTCGCTATAATGACTGTCCTAGAGAGCACGTTTGTCTATTTGTATCGACCGGTGGTATTACAAAAAGTTCTATAACTCCTGTTGACGATTAGAAATAACAGCGATAATGTTTTGTTCGGAGTTTGTTTACTTTTAGACTTAGCAAACTAAAACAACGTTGGCACTGCAAGGCACAACAATACGAGTCTCTGCCGATTCGCATCTTCCGTTGACTCATGTATCGCTACATTGCTATCACCGGGCGTGAAGCATGCCTGGAATAGAATGTAATCGTAAAAATGTACGGTGCCCCGTGAGGAAACGCCGGGAATCTTCCGCATCTGTCTCTAACTGGAAGTATTGGAATATGCATGAGGAGATACACTGGAACAGGATTCCAGTTGCATATTATTTATTTCGCACGCAGCCTGAGTTCGATAGGTGAATGCAAAAGTGACGCGATGAAAAATTGAAAGCTCGCGTAGGAAAACAACATTCGATATCCTTTTCATATAACTTTTATTAATAATATGCGATACTGAACATGGTGAGGTGATTTTAGTGTAGGACGTGTAGAGTGGTGCCAAAGAAATACTCGGCGGTGTTTAACAGTATATTTATTAACAATTCTCGCTTCCCACTCTTTACGTACAACTCTCGATTCTAACTGACTATTCTCGCTTCTCGGTTACAACTCAACTGTTTCTTTTTGTCGCCCCTCAATATCCCCACTACTCACGCTTTCTTTAGACGTTCGCGATCGTTGCCACGTACGCCTTCTTCGAAATATTCGACGAAAGGACCGTAGGGATATCGATGGCTCATTAGGCCTGTCGGCATTTACGCTTCGGTGATATACTTTATACCGACAAAACCGTTGGAAAGCTTTGTTGTCGAGGGCCGCTACAATGGAGAAATGATTCTCGAATGACGAAATAGAAATATATTGAATTCTTCGTGACTGAGATACTTCAATGAAAAATTTCAATCTGAATATGAATTACGGACCGCTTTGCGAGTTATAATTACAATTTCAATTGCGAGGCTCGATGTAACCGAAGAAAAAGAAGTGGAGAAATGATGACAAAGTTGCAGTTGAAAATTAACGTAAAGTATGATCTGAATTTTGAACGACAGTAAATTGGTTTTTCATATGGACTTTTGTATTTCGTTCCTACTATAAGAATTTTATTTTCTAGCTATCTATAAGACGATAAAAAGGAATTTGAAATACAAATTCTGTGATGTGCGATCTCATCCCAACTAATCTTGACCCTAGAGCAGCGTGGTTGATCACTATCATCAAAATCAATCACTTACATGCTAATACGTATTGTGTCTATATATTACGTATATTACATCACTTCCATATAAATGTCACTTTAATTTCAAGCCTTGTACACTGTACGACGTAACATTAAGCGTTGTGCAGTTTCCATTTACTAGCGCGTTTCAGCGATTACGAAACAGGACTGTTCCTTGATAAACAATTAAATCCGACACTTGGTTCCCACACTGCCATTACCATGGAATGCTCGTGGAATTTTTTCCCGGCGATTTTTCTCTTCAAATAAACAAGATATATGGAAACGTTGGATCGCGCACTACTTTTGTACCGCTCCGTAGCGCGGCGTAACGTTGAAAAGTAAAATCATGTCAGCGACGTGGCGAGAAAGAAGGATATGGCTGTGCAACAAGCGGTAAGGTAGGTGGTCGCGTAATATTTTTCTTGTTCCTCGATTTGTTCACCTGCCTGGCTCACGGGAGCTTTACCTGTGCAAATGAAACCCGACTCCTGCCTCCGTTCACCAACCGCGCACGATGCCCAGCGTCTGGTGCCGTATTAATTCGAATGAAGGATCGTGGGGGCACGCAGCCCGTCGGCACTCGGTTTGCTCTTGGGTTACCACCAGAGTATCGAGTAACGTTACCGAAGTAAACAGACCACCGATCGCCCGACGGATTATCGCGTATCGCCTGGGGACGACAAACGCTCCGCTGCAACGGCGGTTGATGGCTTTTGTGTCAAACTTTATTCGTTTAGTTTTCAAAATCCGATCGATAAGACGATGCACTCTGTTTTCTCTGCTTTTTGTATTTACTGGAAGGTAAAGGTAGTTTTAGCGATTAGCGTGTTATCGAATGATATATGCAGTTTTTTATTAGTGCTGTATTCACTGGTTATATTTGTGTATGCGTAAGAGTATTTGTTTACATCGCAGGATTAGGTAGAGAACAGATAGATTTTACTGGAAATTAAATTTGAAAAGAAAATTGGAAAATAGGGGTTGCAGGATAAAGGATATACTGTCTATCCCATGATTCATTTTTTAAGTAGAATTGTATAAATCATGACTTTTCCTAAGATTGTGAAATTATATTACTTTTTATAAAATCAAACAATTCGATAAAGAAGAAATCCATGATAATATGAATATCTAGTTAACATAAATACATAAATCAAGTAATAACGAATATACACGTCGACAAAAAATGTTTATTCGACAAAAAATTAACGATTCATTGTTGAAAAAAGGTATTGTTATTAAAAGCTTAAAAATTGCCCCAAAATAATAAAGTACACAAAGGAATTCGGGTAACAGCCAATGCATTGAGGAAAATAATCTTTTATTTATACTCAATTTATAAAAAACAGTAATCAAATAATCAAACTTTTTCTTTCTACATTTTCTTTTTTATAAAATACACAATTTTACTAAAAGTATACAAGAAACATGCCACTAAATGTCATTCATATTATTTTTTACTAAAATTTTGAGATTTTATAGTAAATGGTAACTTTTTGTTTTACACGACGAGTACACGCGTTAACAGCGCCGAAATATAGTTTTGCATTGACGTACACACAAGTCGAACGCAGTTAACTGTCTAATCAAATACAAAATTCCTGACATTATACTTAACGTGTGTACATATGACTCGCTGACTTTCAGAAAACCAATAAACAAAATTCTACAGCAAAGTTATTAACGAAATTCAGATAAAATTAAATAGTACACCAAGCCGCGAAAAATATCTGCGAACAAATCAGTGTCAAACGGTTCGATCGAGAAAAAGGACGGGTGTTCCACAAATCGAAACCGGTGACCCATGCCGATTACGAAAATCAAACGAATCGCGGTTGCGTGCCTTATACGTATCGCAACGGCTAATTAACTCGAAATTCCCCCGTGAACCACGATTTTCGTCTGGCTTCCAGACACTCGAAAAAGGAAATATCGTTTTCGTGAGTATCCTTTTCCCAGACGCTTCACTCGTGTAATCGCGTGGAAACCAATTAACCCCGTTAAGGTTCTCGCGTCGAGGAATTCACGCAGCCGATACTTATCCACGCAAATGCAATTTTATTAACCTCGGTCTTAGCGGATCGCTTGCGTCAACGAGTCTGAGCCTGACGTTTGATGAAACTCGGAAACGATCGGATTCGTGTGAGAAAATAATTTTCAAATAAAAACAGGAACGTAGAACCAGCGACAACACAACTTAGATCTGAGGTGAATATGTCGTGTCCGTAATGATCGTGGCTGGTGGCTGTAGATGTCACTGCTGGGGGTACTGCTATATTATTTTCTTCCTGTTTTAGAATCGTGGAAGAAAAATCGGACTTCGTCGCCGGGATTCGATCCCGCGTTCCGAACGTTCGTAATCTAATGCGCTAACCACTGCGCTACCGTTAGTTGTTGTGTCGAGTGGCGGTATTTGTGCTGTCGAGTGCCGTCACAGATCTATTAAGAAATAAGAAATAAGCCCAAAAACATAGAATTTACAAATTCAGTGCTACTCGTATTTCTTGTAAAACGTGGCACAGCGTAATTCGATATCTGGTAGTCGGTAAACTCCTTGTTATCTTTAAAAAAACTTTACCACACGCTAGCACAGAAACCATAAGAAAGATGAATCGTTCTTACGAGAAGTCCCCAAACAAGTCTGTCAGCCTCGATATTGTCCGCCATTTATCGAGTCAAGGCTCGATGTATAGTCAGTGGAAGAAATAAAATAAGGTTAGAAAATTGTTCAGATGTTAATGTTAATAAGCATCTGTACTCATTCCAGGACTGTTCTTTTGTTCGTAATATATTGAACAAAATTTCCTACGCTCTAAAAATACGTGATCATTTGGTATTCTTTATAGAGAACTTTAAATTATTGAAATTTAAATGGTGGAAGTTTTCATCATACAGAAATTTCACATTTTTTCCACATATAAAAATAAGAATGATTGAAATCTGATAAGTCCCACTTTACCAGTTACGAGTGAAACCATCATCTAACGTTTATATGTAAATTTCACAACGATTTATCGGAAGTATATATCACTGCAGAAATAAATCTCTAAACGCGTGCATGAGACAGCACGATGCATCTCTATCGAAACTAAAGAAGCATGAAGATGTAAAAATATGTTTGCACATCATTCTACTTATCGCGTCGTTCACGCTAATTAATTAAACCCAAGTACATTAAACGTCGTACCATCCGGCAGTGCTTTCATGCGACAACAAAGCTTCGATATTATGAAAATTAAACGTAGAAGCAAATAAAAAGACGCTTCGTTGCAAAATAATACTTTTCGTAGCCACTGTATAACCCTCACACCCAACGTGTTATTCTACCGTATTGCTGTCTTATATTATAGTACACAATGCTTTACTTTATAACCTCACTACATATCTCTCTGAAAGTGTACACGCTCGTTGGTCCAGGAAGAGGATATCACAGGGATGTCTGGACTAGGTCAGATGAACTAGGTCGAAAACGCGGAATCGTCGAGCCTAACAATTCGATTATCGCAAAGCCTGCGGCGTGTAACGTTCGCAGGTCATCCGCCTCCAGCTGGCGAAATAGAGTGGATCCACCGGTGTTGTCCAACACCTACACGCGTCAGCCTGGTTCGCAAGACTTCCGTGAAGGTGAAACTGCGATGAAGAAGGCCGAAAGAAGAAGAGGGGCGGCACCTTGCTCCCATGTGCGTGTGTGTGTGTGTGCGTGATGGCAGCGCTGGCTTTCGCGTTCTCTACGTGCTGGAACGATTTAGTCGAGCCTAGACGACAGTCACGATCGGCTGTTTCGTTTTACGTTATACTTGGCCCACGTCTTTCATGCGTTCTTCCACCTTTCTGTGCAGATCGGTTGCATAAAACTTGCGAACGATCCAACGAGATTTTAAGTACGAAGTTCAACGAATTCGTGTTTGTAATCCGTTCTTAGATCTAAAGGTTAATTTAACGCAGAAATATATTCACAGGAAAGTACTTAATATTCTAGTAAATGCTATAAACATTAGGACATTTAATAATAATAGCAAAGTTATAGTTTAATATAGATGTTTGTAATATCTCGTTAAAACCGATTTTTTGAACGATATTTCAAACAATACACGGCTGTGAAAATCGCAATGGAGAAATTTTAAGATGGTGAGAATGTTGATTTTCCGATTGTTGGAAGTTTCAAGGTAATTCGGTTGGTTTTACGTCGGTCGAGGATAGTTGTTTGGATATCGTGTTCCTGGATATCCTGCATGGGATAGCCGGAGATTCGAGTGTGATAAAAGATATGATGGTGATAAGCGCGTTGAAGCATGTCGCGAACGCGGCGACCAACGCTGTTCACTCGGCGACGAATAGCACCAGCGCTGGACACGGTCACACCAATTCTGGTATGTTTTAATTATATTTAATCTACTCGTATTTCACCCTACGTATCTCCACTGTGTTCTAGTATTATATTTAAACAATTTTTCTTTATAAATTCAGAAAGTGTCTTCTACGTTGAAAAGTTAAAAGTTTTAGCAATAAAGAGGGAAACAGGGATCGAACAAAATGTATGTATATACATGTATACATACATATATGACGCATACGAGGTGTCTAAATTATTTTGTCCAACCTTCGTACTTTATGTTAGGTTATCCGAAAAGTTTCTTCCGTTTGATAAGGAAATAATAGACGCACAATGTTTTTTGTTTCATATTAATTTATTGAATTATGCACGAACATAATAATAGGAATAGAACGAAATGGATCACACCTAATTCAATAAAATAATATGAAACAGAAATTGTTGTTCATTTATTGTCATTTTATGAAACGAAAGAAACTTTTCGGATAACCTAATACATAGGCGAGCTTAATTTTAAGAATTTTGATTTAAGACTCTAAACTGTGAATATCATTGTAAATGACATTGTCAATTTTTCAATTCTGTGGTGTTCATTTCAAGATTAATTATTCTTTTTACCGGATAATAAATTCATAATTAGATATTTTATGGACAACTTTTAACCTCAAAGTGTTTAATTTCAACAATATTTTTTCTTCTTTTTTTAAGAATAGCAAATTCATAATTATTAAGTATATTGCTAATGTTCAAATTCTGAATCATTAATTTTAAGGGAACTTGTTCATCGAATAAGAAATGAAGACATTCAGTTTCGATGTGGAAAATTACTTTCGATTTTATTTGATTTTACGCAAGATAAATGTCGTAACTGTAAGAAAGCAGCTTTTCGGAAATTAGGCGTATCGACTGTACAATTAAACGCTTAAGATTTTTATCAAATCTTACAGTATCGATTTGGCACCAAATACGATAGCGAGCCACGATAATCGCTTATCTCAAACGTTCGGGAAAAGCCAAACGCGTGTACGCGAGTGCCAGGAAATCGATTTAATTTCCTTCGGTTTATTAATCGTGACAACGTCGTTTAATTAGCCGTGTAAATCAGGCGACTGATTTTTATAATTCTAAACGTTTTTTCCTTATAAATCTCATTTTCGCTTCTCAACATCAGAAATATTCCGCTTTGCAGTGGAATGAGCATTGCCAGGACAGTAATTTTAATAATTTCCTAGAACATGTAGAATTGAATATCGGTGTAAATAAGTGATAGTGAGTTAATAATCACGACAAAATAACACGGCATTTACGCGTTGATATTATTATTAAAATTGTATTCAAAATACTAAGATTATTGTTAAAGATATTAGTTCGTCAAAGTGCCACGCGATATCGCTATAACACGCGAAATCACGACACAACACGTGGTCTGTAACGGACATAATGGTTCAACGCACACAAGCTTGTAATCCTGCTATAATATAAAGCTACGAAATTGCGTGGCGTCACAATTACGAAATTCCAACGATTTCGCGTTGCTCGCCTTTAACGAGCCTTAAAAATATATACTTGCCAAATTGAAAGCCACGTTACGTTGCTCGTTTATATGCGGCCTTGCAAGTGTTATTTGTTAAATTACAATCACGTTTGCATCGCTGGTGGAGAAATTTGCATATAAACGTTGCATGATGACTTAATAACCATATAATAGTTAAATCACTGTAATAACAAATCCAAGCAACAAATCATTCTAATAACAAATCTATCTTCGAGTAAAAGACTCGAAGGTTTGCCGGCTCGAATTTTCACGCTTAACGCTGTTGTACGCTACACTGTTCGAGGCATCGTTTCACTGCGTTTTTAAATTCCAACTACAAAGCTGGCGAAACGTCAGAAAGAAATTACTTTTAGACACACAACGGTGTTGTATACAAGCGTGAAATTTATCCTCGGCGAACCGCGCCTAAAATCGATACGAATCGTAATCTTCAAAAATTTCTGTAGGTTATGTAAAATTAATTTTACGTAATACACGGAGAATCGATCGAGGGTTGTAAGAAAGATCGACCAGATGCTCGATTGGTTTCTTCGTCGCGTTTTTTCGCCATTCTTCGGTTTATCTCGGTCGAAAGCATCCACGCGCCTCGCTCGATTGTATTCATATTGGAATATCGGTTACGCAAAACACGAAAGGTCACACAGACACCATGAGACGCGCATGAGAGCACACAACTTTCTTGTTTTCGACGCCTGCAGAACGGACACGTGATATCGCGATCGATAGAAACGATCGAATACAGATACGTATATCGAATTCGAATTCGATGCCAATCATTGGGTAATTATTGAATTTTATGTAACGCGCACGAGCGATTGTAGCCGAGAAATAAGCGGAGAGAGGGATCGTATGGAAAGGTCAAAACACGGTAGATTGTGCAATTGGTAGAAAACGTGGATTCTTCGGTAATTTTCTACATTGTTCGACGCAATTTTTTTCAGATGGCAGATTTGATTTCGTGTGTGATTTCGCAATTCGATGCTGCTACGGATCATTTCAGTTTAATCGCGTTCCTCAATCTTTCGAAAATTTCTCAAACTTGACGAGAATATTACAAATTAATCGTCTGTATGATTTTTCTTTTCGATTCGTCAGAGACGTTAACGGTCCTGCTTCGTGTTGTTGTTAATAATAATCTATCGTTCGTTGAAACTAAAGTCTTGAAAGCTAGCTGCGATGCATACAAACGCCATTACGACTAAAACAAACTGTTTATGCGACCGCTACGATAATTTCCACGGCACGAAGCAACCACAACCGAACACATTACCGTCACGATACCGTGCGCTCTTACGAGAACGGAATCGCAACTTTCTTGCCACGCCTAATGTCAAGAGCGCCATTCTGTCCCGTACTCTTCGTTCCAATTCATCCGCCATTCCCCATATCTAACGTACTAACGTGTAGTTACTTCCAAAGGAACGAGTCAAACGGTTACTTAAACCCGTAACGAGCTTCGAACTCGTTTAATTTCAAACAACTAATTATTACGAGCTAATTACGATTTACGATGATAAGCGGTTCGAAGAGAAACTGTAATCGAAATGTGAAATTTCGTTGAAAACGCGATCGACTGTGTACGTGTCACTATACAGCTGCTTCAAGCTAATAAATTACGAAACGTTGAAATTTTTTACACAAAAGTATATGTGTTACGAAAAAAATTGTATGTTTCACAGGAAAACCTAACCTGTATTAATATTTTTCTACTACTCACTGTGCCAATCATGTTTACATTTTCGTTAAAATTGATTTTCCTAAAAGCAGCGCTTGCCAATTTTTAGATATACTAAAAACAAAAAGTTTCCGGAATTTGTTCTATTTGTTCTATTGTTGATTAACACACCAATAGGATAACGCAATAGTGCGTTGACCTACTATTAGACTTCGCGTGTCGGTCGGCCATTTTCGTTTCTATTCGCCATAGATTATAGCTGGTGAAAAGATGGTGGCTGGACCTATAGGTGACAGACGGGATATTTTTATGGCTGACAAAGAATTTACTTTTTCATGGCGCGTGCAATTTCAGGCGAAATTGAGCGGCAGGCCGGAAACGTGCTCGTATACAAGTTGATTGGAATAGCGAAGGTTACTTGACATTTCGACGAGTCTCGTTCGGCACGTGTAATATTCAAAGTAGATGTCAGAGCCGCGTGTAGGTTATGGAAACGACAGAGTACGTCTCATTTCGAAACTTTCTTTCCGCTTTCAGACTGCTTTTTGCATGTTGCTATTGTCAAAATTCCGAATGTACGAAACGCTACGAAATATTAAATATCGTTTTAAGATATTACTTTTGAAATAATCAAGAAAGTCTTCAACATATTTACATATCATCTTGGAAAACGATACATCATAGAATATACTTTCAAATATCAAGCGTATAAGTAACAATTTTTTATTTATATTTCTTTTCGCTTTTTTCTCGGTGAAATTGTACACTTCGGTTTATTTATCTGTAGCACTGTAGCTTATGCGAAACGACGAATCGTACGAGGCAAGGCAATTTATAATTATTTGAAAGTCAAATTTCACCGAGCGACTAGAATATCTCCGAGCTGCATCAACATTCAAGGACAAGCCTTCGAATTTCTGCTTCCACTTTTGTTCGCAAATCAGCCGCGAATAATTCGTTCAAATCTGCAAATATATCCTCTTCCTCGTTTATTAAATGACGAAGGTCATTTAATATTAGTATTTAACAAAGTAACGAACATCGTAAATTTCGTCGATTTCACTGGACGAATTTTAATACGGAGCTTCTTATTAATAAAAAATATTAGTAACTTGAAAGCCAGGCAACGAAGTTAAAACGACACACTCGGTACGTTATCCTTTTCAACTGGATTTCAAAATCCGAACAGGCTTCTCTTCAACGAAAGCCCCATTTACCTTTCTGCTAAGGCCCATTCCATTCTTTACCATGTATTTTCCTGCACTGAGATTTATCTTTTGTACAGAAAAATAGCGTTAAGAGATCTTGCATGGGTCTGCCACTTCTTCTTCTCCTTTTTTTTTTTTTTTTTTTTTTTTGTATAAAGGAACGCTGTTTCGCTGAAACGATGCTATGTGAAGCCACCTCTTTCATATAAAAACGTTCGCTCATAGAAATGATTCTTCGTGGTTCCATCCGTTTTATAGAGAGAACCGCTCTCATAGAAACGATCGTAGAAACGACGCGGCGAGATTTATCTTGCCGTCAGTCGGAATATTCTTTTAAACGCTTCCAACCGACTGGCTCGCCGTAATAAAAACACGAAGCATCGTTCTGCTACGCGTTTTCATCATTACCAATTTCCGTTCCCTCTGTTTATGCGTTTTATACGATCCGTATACCGTGTGCTCGAGGCGGATGAATGCAACCGGAAGTGGAGGAACGTCGGCGGTTTCTTTGTACGCAAAGTGCATACGGTATTTCTGTCTACGGACACGTGTAATATCGTGGATCGGCTATCAAATGATAATCCTGTTTAATCGTTGAAAATGATGGACAAGTTGAGTGAGCTTTTATGTTTAATGGGATAATCACAGGATGTTTAACTGAAATAAAAAGAAGAAATGAAATACGTGTAAACAGTGAAGAGTGAAATAACAAGGAAACAGTTAATAATATAATTGTGCGAAAGAGAAGGTGTTTTAATTAAATTAAGGCTGATATGTATCGTATGGTAAACGCTGGTAGATAGTTTTTGAGGTTAGAAGTTTTATTCGCTTAGTGATGTTGATAGAGTACCAACTTTGGAATGTATTTAAGACATAATTAGTCGTGTGGTAAATATCATATAATTGAGAGCTTTCAAACACCTACAAGTTAGATTCTGGTTCGTTATCGACAAAGTTTTTAAGTTTCTTCCTTTCTGCTACTTTCTACGTATTGAGGTTAGGTTGAGGTTAGGTGATCTGCAAATAAGTGATTGCGGGTTTTGTCGTTAGGTGGTATCAGTTACCAAACCAATACTTTTTAAAAGCTTCCATACAAATGTTAGATTTCAAAATGTACTTGATCTCGTCTCCATTTTCCGCCAATGTTCCACATAGCGAACATTTAAGAACAATATCTGCGTATCGACATAGGCAACGAAAAGAAGCTAACTTTCTAAAATTCCGTAGATCGAAATGATTAAACTTTCCAGGTTTTTAACCGTGTAAGATATGAAAGTGGTAGAAGGACAAGTCTAGAGCGAAGAAAAGCGAGTAAAAAAAGTGAAAGTCGTGCTGCGAGAAGAAGAGCCACTCGTTTCGAACCAAACACCCGAGATATATCGTTCGTTACCAATTGCGATGAACGTTTCCGCGTAGACGATTACAAAATCACCGAAACCAGACACGATTTATAGAAACACGACATTAAACGCTTAGAAAACGATGGAAGGCGTGTAGTGAATGCCACAGTCAATAATTGTCTGTCACGGTATAATTGTTGCGCCGCCAATTTGTTTCCATCATCAGCGATACAACTGCCGACTATTATGTAAGCACACTTATTTCTAACAGGATAATCAAAATGTCTGCGGTCTGGAAGCGAGAAAAAAGGCATGCGTAGTAAAGAAAAAAAAATATTCTTTGCTGTGCAAAATGCATTTTTTAAAATCGGGGGGCTTGCAACTAAGACGACTGTTGTTAAATTTTTTTAGCAATGGGATATAGCTTCCAGAATGTTGTACTTTGAGAAGTTATGAATTAACCTAACCTCAACCTAACCCCAATCAAAATGTCTGCTGTATGATAGAGAGAAAAAGGGCATGCGTAGTAAAGAAAAAAAAATATTCTTTGCTGTGCAAAATGCATTTTTGAAAATCGAGGGGCTTGCAACTAAGACGACTGTCGTTAAATTTTTTAGCAATGGGATATAACTTCCAGAACGTTGTACTCTAAGAAGTTGTGAATTAACCTAACCTCAACCTAACCCCAATCAAAATGTCTGCTGTATGATAGAGAGAAAAAGGGCATGCGTAGTAAAGAAAAAAAAAACCACTCTTTGCTGTGCAAAATGCATTTTTGAAAATCGAGGGGCTTGCAACTAAGACGACTGTCGTTAAATTTTTTAGCAATGGCATATAGCTTCCAGAACGTTCTACTTTAACAAGTTATTAATTAATCAAACAATAAATACATTTAAGCTGTACAGCATCCTGTTTCATATACAAATACGTTGCTACTGTGAGTAATTGGTAAAATAAATTAGCCAGAAAATCATTTGCGAAAGTCTTAAATAAAAGATAAATCAAATTTGGCTAAAAGATACAAGAAAAGAAAAACACATCTCCATTCGCGAAAAAGAAAAAGAAAAAAAGGATCAATGAGTTGTATTGTCAGAGAAAATGATTGTTTTTTTTTACATTTCTGTCCGCGATTCATTGAAATTCGTCGGATGGTCGACGACGCATGGACAAGCGGAAGCTCGTCCGACCTCCGATATATTGCCGTGTTCGATTCGTGGATTTTCGTACGCGAAGGGCACATAATGAGCATGCGTGGCCTTGCGAATGTCGTTTGCAACGCAAGGCCGCGCGATTGCCTCGTTATCTACCTGCAAAACGCGTCAGGTGTTCCACGCCTGACAAACAGTTTATTGTTCCTTTATGACTTACGCGTGTTCGGGTCACAGCGTCTCGTTCCTGCATCTGTGTAAATTCGTTAGTTACTCTAAAATATTAGGTTGGCAACTAAGCAATTGCAGATTTCGACAATACCAGCTAATGAAAAGTCCGCAATTACTTAGTTGCCAACCAATAATAGTTTAGAACAGAACGTTTTGTCAAATTGAACGAACTGTACATTCGCGCGAAACCTTCCACACCGACCAGCCATCCACGCGTATTCTTTATGCCTAACCTAACCTCAACCTAACCCCAATCGCTGTCACAGAATTCGTATCACCGTTTTGTTCCTCTATTTTTTTTCCTTTTTATTCGCTTAAGGTTGTAATGTTTTGTTAATTAAAAAGAAAAAAGAATTCTTTCCACGGAATCAGAAGTAAATTTGTCGACATGATATCAGTGGCAGGACGTAGCGTATCGTGATCCTTTAAATTACATTTTATACTCGTTGCCACGTGTAACGATGTTTGAAGAACAAATGTTTATGGAAATTCATATTTTTCTAAATGCAAGTGAAAATGTAGAACCTAAGCATAAATTCGTCTCGCGCATGAAATTTTGCAACGAGCGCTACGCTTTCGATGTTTCATATATTTTTACATATTACGTACCTTTAAATTTCCCACAGCTGCATTAACATTCACGGCCTATGTTATTACGTAAGACAGCTAGCAGCAGAAATAGTTGCACGTATTTCTATATATAAAACAGGTGTGAAACGCGGCTCATAATACGTTTCATAGTGCCACTTCCTCTTTCGCGCGTTTGTGTGCAGCAGGCGAGCGAATGGGGCGCTGGTGTCGCGTCGTCGCGTCGTTCAACGACCTCGCTGGCGAGAGGAAGGAGGATCGTTCTTCTCGGCTTTTCACCGATTCCTTGTAGAAAGTTTGTCGATAGGAGGCGCGCCAGCCTTGAAAATCGCCGCTGCCATCGTTCAGGTGATCGACTCGATGCCAAAAAAGGTGTCACGGACGTGATAAGTGGCGAATTTAGAATTTCAAAGGTAATTGGCTGTGCCGCTAACATTTTACGTAACATTTGACGAAAAAGCAAAGCTTGTAAAAATGTATTCCTTTTCCTCTTCCTTTTTTAGCTATTCTGTTTCATAAAACTGAACAACTTTAATCGCTTTCGTAAATCTTACGACCACATTTTCACAGATTCGTGGAATTTTCCAGTTCGACGAAACTCTTGTTATCTTTCGGAATAGATCGAAAAAGTTTCGTTTTATTCAGACTGAACTAAGTATTGTGCGAGCTTTGTTCGGAATGATAATTGTCAAATGTAATATTTTGCAAAAGGACGTAGACAATTTTATGGAATTCGCAGTTCTCAGAACATCGTTCCCGTAGATTTTCTTCTACATTTTCCAAGTTTCCCGTGACGTCATGTAGAAACGTTGAACGATTACCCTCATACACCTCCTCTTACAAAGAACGATCTTCAGCGGAAATGGGTTAATCGTTCGGGCACAAAGGAACGCGATCGCGAAAAATTACAGGTCTGACAGAAATCTGACGTGTAACATATGTCAACAGACTCGACCGTTCTTTTTCGTCATCGTTCTTTTTCCATCTTCCAAAGGAACCGAGATAAAAAGCTAACCGCAACTGTGGACTTTCTGTAATGAAATAGAACGTTCATTTCCTCTTTTCTGATTATAAATCAAACTGCAGAAAACAGAGGTATGAAACTGAATAGAAAGAAGCGATAGAATAATGTCCATCGTGAGACAGCCAATTACCCAATACGAAAAAGCAATTGAAGCAGAAAGTTCTCGCAATTATCCAGTCGGTCTACGATTTCCTACTTTATCACTGTTCTGTTAAAACACACGCGATTCGTAAGTTCAAGATCGTATTTTTTTTTTATTATTATTATTATTTAATTTGTACTTTACATTTTTCTAGCTTTATTGCTAAATGATAAAAACTGGATGGCTCTATCCCTGGTGGGATACCATCTTCCTGTTTGATTATTTTATTTCTCAAAATCATATTGAGAAAAAGTTACCATCAGATGGCACATACTTCAGTGAGAAAAGAATCTTTCAAAATACTGCAATTCTTATTCTCCGGGAAAAAGTAAAAATTTGCTTCTTCAAGAATGAAATTTCGTCTTTTTCTTCTGTTACTTTAAAAACACCCACAAATTTACAAACTCACCTGACATTTCCACCGAACAGCGAAAATATCGGCTAAACTCTCATAGAAAGAAGACTAAAAAGTAAATACCCCACTAACCTCACTAAAGAAATAAACTAGTCAAATCGAAGATGGTATCCCGCTGGGGTTAGCCATCCACTTTTTTTATTTAGCAATTAAGCTAGAAAAATTTACCAAATGTCCAGCTGGACAAATTGTAAGATACGAATTAAATAATAAAAAAAAAACTCGTCTGGTTTTCCAAAATAGAATGATCCTACTCGTTATCAGCTAACAATCAGAAACTCTACTTCTCCACCGACCTCTCTGTCAGCAAATACAAACAAATCTGGACGCTGGACGCGTCACGAACAGCTAACCGACCGAAGATCGATGAGTCATCGATGGCCACCGCGACATTCGTCTTAATTCGTCAGACTCGGACTTTCTCGTGCCGAATTGCAACAGCGCCTTAGTATCTTGGAAGATCGTTCCGCGAGTCGCAGGATCGATAGCCTGGTTCTTCCCCAGAGGAAAGTTCGGTGCCGCGGCTTTATTAGAAACCGTCACGGCAACAAAATATCACGAGCGAGGCATCTACGTATCGGCGACAAGCGGAAATTTATCGACGATATTTCTCGGCCAGAAGTATCGACCCTCGTTTCCATCCAACGAGCAACGTTGTTCCGCGCGAGCCTCATCCCCTTCCTGCCGTGCCATTCTCCTCTTTTCCCCCACCACTCTCTATCCCTACTCCTTCGCTCTCTTTCGCCCCATCTTCCCATCGCTCCTCGAAAAACGATTTATTCCTGCCACCTTGCCACTCCTCGTCCAACAATCCGAACGCTGGAGATCACGCGGATCGGTCGCTGGAATAATTAGACCCGTTTCGAATCGCTTAATTAGCCTGGAAAAGCAGAAGGCGCGTTTTAAAGAATGGCCTTGTGGAGGGGGAAGTAGGTCGTGGAAAAAAGGCCGGCCTCTTGTCGACAGTAGTCGGAAAAACCGACGCAAGTTCACGGTCGTGTCTCGACTTCCCGTGAAACTGGCTTTTCCTCTTTTTTCCTCTCGTAGCTCCCCGGCTTGTTTCAGTGCACCTGCACGCAACTGGGGTACGCTGAAATCCATGCACCGAATACTTGCACTTTATCGAATTTTCTGACACGTGCACATAAGGTCATCATCAATTGCTTACGCACGTTAACTGTTCGTAAAGAACAGGACACTTACAGAAGGTGGGGTAACGCTAAAAAATTATTCAGAAGTTTAAGAATTATGATCAGAACGTTAAAGAATTAGCTGGCGTATAACGGTAGACGATATATTCAATTTTACGATGGCGATCTGATCGATGGCACGAGCAGAGAATTTCATGTTACTGCCATAGGATTTATTTATTCAGAAATATTAGAAATTAGGGTTCCCAATGATTTATATCCTAAATCATAAGTTTATTGATAGATGCATCTATTTACAATGGATTAAACAGGAAACGATGGTCATTTAACATGAACTGAATACAGTAGTACTGTATAATTAAGATAACTAAATGGATAATTCGCAACTCACAGTTAGTAGTTTACAACTCATAACAACTTGGCAAGTCCACTCTCCACTCCTCACAACTCCACTCTTAGTTAACGACTGCCTGGTAATTCGTCTTTCTCCCTTAAGCAATCCCTTTGTCTTTTCTCACAGCCTCACCACATACGTGTTCCGTAACCGCCGCGATCATGGTCATGTCACAGAGCCATAAATTAGCAATAGAAAAACCAAGAATATCTAACGAACATCTTGCTGGCCATCGAAACAACAACGTAGAGGGTGTTGCAGTGTGAGAAAACAGTAACAGTATGGCCACCTGTGACCTTGGGCCCCGGCAACGCCCTCTCCATAAGAGCCAAACCCATAGTATATATAAACCTTCCCAAAATCAGCTCTCCAGACACTCTGTTCTAACATTCTTAACTGTCACTCTGTTGGATTCACGTAACAAATTCTGTCAGTACATCTAAAGTCTGAATTTTGACTTACCTTGCTCGTGGAACGTTTCAATTTACGCGAAACCATTCGAACGACCAGTGATTTTCTTAATTGCACCACTGCCCGTGTCTTCAACCTAACAGTCACGTAGACCTTCCACCGCGTAACTATTCGACTGAAGGACCAACGACACATTGATGGGCCACTCGGCCCATTGAAGTTTCCAGACCCTTTTGGGGTTAGGTTGAGGTTAGGTTGAGGTTAGGTCTATGCTGTCGGCACTTAGACTTTCTCGCAACATTGTTTATGGTTCAGCAGATATTCCTTAGGCAATCTGTCCACGATACTACATCAAATTAGGTGTTACTTTCACTACTAAGAAGTTAATCTTTAGAATCTGATCTGTATTCGCTTGCAATTCAGCAATTGATCGTCGACCGTTAAGGATTCAAGAGGATTTGTCTCTGTTTCTGAGGATGATATAGGATTTCACCTCGTCTTCTAATATTTACACCATTTTCCCTCGTGCAATCAGTCTTCCACCGCTTGACACCTATTTACAGTATCTTGCTACACAATCAGCCTGCAACAGTGCTTATCGCTTGCTATCCAGATTATTCAACCGTACGCTCCCCGTTCATATTCTCATACAACTTCTGAGGCAGTTGTGGATGGCAGAAAAATCAAACGGTCACGATATTACGCGCGATTCTCAACAATTCGTCAACTGCAGTGTGGAAAAGAATTTCATTGGAAAACAAGCGATAACGTAGCGTGGAAGAAACGATGCGTGGTGGCAAGATGCGCGGAAGTGGGACGAAATCGTAACGTTGATAAGGTATTGGATGCGTAAATAAGGTTGAAAGTCAGATTTTCGCGAGAAGCGTGTCAGAGGTCGTGGCCCCTATCTAATCGAGGCTCTGCAAACGTTATGCACCGAACAACGTATACGAGAGCTGAGAACGGATGGTCAGTCACGATCCGATCGTTAATAACTTAACCTGGTGCGTGAAAACTCGATCTGAAAATGCTGAAATCGTATCTGTCCGTTCTATCGATCGTTTTACTGTTTTCCACGATCGTTCGATCGCAGGAACAACAGACCTGCAGGCAGATAAAAGGGTACAAGGTGTGCGACAAAAAGGGAACCCTGGTGGACGTCAGCCAACAAGAATTCGAGGAAACGTTAGAGATTCACGACTTGAACCTGCTGGCTATTCGAGAAAACACCTTCAAGAATCTAACGACCACGAAGCTGAGCTTCGGTCTGGGTAACAAAATCTCCGCGGTGAAAAAGAAGTCGTTCAAAGGATTGGAGAAACTGGAACGGCTGGACCTAGACAGCAACGTTATATCTCTGTCACCGAATCTGTTCTCAGAACTGAAGCAATTGCATTCGCTATCTCTGATCTTCAATAAGATCAGCGAGATACCCAAAGACACTTTCGCTGATCTGTCCAACTTGATGTGGCTGTACTTGGGACACAACGACATCGAATCGGTGAACAAGGACTCGTTCTCAGGATTATCTTCGTCGCTGACGTTCCTCTGGTTAAACGACAATAAAATCACCAGCATAGAGACTGGAGCGTTCAGTCAGATGCCAGAATTGACCCGTCTTCACTTGGAGAACAATAAACTAACCTCAATTCAGCCAGGAGTGCTGCGAGGATTGCACAAGTTGGACGGTCTCTTTCTCGAAGAGAATGAATTGACCAGCGTGTCCAAGAACGATTTCAAAGGGCTGATTGGTTTAAGGATTTTGAACCTGCATCACAATCAGATAGCAAGTATCGAGTCAGGAGCATTCTCAGATCTCAGTCAGTTGGAACAATTGGACCTGAGGAAGAACCAACTGACCCGAGTTGACTCCGGAGTGTTCAATGGACTGTCCAACTTGAAAAGGTTGGATCTCTCTGATAACAAGATCGCTGTAGTGCAATCTGGTGCGTTTGCAGGCCTTTCAGCGCTGAAAACCTTAATCCTGGCGAACAATAAATTAACTGACGTAGATAGAAAGGACTTTGGACTGACCAGTTTGACTATTCTGTATACGTAAGGCGAGGCTATTCTCTGCTATACGGAGTGTTGTACACAGTTTGCAGAATGTAGAGATCGGTGTAATAAAGGAGTGTGACGTTGTACATGTTAAATCAATGACCAACTTGTCTTTGTCCTGGCTCTATTTTTTCAATTATTATGTTATAGTAAAATGCCAATACGTATATTGCATTGATTTTTCCATAGAGATTTAGGCCTCAAAACTTCTCAGGCAGCTGAAAGAAAAATTCAAGTCTACACTGATTTAGCTTGCAATTAAATTATGTTTGTAAAACCTAACCTAATGAGGGTTCTGGAACTATTAGGTTGGAAACTAAGTGATTGCGGATTTTGTCATTAGGTGGTAATGACAAAATCCGCAATCACTTAGTTGCCAAGCAATAATAGGCAAAATTTTCTCACTGCCAGAAAAAAATTAAACTAAACTTAATTCAGGATATTGTTTGCAGAATTATTTTCAATTCTTACAATTATTTCAAATTCAATGGTGTATTTTTAAAACCTATCAAATCACGTATTCGTAGTATTCTGATCTAGTAGCAACATGATCTGAACAAAGTTAAAAGCGATTGCAGATTTTTTTTCAGTTATCTAATCCAGATTCATTTCAGTTCAAAGAAATCTTATTTTTATTTACTCGGTTTTTAAGGGGAATTCGTGTTATGTGGTGTCAGATGTACGCGATTCTCGTTAATCTCGCTGGCCGACATTAGATAAGTGGAAACTTCTGTCGGTCGTTGTTCTTTCTGGCGTTATCAGCGTGCAACAAGAGAGTGCGGCACGCGCGAGTCAAGTGTTGCGTTTTAAACGCGCACGCTGTTCAACGTGAAATGAGCGCGAGAAATAGCGTCGCCATTTTGTTAGCCGAAATGCACACCACACTTTTCAAACAACTTCCATTTCCTGCAAATTTCGAAATTTCTTCCGTATTCCAAAAATAATGAATTTTTTTTTAATTATTTTTGTTAATGCTTAGAATCATAGAAAAATACGAAATTACAAACTGGAAGGCGATTGCTGTTCGTTACACTAAAATCTAAAGATCCGAGCTTTGTGTTACGTTTGTGTTACGTGCATTGCAGATTAAGAAAAAATTGTACTCTTGTTAGGAAAAGCAAGAGATAATGAGATGGGTGGAAGCTTTCGAGAAAAATATTGGAATCAGAATAGCGAAGTAGCTGTGGAAGCGCTCCCTTGTAGGAATTCCAAATCGAAGCTGGGAAAGTAGGTGGAAATGGAAAAGGCTGTCGAAAAGAGTTAATGGCTGGACGAGAACGACTTTCTACCAAATTGATCCAACTTCGTATTCTCAGCCTTCATCCACTTTTCCTTGAATATTTTAGTACGTAAAACATTCGTGCAGGATTTGAAGACATAGGATTTACATCTTCTGATATTGGATTGGCAACTAAGTGATTGCGGATTTTGTCATTAGGTGGCGTTAGGTTGAGGTTAGGTTGGAGTTAAGTTGACAAAATCCACAATTACTTAGTTGCCAACCCAATAGAATGTACATGTTTAAAAAAATACAGTATCGGTATTTAAGGGAATAGAATAATTCTACAGAAAAATATTTGCAATCCTCCATAGAGAAAAAAGTGTAAGATAGGTTTATTTGGGAAGAGAAGTAGTTTGGAAAATGTTGAACTAAAAACAATGCTGCAAATAAAATTTTGTATAAAAGTATTAAAATGTAAGTGTGTATGGGAAACACTAAAATTGGCTAGAACTTGAATTGGAAAAGATATTTAAAGAAACAAAAGGAAAAATACGTGAGAATATTGAAATGTTGGGTTGGCAATACCACCTAGTGACAAAATCCGCAATCACTTAGCTGCAATAGAAAGAAACAATCGAGATACGTAACAGGGGAATTTTCAAATGATACCAACGTCAATCTGGATCTTCTCTGCTTTACGTGATGCGTAAAAAAATTTTGGCGAGTGCTTATCGTAAAAATCTGGAAGAAAGTTCGCTTCAGTAGCTACCTTCGTATCAAGGACAGGCAATTTGTCAAGATTGCGACCTTCGCACATAAACTCTGATCGATCTTGGCGCAATGGAATCAATCATTCAGCAGGCTAAACTCGTAGTACGTACGCGTCGAAGGTTGACATTTCACTGAACGTTTCTTGGAAGATAGACACATGATTCTTTAGAAATTGTTGAGATATGTATAATTTTCTGTGCTGGACTGGGTTAAATGCGTAGTAGAGATACTTGTATGTGAATATCAGTGTGTGGAAGTATGTGTGTGCGTAGCGTCTCGAAAACAAAGGAATGTAAACTGTTCAGTCGGTTAACTGGAAGAAAGTGCTGAGACGCGTGCAAGTGTGTATCGATGAATATATAAGGAATCGTCCATGAAATAAATATATCATTATTTTAATATTAATCCTCAGTATAAATTTAGTGTTCCTATAACATTATTTCGGCTTCAAAGATCCACAATTTTCAACTGAAATAATACACATACCGCAAATTTATAAAGCGTCAGAACAATGAACAATGAAGCATCGTTTGTAGATTCTAAAAGCAAAATTCCTTAAATTAAACAACAATGATTAACGAAATCATCTCAATATCCTAACTCTGCTTGCTAATTCAATATTCAATCCTTTGTTCAATCATTCTTAAGATTACCCAAATAATGCAAATAATCTCAACTATGCAGAAAGGTTACATTAGAAACTATCCACTAGTCAAAACGACTAATTTAAATTCATAAAGTCTTACAGAAATTTTGTAGAAATTGTTCAGATGTGGTTAGAGGCTTGCTTTCTCCATTGCTTCCATTCTGATCTTTTTCATACAAATTTCACTTCCAATTGTGTTACATTAATTTTGATATTAATTCTTCTCGTCGTTATTTGAAAAGTTTTCTCTAGAAATAAATACACATACGTACAATACGTACATACATACGTGTACTACATACATTTTCCACTCAACTGTTTGAATTATTATAAAATTTTGGTATGTTTTGTAAAGGTTCTTTAGGATCCTGTTAGAAACGATCGAAACGTAGCTAATTTTAGGTTAGGTAGATTTACTTATCGTCTTATCTTTCTCAGAAAGCTGCTCGATTACGATTGAGAAATCCATTCGTATCAGCACAAAAGTTCGTATGAGCCGCGTTTGTACTTGTCAACTGCTCGAACGACATGTCATCTTTAGCACGAGACGCGATATTCGTCACAAGGACTCGCGTTAGAATCGTAGCGGTTAGCAGCGGCCATTGAATCAATACAAATGGCGCCGGTAAAAGTGCGGTTTTTGAGCGGCCGTGTGACATTACACTCGTGTGTATCGTTTCAAGAAACAGATACTTGTGCGAGTCCCGTCTCTATCTGGCTATACGGTATACCTAGAACGACAGGAGGAGCGGCAGAGACACCTCGGGTTTGATTTACAACGGCCATTCAGTGGCGGCAAAAACGCACTCACGACGCATCTGAGAACAGCTATGGAACGTGACAGGAACACCGAGCGTGGTCGTGCGTTAGACCGTTTGAAAAGCGTGAAATTATTAGGTTGCTGCATACGAGATGCCATTTCTACGACGCTTGAATTTGGCGGGCCGATACTATGAATTCAGTTTTGTCTTATCTTCGATCATTATCGCTAGAATGTTGATAAACACTTAGATTTTGATAACTACGTTTTTTAATACGTCGTTTAATATCTGTTGAAACTATACAGGTTGTGAATGCCGTGTAAAATGTGATTTACATTTTGTGACATAAAAATGGCGATAGAGTCTTATATTTAACGACGCTATTTAAGAAACTCTCTTTCATATTATTCCTCTGCTTGTCGAGATGAATGTTGGATAAAAAGGGAGTTTCACACAGGAAATAAAAATCACCCTTTTTTCTTTTGTTCTAAGTCTCCTTCGTTCTGTAATTTGCAGCTGTTCTATTCTACTTGCCCCATGAAGAATATTATCGTGGATATGTAGTTCATCTTGGACCATTCATCCTTTTCCTGTTTCATTTTTTTCCTTACGCTTATCGTTTACGAGAAAAACGCTGAGAAGA
The DNA here is from genome assembly GCF_011952205.1 of Bombus bifarius. Lineage (NCBI taxonomy): Eukaryota > Metazoa > Arthropoda > Insecta > Hymenoptera > Apidae > Bombus > Bombus bifarius. The sequence continues at coordinate 1,135,980 of NW_022884519.1, read as the reverse complement.
AATAGCATGAATGCCCTACACATAGAATTCGAATGGCTTCTAACAAAAATTGCCAAGAAACCAAAATTTCCATCGATATCTCGAAAATGTACACAAAGACATAATTTTAACAATTTTTACGTACTCCATAAGCATCTCAGGTGCTGTAAAAAAATTTCCAATTATCGAGCTCCAGTACTATTTTCAGATAAGTACGTACTTTCTCCAGCGTGGGAAATTGGTGAAAAACTCGACGACCTTGTAACCGGTTCATCTCGCTTGTCCTAACTCTGATTTAATCAAGCTTACACCGCCATTACAATATTAAGTAGATTGGATCGCTTGCAATGATATCATAATAATAACGCACGGTCCTTTCACTTTGACACTCTCTCGTACGACAATTGCTTCATCCGCTCGTATTGACTAGCCGAGTTAAACAGTTGCCTCGACCAGACGCAATGGCGTTATTTTAATCTCTATATCTTTTTAAAAATCCTGTTCATTCCGTTTTTTCTTATTCCCGTAATTAGTTGCTGTCGTTGGTAGAAGATCGTATGTATCTTGTTTCTATCTTTGTCATATTCTTTAATTGATACGTATGAATTTGTTGATATTAGATCTTGGTCTTAAATCAAATGGCCGATTTTCGCTAACGAACGAAATGACTACAATTTAATCCCAAGAAGCGGATAAAAATAAAGTAAAAAATACTACAATATATTCTACACCAATAATCTTAAATCTTGGCATATCTTAGGACATTAATAAAAAAAAAACAAAAAAATAACAATAAGAAACTGTTAAAAATAACTGGAAAGTATACTATGATACTATACACACTCTCGTCGATATCCATACTCGAAACTTTAATTAATATAATGCACCAAAGTAAGAATTCCACTCAAGAATCAGTGCTGCCAGTCCAAGTAATATCTCGAACATTTTGTGCGTTCAATTTCTCACAAAACTATAATAAAGCGTAGTAGTAATCTCGCGAAGGAGGTGTCGCGATGCTCGAGAGCGTCTTCATTCGTCGTTTCAAATATATATGTCTCTTTCCCTTCGTATCATTTCCTGTGCCTGTCTCATGGCACGAATTGTATTATGAAACACGCGAAGACACACAGCTCTGGGCAGAAATCCGAACAATTCCCTTTTCTTCTTTGCGGTCGATGGTACCGAGCGCTTTTCGATCGAGCACACGCTGCGACACCGTTGCCACATTTCGTCCGAAGATGCCCGAGTAATCTGCACAGATTCAATCTCGACGATAATACGTCCAAAACCTCGACTCGAAACGTAGCCCCTTCGCGGCACAGTTTACTGTTTCCAGTCCCACACATCGGACCTATAGCGTCGATATATACAGCAAATCGTGCAATTGAGAAAGACAATGTGTCATCCAAATAAGTTGTATTTTGAATTTAATTTTTTAAAGGCTACGTTTGTGTTAATACGATAATTTATTTGCAATCTTTGTTTCAATTAATATACATGATATTATGAAATTCCGTTTTTAACGTTCCATTATATTGTGAAAGAGAATTGGCTACGAATTTACTTCTTAGTTCTTAGCACCTTGTCCTCCATTGTTTTCTCTTACATCTAATCTTCCTTAGAGATAGGCAATGCTTCCTCGAGAGTCAACGCAGTTATATTTAGTCAGACATTTTTAGTGATGTGACTGTGTTGCCATACTACCTACAAGTAAATTACTGTATTCTACTTACAATTTTCTATTATATGAAAAAGAAACAAAATTGGACAAGACTGATAATCTAAAGCGAACCAAATTAATTCTTAACTAAATTACGAGACTTTCTCAAGCACGTTCGTCGAGTATTCGTCAAACACCTCGGCGTGCCAATCGAAACTCGACGTCTCGTCGAATTAACATTTCTCGGAAGCTTTGAATACAATTTCACGAGAAAATGTTGCAATATTCTAACGAAGAATACATCTCAGCTTGACGTATAGTTCCATCTAAAGAGTTAAAGACGTCGTCCCGTTTTATCGAATCCCTTCAGAGAAATGTACAAAGAGAATCTTCCCATGCAACTTTTTCCCTTCGTCGTCTTTCATACGTTCATATGCATATGTACGAAGATATTAAGATGCCAGTTGTTAAAGAAGCATCGCGTATTATATGCATTTTATAGTAGATTCAGATTCACCGATATTTGGCCATTACAATTTCTTCAAGCAAATGACTTTGTGCTTTGAATTTAGCATTTGGAACATATTGGCGCGATACACGTCCATATTTAACGCTAATATATATGTGTATTTGTGTGCATACACGCAGTTAAGCATTTCTTACGTAACTATGCACGATTGGCAAGTTCGTCTCATTTTTACTCAGTTGTAAGGCTTGAAGTGTTGTTCCATCGAGCAGAATATCAGGTTTCCTGCTTCCCCTTTTTCTTTTCCCCTCTTCTTGTAAGAGTTTTCTATGAAAGCACCGATATCACGGGCACTTGTCGTTATCTCCTTTATAATTAAAGTTCTTCCGTAATTCTCCAGAAAAATTCACGACGCTGAAGATATTGAGCCGTGCAACCTCTGTGCCAAGCCGAAACTTTCGTTTGGTCGTTAATCCCTTGAAACATGTAAAATTCAGGTTGAAGCGACCTCGAGGAAAAAAAGCGTCAGGATTTAGAGGGGATCGCGCGAGAGTGGTAATACGATATACGTTAAACGGAAGTATTATGTTCTATACGATCGCAATATGTTCGTGATATAAACGTGACGGATAAAGTAAGCTATTGAATTTGAGAAATTTCTTTTTCGAAATATTATTCGCTTACGAAATATTCTCCTAATTTGTAAATATTTTCTACGCGCCGGGGAAAGGCTTTCGAAAATGTATTCCTTAAATACATTACATTCGCGAATAATAGTTATGTATTATATTTACGGGAGAAAAATAAAAATCTATTGTGAAAGATATACTGCACCCGTAAAATGTAAAGTAACAATTCAATTATATACAATAAAAATTTTTTTTTAATTTTTTTTTTTTTAATTTTTTCATCGAAACGACGATCTACAGTGAGATCGGTTATAACGTACCGCACGCGTGCCGAGCGAAAATTCAAAGTCGATTTTCTCGAAAACAAAGCCTCGAACGAAAAATTTTTATTGTATATTTTCGACTTCCTTTTTTGCGTAGAATCACCCCCTTTCCGCTTGTACCACCAATTACCAACCACCCTGTATATATTGAAGTAATAATTTCAAGCTGATTCTTCTAGTATTGTTATTGTATCTTCCGCTTTTTGCTTCGATTCGTAAACGAAGATTAAAGATTAAACTCACTAGGATACTACACTGTCCACTGAATATCCTTGCAACATTCATCAGCATTGTTATACCTGCAATGTCCTAATATATCACACTTGCAAACCTTGAAAATTTAGTTTAATCTCTCTACCTCTATAACCCAAAATTTTGTATATTCAATAGAAAGAAAGATAGTAATTGTTATAAATAAACCATTTGACATCGATGTTGAACTATATCAATGAAATAAAGTAGTTTCGAGTATAAACAGTTGAAATAAAATATGAACGCATGGATATCGAATCTTCAAGTTATTGTATTCCATAATATTATAAAGTATTAATGCATCCTAAGACTCATAACTAACAAAAAATTTGAATCTAATTTTTAAACTACATCGCAAAAGATTAGTTCGTTCTAAAAATTATAAATAGAAGGGGAGCTTCCATATATCATTGCCAATAAAAAATTTGAAACATCGATGGAATTACACATGGTACATGTAATCGGTAGCCGGACAAGCCACAACAAACAACACAGTCACTCCATTTGACCTCCCTGTGCAACAATCGCACCCAATTAATCGTCGAACAGAACGCGCCCAAGTAGACCAATTAACGCGTTCAAATAATCGACCGACATAGCGCAAAATTATTCGTTGTCCCGATGTTATGAACGAATCGCTTGTGTAAATATGGCCGCACGCGCGAGACAGGACGGGACTGGACTGTCTATTGCGGCAGTCGCGTGGGTACTACGTAGCAGCACCTGTCGACGACAGAATTTGCCAGGCAAACAAACAGTTGCACAGAAGGGGTCGTCGTTGGTTTTCCATGCTAATGCACGGAGAGACAAACGAGCGACGATGTCGAGGCCGAGTAAAATAAAACACAGTCAACTTTTCTGCTGCTTTTTCATCAGCGATCAATCATTATGATCGACATCGTCGTACTAAGCCAGACACCGAACGACATTCTTTTTGGCGTTGTAATTTACGAACCAAGCGGATAGGGATAAGATTGACATCATCAAGATGAAGAATCGTCTATGGTCAACTAACAGCATGGAGCATACATCTCTGTTTGTAGCATCCTTGCTGATCTCGTTTAAAATTTGATACATGATCAGGTTATACAGATAAATTAATTAGTTGGAATAATATAATTTATGAAAGATGACTATTTAGAATACACAGAAACGTTTGTAATGTTACAGAAACATGATATTAAATTATTAAAGTTGTATTATTGATCTCCAACAGCTGTTTTGAGTTTTGTTTTTGTAAGGTGATTGAGAAAATTTTAGACAAATTGTATAGAAAATTAAGAAATGTCGGCTAAATATCTGAATCTGGTTGAAAATTTATGCGAACGTGAAGAATTCATATATTCAACGTTACTGCAAAATTCTCATCGCATGTATATCATTTTAATACGAACAATCGTGCCTCAACTTACGCGCCATCTTAATTTACGCGCCATCCTAATTTACGCGCCATCTTAATTTATGCGCCATCCTAATTTACGCGCCATCTTAATTTACGCGCCATCTTAATTTACGCGGCTAGAAAATATATTTTCCTAACGGATTCCTCGTGATCGTGAACAATATAAAAATATGATGTGACAGGGAGAAATGTCAGTCACGATTCAATCGTCAATCGCTTCGTCTGTCGCACAAAAACTCGGTCTTACGATGTTTCAATTCCTTCTATCCGTTTTATCGATCGTGTTACTGTTTTCGCCGATCGTTCGATCGGTGGACGATCGACGTGCAGACAAACAGATACGCTCAAAGTATGTGATAAAAAGGGGAACTCTGATAGACGTTATCCAAAAAGAATTTGTCCCAGAATAAGAGTTTTGTGGTTTCAACCTGCTGGCTATTCGAGAAAACACTTTCAAAAATATATCGGCCATGGGGCTGATCGTTGGTCTGGGTAACAAGATCTCCGTGGGAAAGAAGTTTGTGAAGTAAAATAATCGTTTAATGGACTGGAAAGATTGGAACGGCTAGACCTAGACAGTAACGTTATACCTCTGTCACCGAATCTGTTCTGAGAGCTGAAGCAATTGCATTTCGCCATGTCTGACCTCCAATAAGATCAACGAGATATCCCAAGACTCGTCCGCTGTCGTGTCACATTTGTTGTGGTTTGGTTTGGCATTCGACGATATCGAATCGATCAACAGGATCGTTTCCAGGATTACCCGCTTCTACGTTTCTTCCCAAATCTTCTTCATTTTCTAATTTGCGACCATTCTTACCTACCAACGGTACATCCATAAAAACCTGCGTGTATCTACCTATATGTGTATTCATTCCGTTGCAGAGATTGCACCGCAATTTTTCAGGTTTTATTGTCCTGTCATATCGCTGTACTCCTGGGAAAACATTATAGTATTTCAGGACGAATATCGGCAAGCTATCGTATCGATGGTTCTGTTCTAGCGAAGGATTTTAATAGCTTCACGTAAAGAAGAGAGTTCGTATTAGCTTCTGGCAAATAAAATTCAGATTCGTCGTTATTGACGGAGAAATTATTACTTACTAGTTTAGCGTTATGTAGTGAAGCTACAGAATCCAAGTACAAGATATGAGATTATTCAAAAAGTTCGTAACGAACTTTGAGCACAATTTGAAGCAAATGTATTTTTATCGCATACACATTTTATCGACCGAAATATACGTAGTATTTCTTTTAAATATGGATAAAATTTGTGCAAAGGGAAGTCCTTTTGCAATCTTTTCAAAATCTACCACGGAACATGTCAATTGTGAAAAACACTACGAATTTTCTTATCAACCCATTACATATACATACGAAGTACCTAAAGAAAGGTAGTATATATATTGTAAATATTTATTGGATGGAACGAATGTCTGTTTTTAGTTGTATTAAATATAGTCGTCATTCTGTTAACTATGACATGTATATAGTGAACAGAGAATTAGGATTTTGTGCATAGAAAGACAGGTGATGAGAGTTCTTGAGCTGTTTATATGAGAAAATGTGAAATTTTACAGTTACAAATCTTGAAAAGGAATATTACAAATATTAAGGAAATATTTCTGTTTCCTTTTGTCGCTATGTTTTTTATTTTTGCTTTTCGCTATTATTTTTTTAAAAACTGCACAGAAACGAAGCAAACCTATCAATTCTGCGAGGAATAATTGATCCGAGAAATTCTCTAACAAACAAAGGATGCGGCGTGGAATGTCAGTCAACTGATTTTATCGGTCTATTCTCTGGAAATCGCCGATCCAGAATCCTGTGAACCGGCTAAAAAGTATCTTCCACGGTATCGACGGGATTCACCGATGGAGCAGGGATTCGATTTAATTGGCTTGGCCAGCCAGATGACCTGTAATAAATCGTAGAAAGTAACAGTCGAACGAACAACGATAGCCAGAACTTCGGAGCGATGCACAGTCCACTCTGTAGCGATAAAAAAATTTTTTCCCGAATTAAAACGCGTGTTCTATCCTATAAAATATAAGGTTCGTGGTCCTGACCGTGTTCAATCATTATACATATACTATTTGTCGTATGGTTGGTGAAGCGTGTCCTGCAATCTGCAATGAGTCATTTCTAATGGCTCTAATAGAGACGTTTTATTTTCTAGTCGTTTTTCTTTTTACTTTGTTTTATTATCCATAGTACATAGAAGTTGCTGGACGAGATTTGAAACGAGTTTCAGGTTATTCAAGACCCGAATGTCGCACTAACTGAATAACGCTGAATATGGAACTGAATGTATAATATCAACGGAATGCTAAGAATTTGCGAAATTGATTTGCCTTTTCACGGTTGACACGTGTTTTTAACACAGCGTTTTCTCAACTTTGGTTTAATGTGAAGTAACATTGGGTGTATTGCGTTAAATAATCACTCGGTGTTTAGGTCAACAATATATTTATTAACAAGTGTCTTCTTTTGTACGCGTTGCGTATCGTTCTCGGTTTCGCTAGTCAATCTCGCTGTGCGGTTACAACTCGACTTTATTGCTTCCCGGTTCAAACTTAACTGTCGATCGGATTCGTTTCTTTTCTTTTTGTCGCCCCTCAATATCCCCACTATCCACGCGTTTGTTTGGCGTCCGCGACCGTTGCCACGCACGCCTTCTTCTCGAACAATTGGTGGAAGGACTGTTGGGATATTGATGGCACTTCGCTTCGGCGATATACATTGTTGCCAAGTGCCGCTACAGATCTTTGGAAACTAAACGTTAGCATCACCTTTCATCGCCTTTTATGCTCATATTTGTCACGAGATTCGCGCGTTTGTCTATAATGCCACAAGACTTGGAGACTCTCAAGGCCACAAAATGTTCAACTTTTCGCTCTTGACAAATTCGAGAAAATTTTAGAGAATTTGTATTCTTTGGATTTCAAGCATAATCATTTAGCATTTTTATCTCTTTTTCTATATACCTAAAGCAATACGCAAGGGTTGACTACGGTAAGGGCATAATAAAATTCATTAATCTACTTTACAGTGTTCAATCCTGGCAAGTTTAAGAAGATCTTCCTAATTTACTTCTACTTTCTTCGTCGTAATCTTATTATTTCATCCTATAAAGTCTTTCCGTATTCGTCCATTTTCATTCTCCAATGATACTGTTGTAAAAACTATCAAGAAAGTTACGATCTTTTTGAAGCAATTTTTTAAAAAATCTGTACCAACGTATCCCAGTTTGAACGTTATTAATAGACAGTTTCACTTTCGGTTTTTAACACACGTTCGACAAGGATAGCAACAAAGAAGTAAAACGGTGTAATAATCGATCAGCCAGTGGTTTGCTCGTTGAACCGAGGAATTCGCTTATTGTCGGTAATCCGTGTGAAAAATCTCTCTTTCCCCTCCAAAAGTGGTAACAATTTTCACGAATCTCGATCGTACATTCACTAACACAGGACAAAAGAACGATTAATTCGTTCGGCAACTATTTTTCCACGACTTTCCCCCCTCTACTCGTCGACCATTATACAACAAGAAATAAATCGTCTTAGAGCCTTTTAGCTTACTGAACTGATAATATTCGATTTAAGCGACGATAAATTCAACAATTTTCCACACCTTCCATACTATAGCGTGTGAAACAAAGCTAAGGAAAAAGGTGAAATTGCAAGGGATCCGATTCGACGTGCCAAGCGCTTAAAGTTTTTTTTTTTTGTTATTTAATTTGTACTTTACAATTTGTTTAACTGGACATTTGGTAAATTTTTCTAGCTTTATTGCTAAATAATAAAAGGTGGATGGCTACCCCCAACGGGATATCATCTTCGATTTTGACCATTTTATTTCCTTAGCGAGGTCAGTGGGCTGTTCCCTTTTTAGTCTTTTTTCTATCAGAGTTCTGCTCGCTTCGGCAGCCAGCTGGTTTGGCTGTGTTGCCGTTCTTTCCTTGTATATTTTTGCGTACCTGCCGATTTCTTCTTTCACCGTTGGTATTTTCAAGTCTTTACGTATATCCTCGTTTCTGACATACCAGAGGGCGTTCGCTATTGTTCTCAGTATCTTCGATTGTAGCGACTCTAGTTTATTTATGTGGCTCATGGCTGCTGCCCCCCGTAGTGGTATTCCGTACGTCCAAATTGGTTTTACTATCGTTTTGTAGATTTTTAGTTTATTTTCTATGCTGAGTTTAGAACTTCGACTAGTTAACCAGTACATTTGTCTTCTTTTTATCCGTATTTTGTCTATAATTGATTTAGTATGCTTCCATGTAAGTTGTGTGTCTAAGTGAAGTTCCAGGTATTTAACTTGCCTTGTTTGTGTTATACGCGTGCCATTTAATTGGATATTTGGTGATTCCCGTTTTCTTAGTGTAAATATAATATCGTTGCATTTACTGGGGTTTGCTTTTATTTGTTTATCTGGTAGCCATTTTTCTATTTTCTGATGTGCTCTTGCAGTAATGTGGTAGATGTTTCTGCATTAGTGCGCCTGACTAGTACAGCCGTGTCTGTGCTTTGCCTGGCTTAGTGCTTTGCATTGAAGTCTCCCGCTGCGATGTCACCTAAGGATTGAAAATATTTGTGGCGGCACTCGACGGCGAAACATTCCGACGGCATTCGACGATGAAACTTTCCGACGGCTTCGCGACACAAAACACATCATCGAAGCGCAAGGCCGATATGCCTAACGAGCCATCGATATCCCTACGGTCCTTTCGCCGAATATTTGGAAGAAAGCGTACTTGGCAACGGTCGCGTACGTCTAACGAACGCGCGCGTAGTGGGGATATCGAAGGGCAACAAAAGAAACGAATCTGTAAACAGAGGCATTCGAGTTTGAACAGCGAAGTGCGAAGGATCAAATTTCAACATCGAAGCAAGTCTAGTGGAGAAGCGAGAAAATCAGTGGTAATGGAGAATTATACGAAACCACTTGAAGGCGAGGATTGTTAATTGTTGATTGTTAAACAAATTATATTGTTGAACACCGTCGAGTATTTCTTGGGCATCTTACACCAAACACCAGCTCATTGTTTTCATTTTTGTAATGTCATTTTATGTCGCGGTGGTGCATGTACTGCTGACATCTGGAAATAATTGCTGTTACTTAAGTGCTTAAAGTGTCACGGAAAATGAGACGATGGCGTTCTTGCATCGTTAGAGTCTATCCTAACTGATTTCAGACGCTTTGTTCGATTTTTATCCATTTTAGATCGCCGTCGCTCCTATTCCGTTATCCACGCAAAAAATGTTTGAATAGTTTTACAAGAATCTGCCAGAAGATTCGTTCCTTTACGGCGATCGAAAGCACTTTAGCATGATTTCAATGGGGAAATCCGCCACTTTCAACATTTCTCATCCCGAGGTTTGAACATAAGCGAAAAGTATAATTAAACATTTCCTATAAATTAATTCGTACTTTATTATTTATTATTATTCGTACGATTTATATGCATCACGTGAACTTTGTTACGATCAAACCACGTTGATACTACTATGATCTTTGCAAAAAAAATTGATATCATAATAATTGCAAGATAATTTCTATATTGTGTTATAGGGCTTTTGGTGTTATAGGACGAATTAGTGTACCAAATTAATAACAAACTGTAACATAAACATTTGACGTAACACTATTTCATAAAATATCATTAGGAAAAGAAATCTAGCAATACCTGAAGTTCATCGAAAATATTTCCACGTAACCTCTCTTTCAAAGTTCACAAGATTTTTAAATTATTTGAAGAATTTAACTGTATATGCAGACTGCTCATGCTACTAATTTCCAGCGTTATTCCTGCAAACATAGTGATGAAGCTAAAAAGGTGTATTGTTCAAAGTGAACTACGTATTGACGATGATATTTTTTTCCCAAGTGCAAAAAGCACATCTATTTTCTTTTTTTAAGTGAAACCTTCCCCTTTTTTTCACACATCAAATCTTCTCGTCATCCTACGAACAAAATATTCAGCTAAAGTGCTCGAAAAACGATTAATTCACAATATATTTAAACCCTAACTTCTTAAATCCTTTAGCAACTACTATTTGCTTCAAAACTTATGCAAAGGTAAATGTATACCATAGAATTTTAAAATGGATAAAAAATTGATATATTCGATATTTCAACAAAAATTTCATTATAAAAATTCCACCTCGTTTATGTCCATTATATCACCGCTTGAACATCATTTTAACACGTAAGTGGCACCTAGCGAATTCCCCATCAACCTAAACGGTATAGAGGTCGTTGCTTCCATCTAACAGAGCTGCTAAACCAACAAATATTCAGAGTGACACGTCAGTCACGGTCCGATCGTCAATCGCTTAGCCTGGGGCGCGAAAACTCGATCTCAAGATGTTTAATTTTATCCATTTTATTCTTCTTAATATCTTTCCTGGCCGTCTGACTTTCTTCGATGCTCGTCTTACTGATTTCGCCTATCGGTCGATCGGTGCAAGAACAGACGTACAGACAGATAGGAAAGTACGAGGTGCGTGACAAAATGGAAAACATGGCGGACGTCATCGTACAAGAATCTGACTTAGGATCAAAGATCCTCCACTTGAACGTGTGGGTCATCGGGGGAAACGGTTTCAAAAATTTAACACCTGCGAGACTGAACTTTCGTCAAGGTAAGAAAACCTGAGAAATGAAGAAGGAATCGTTTAAAGGATTGGAAAATGTATTCTAGCTAAACCTAACGTACAATGTCATACCAGTGTTGCCAAATCTGTTCTCAGAACCGAAGCAATTGAGTTTCCTGTATCTGATGTACAATAAGATTAACGAGATATCCCCAGACCTCATTCGCGGACGTGCCGCATTTGTTGGGGCTGAATTTCGGATTGAACGACATCGAACCGATCGACAGGAGCTCGGTTACAGCAATATATTCGCCTCCGGTTAAACGATAATAAGGTTATTAGCGTAGAGCCTGCAGTTTGTAGATATATTGTAGGATGGAACCTTCTGGAATTGGGAAGCGATAAATTAACCATCATCCAGCCAGGAATCCTACAAGGATTGGGGTTAGGTTGGGCTGTCTCATATTGGAAGGAAATCAGTTAAGCAGAGTGTCTTACATCGATTACAAACAACTAATTGGTTTATATGATTTGAACTTAGACTACAATCAAATGGCAAATATCGAGGTAGCATCGTTTCCAGACATGAATTACTTGAAGCAGCTGCACCTGAGCACGAATCAACTAATTGCAATTATCTTTGCAATGTTTCATGGACTAACGGATTTAAACGTGTTGGATCTCGCTAATAATAAAATCGTTACAATGCAACCTGGTGTGTTTGAAGACCTTCCAGTGCTGGCATTCGTAAACCTTACGAACAATAAATTAACTGGCATAAAAGTAAATGAGTTTCCATTTTACCATTATATTTATAAATATACAGCTAAAATAATTCTTGGCTTAATGTGTTATGCGAAGATTGCAGAATGTACAAATTGGTGGAATAAAAAAATGTGACGCATAAACATGTCGAGCGCAAAAGTCAATGAGTTTGGCCAAAGTGTGACAAGTCTACATCGAGTACCTAAGATAGCGGAGTTAGAGGTTCTTTTTACGCTTCTTACTAGTGAGCCAGAGCGGAGCTTTCAGGCTCGCAAGTCTTAGGCTTCCGCAAAAGCATCGCAGAGGCACATGGTGCTATCGCAGATGATGAATCGTTAGATCTACATGCTAAGCTAGTTGAATTTTCACACAGCTTAATTCGCTTCAGCTAGACAAATCTGACCCTCGTACCTTTTTACAACAATCTCTGTTTTTAGGATCTGACAATCTCATTTCATACCTTCGTTTTAACCTTCTTTGATCAAGAAAAGTTACAAGTCATACTAGAATATCAACATCTCTCGATATCTAGTAACATCTCATTCTGATATTTTTAAATTGGAAAACGTTCGCTCATGTCGTTGAAGATACTACAGTTTATCTAACTCTCTTCAGCAGCTTGATGATATTAGCAAAACAATCATATTCTACTCCTTCCAATGTGCAATGTGCAGAATTATAGCTGTCGAGATATTTCTTTTTATGCATGTAAAATTGTTCTACCTAGAAGCAACGACGGTATCATGTTGTTACAAAATTCTAATCAACAAATTTGTGGAATTGGGGAAGGTAATGTATACAGTTACTCTAATAGTTCTTGTTTCGATTAAATATTTTCGTTTTTTAATATGTCGTTTAATATCTGTTGAAGCTATACAGGCTGTGAATGCCGTGTAAAATGTGATTTACATTTTGTGACATAAAAATGGCGATAGAGTCTTATATTTAACGACGCTACTTAAGAAACTCTCTTTCATATTATTCCTCTGCTTGCCGAGATGAATGTTGGATAAAAAGGGAGTTTCACACAGGAAATAAAAATCACCCTCTTTCCTTTTGTTCCAAGTCTCCTTCGTTCTGTAATTTGCAGCTGTTCTATTCTACTTGCCCCATGCAAGAATATTATCGTGGATATGTAGTTCATCTTGGACCATTCATCGTCTTCCTGTTTCATTTTTTTCCTTACGCTTATCGTTTACGAGAAAAACGCTGAGAAGAAATAGCATAAATGCCCTACACATAGAATTCGAATGGCTTCTAACAAAAATTGCCAAGAAACCAAAATTTCCATCGATATCTCGAAAATGTACACAAAGACGTAATTTTAACAATTTTTACGTACTCCATAAGCATCTCAGGTGCTGTAAAAAAATTTCCAATTATCGAGCTCCAGTACTATTTTCAGATAAGTACGTACTTTCTTCAGCGTGGGAAATTAGTGAAAAGCTCGACGACCTTGTAACCGGTTCATCTCGCTTGTCCTAACTCTGATTTAATCAAGCTTACACCGCCATTACAATATTAAGTAGATTGGATCGCTTGCAATGATATCATAATAATAACGCACGGTCCTTTCACTTTGACACTCTCTCGTACGACAATTGCTTCATCCGCTCGTATTGACTAGCCGAGTTAAACAGTTGCCTCGACCAGACGCAATGGCGTTATTTTAATCTCTATATCTTTTTAAAAATCCTGTTCATTCCGTTTTTTCTTATTCCCGTAATTAGTTGCTGTCGTTGGTAGAAGATCGTATGTATCTTGTTTCTATCTTTGTCATATTCTTTAATTGATACGTATGAATTTGTTGATATTAGATCTTGGTCTTAAATCAAATGGCCGATTTTCGCTAACGAACGAAATGATTACAATTTAATCCCAAGAAGCGGATAAAAATAAAGTAAAAAATACTACAATATATTCTACACCAATAATCTTAAATCTTGGCATATCTTAGGACATTAATAAAAAAAAAACAAAAAAATAACAATAAGAAACTGTTAAAAATAACTGGAAAGTATACTATGATACTATACACACTCTCGTCGATATCGATACTCGAAACTTTAATCAATATAATGCACCAAAGTAAGAATTCCACTCAAGAATCAGTGCTGCCAGTCCAAGTAATATCTCGAACATTTTGTGCGTTCAATTTCTCACAAAACTATAATAAAGCGTAGTAGTAATCTCGCGAAGGAGGTGTCGCGATGCTCGAGAGCGTCTTCATTCGTCGTTTCAAATATATATGTCTCTTTCCCTTCGTATCATTTCCTGTGCCTGTCTCATGGCACGAATTGTATTATGAAACACGCGAAGACACACAGCTCTGGGCAGAAATCCGAACAATTCCCTTTCCTTCTTTGCGGTCGATGGTACCGAGCGCTTTTCGATCGAGCACACGCTGCGACACCGTTGCCACATTTCGTCCGAAGATGCCCGAGTAATCTGCACAGATTCAATCTCGACGATAATACGTCCAAAACCTCGACTCGAAACGTAGCCCCTTCACGGCACAGTTTACTGTTTCCAGTCCCACACATCGGACCTATAGCGTCGATATATACAGCAAATCGTGCAATTGAGAAAGACAATGTGTCATCCAAATAAGTTGTATTTTGAATTTAATTTTTTAAAGGCTACGTTTGTGTTAATACGATAATTTATTTGCAATCTTTGTTTCAATTAATATACATGATATTATGAAATTCCGTTTTTAACGTTCCATTATATTGTGAAAGAGAATTGGCTACGAATTTACTTCTTAGTTCTTAGCACCTTGTCCTCCATCGTTTTCTCGTACATCTAATCTTCCTTAGAGATAGCAGTGCTTCCTCAGGAGTCCACGCAGTTATATTTAGTCAGACATTTTTAGTGATGTGACTGTGTTGCCATACTACATACAAGTAAATTACTGTACTCTACTTACAATTTTCTATTATATGAAAAAGAAACAAAATTGGACAAGACTGATAATCTAAAGCGAACCAAATTAATTCTTAACTAAATTACGAGACTTCCTCAAGCACGTTCGTCGAGTATTCGTCAAACACCTCGCCGTGCCAATCGAAACTCGACGTCTCGTCGAATTAACATTTCTCGGAAGCTTTGAATACAATTTCACGAGAAAATGTTGCAATATTCTAACGAAGAATACATCTCAGCTTGACGTATATTTCCATCTAAAGAGTTAAAGACGACGTCCCGTTTTATCGAATCCCTTCAGAGAAATGTACAAAGAGAATCTTCCCATGCAACTTTTTCCCTTCGTCGTCTTTCATACGTTCATATGCATATGTACGAAGATATTAAGATGCCAGTTGTTAAAGAAGCATCGCGTATTATATGCATTTTATGGTAGATTCAGATTCACCGATATTTGGCCATTACAATTTCTTCAAGCAAATGACTTTGTGCTTTGAATTTAGCACTTGGAACATATTGGCGCGATACACATCCATATTTAACGCTCATATATATGTCTATTTGTGTGCATACACGCAGTTAAGCATTTCTTACGTAACTATGCACGATTGGGAAGTTCGTCTCATTTTTACTCTGTTGTAAGGCTTGAAGTGTTGTTCCATCGAGCAGAATATCAGGTTTCCTGCTTCCCCTTTTTCTTTTCCCCTCTTCTATTAAGAGTTTTCTATAAAAGCACCGATATCACGGGCACTTGTCGTTATCTCCTTTATAATTAAAGTTCTTCCGTAATTCTCCAGAAAAATTCACGACGCTGAAGATATTGAGGCGTGCAACCTCTGTGCCAAGCCGAAACTTTCGTTTGGTCGTTAATCCCTTGAAACATGTAAAATTCAGGTTGAAGCGACCTCGAGGAAAAAAAGCGCCAGGATTTAGAGGGGATCGCGCGAGAGTGGTAATACGATATACGTTAAACGGAAGTATTATGTTCTATACGATCGCAATATGTTCGTGATATAAACGTGACGGATAAAATAAGCTATTGAATTTGAGAAATTTCTTTTTCGAAATATTATTTGCTTACGAAATATTCTCCTAATTTGTAAATATTTTCTACGCGCCGGGGAAAGGCTTTCGAAAATGTATTCCTTAAATACATTACATTCGCGAATAATAGTTATGTATTATATTTACGGGAGAAAAATAAAAATCTATTGTGAAAGATATACTGCACCCGTAAAATGTAAAGTAACAATTCAATTATATACAATAAAAATTTTTTTTTAATTTTTTTTTTTAATTTTTTCATCGAGATAACGATCTACAGTGAGATCGGTTATAACGTACCGCACGCGTACCGAGTGAAAATTCAAAGTCGATTTTCTCGAAAACAAAGCCTCGAACGAAAAATTTTTATTCTATATTTTCGACTTCTTTTTTCGCGTAGAATCACCCCCTTTCCGCTTGTACCACCAGTTACCAACCACCCTGTATATATTGAAGTAATAATTTCAAGCTGATTCTTCTAGTATCGTTATTGTATCTTCCGCTTTTTGCTTCGATTCGTAAACGAAGATTAAAGATTAAACTCACTAGGATACTACACTGTCCACTGAATATCCTTGCAACATTCATCAGCATTGTTATACCTGCAATGCCCTAATATATCACACTTGCAAACCTGGAAAATTTAGTTTAATCCTCTATAACCCAGAATTTTGTATATTCAATAGAAAGAAAGATAGTAATTGTTATAAATAAACCATTTGACATCGATGTTGAACTATATCAATGAAATAAAATAGTTTCGAGTATAAACAGTTAAAATAGAATATGAACGCATGGATATCGAATCTTCAAGTTATTGTATTCCATAATGTTATAAAATATTAATGCATCCTAAGACTCATAACTAACAAAAAATTTGAGTCTAATCTTTAAACTACATCGCAAAAGATTAGTTCGTTCTAAAAATTATAAATAGAAGAGAAGCTTCCATATATCATTGCCAATAAAAAATTTGAAACACCGATGGAATTACACATGGTACAAGTAATCGGTAGCCGGACAAGCCACGTTAACAGACAACTACATGGTCATCTCTCTTCACCATCCTGTGCAGCGATCGCGTCCAATTAATCGCGGAACAAAACGCGGCCAAATAGTCCAATTAACGCGTTCAATTAATCGAACGACTAAACGCAAAACTATTCAGCCTCCTGATCGTTCGAACGAATGGTTTCGGTAAACACGATTGTACGCGCGAGACAGGACAGTCACAAGAATTTGCCAGGCAAACGAACAATTGCACAGAGAAGATATCGTTGGTTTTCGATGTTGACGCACGAAAAGACAAGCTGGCGATGAATTCGTGGCCGAGAAAGATAAAAAACATAGTCGATTTGTTTCTCTTTTACCGGCGATCGATCATTACTATCGACATCCTAATAGTGAGCTTGGACACCGAGCAGCACCGTCGGATGTTTCTTTTTGGCGTCGTAATTTACGAAGCACTAGCATGGGAATAAAGTTGTCGTCGTCGAGACAAGGAATTGTCTGTGATCAACAGGCAGCAAGAAGCATACGTTCCTGCTCGTAGTAGCCTTGCTGATCTTATACAAATTGTGATATTTGTAGAGATTTATAAGAAAACGATTAATCAGTTGAATACATTTACGAAAGGTAACGATTTATTGTGGAATATACAACGATGTTCATAATGTTATAGAAACATGATATTGAAATTGAAATTAGTTTTGTTATTGATATCTATTACCTGTTTTGAGTTTTGTTTTTCGAAGCTTATTGAGAAAAACTTTGATGAATTGTATAGAATATTCAGAAAAGTCTGCAAAATATTTCATTCTGAGGAAAGAAAATGGAAGTTCAATGGACTATCCATCTTGATCTCTCTCATAACAATGATCACTGTAATGAAACATAATGAATTTGGAGGAATTCCAGCATTGAAAATCTTAAACCTTGCGAACATTATATTAACTGGCATGGATACAAAGGTCTTCGAATTTGACCATTATGTGGACGTGCAGCTAAAATAATTTTTGGTATCATGTGTTATGTATAGACTTTGTAGAATGTTGAAATTGGTGCAATAAAGGAATGTGACGTATAAATACGTCGAGCGTAAAAAAGCTATATAATGATGCGATTGCTCAGACCATAAGAAGTTTACATCGGGTAGTTAGAAGTTCTTTTTATAGTTCTTAGAAATGAGCTGGCTGAACTTCCAGGCTCGAAAGCCTTCAACCTCCGCTCAAGCATGGCAGAAATATTATATATAGTACTATCGCAAACGATAAGTCATTAAATGCTAAGGTAGTTCAACTCCTGCACAGCTTAACTCGCTTCAGCTAGTCAAATCTGACTCTCGTTCTTTTTTATAACAATTTCTGTTTTTAGCCTCTTACAATCTCACCCCCTACTTCCGTTTTAAGCTTCTTTAATCAGGAAAAATTAGAAGTTATATTAGAATGTTAACAAGTCGCCTAATATCTGTTCAAACGACATAGACTATCGATGTTCGTATAAAGTGTACGTTTACATTTTGTGACATAAAAGTGACGATACCGTCGCTGTGTATTTAACGAAGCTGCTTAAGAATCTCCCTTTTATATTACTCCTGGGCTCGTCCAGATGAATTTTAGATGAAAGAAGGTTTAACAGGGAGAGATCAGAGGAGATAGAAATCCCGCTTCTACGTTTTTTCCCAAATCTTCTTCATTTTCTAATTTGCGACCATTCTTACCTACCAACGGTACATCCATAAAAACCTGCGTGTATCTACCTATATGTGTATTCATTCCGTTGCAGAGATTGCACCGTAATTTTTCAGGTTTTATTGTCCTGTCATATCGCTGTACTCCTGGGAAAACATTATAGTATTTCAGGATGAATATCGGCAAGCTATCGTATCGATGGTTCTGTTCTAGCGAAGGATTTTAATAGCTTCACGTAAAGAAGAGAGTTCGTATTAGTTTCTGGCAAATAAAATTCAGATTCGTCGTTATCGACGGAGAAATTATTACTTACTAGTTTAGCGTTATGTAGTGAAGCTACAGAATCCAAATACAAGATATGAGATTATTCAAAAAGTTCGTAACGAACTTTGAGCACAATTTGAAGCAAATGTATTTTTATCGCATACACATTTTATCGACCGAAATATACGTAGTATTTCTTTTAAATATGGATAAAATTTGTGCAAAGGGAAGTCCTCTTGCAATCTTTTCAAAATCTACCACGGAACATGTCAATTGTGAAAAACACTACGAATTTTTTTATCAACCCATTACATATACATTCGAAGTACCTAAAGAAAAGTAGTATATGTATTGTAAATATTTATTGGATGGAACGAATGTCTGCTTTTAGTTGTATTAAATATAGTCTCATTGCATTAACTATGACATGTATATAGTGAACAGAGAATTGGGATTTCGTGTACACAAAGAATAGCTGATCTCGCTCACTTTAAGATGGCGAGACAAAGAGAGTGGTGAGACGCGTGTAAATGTGTATCGACGAATATCTTGTCAATCATATATCAAATGAATCTGAAATTACTTTGATATCAATTCTAAGTGTAATGTAAGTGTAGCTATACATTTATTTCGGTGATCAATACCCACAGTTCTCAACAGTTATAAATCTTAGAAAGAAATATTTGGAAAGTTAGGGTTAGGTTGGGTAAAGTTGGTTCCTTCTGTCGCCGTGTGTATTATTTTTCCTTGGTTAGTTTTATTAGACACTGGATTGAAATGAAGCAGCTCTCGGGGAAATTTAAATTGATTGAAGGATTTCTCTAACGAACAGGGGATGCGACTTGAAACGTCAATCGATTGATTTTATCGGTCGATTCAGGTCCTCTAAGCCGGCTAAAAAGTATCGTTCACGATATCCACGGGATTGGCCGGTGAAGCACGGGTTTGATTTAATTGACTTAGCCGATAACGTTGACGTCGTCAAGAGCATACATTCCTGTTTGTAAATATTGGAACATTTGCTGATCTCATATAAAGTGTAATACATGATCGTTTCATACAGATTATGAAGGAAACGTTGAATTGGTTGGAATTATATTTCCATGAAAGATTACGATTTAAAATACGCAAAAAGGTTCGTAATATCACACAGACATAATACTTAATATTATATTATATTATTAATTATATTATAATATCGCTATTATATTAAATAATATTTATATATAATTGTATTAGTGATATCTACTATCTCCTTTGAGTTTTGGTTTTGAAACCTCACTGAGGAAATTTTTAATGAGACGCAAAGTTCAAATAAGTCTGTAGAGATTCTGAATCTGGTTGAAAATTAGTCAAGTATGAAACTATAATGGCAAAGTATGAATCGGTCATAAGCAAATGTTAAATGTAACTGGAATCGCAAAGAATGAATAGCAGAACCACTGAAAGCTAAAGTATGAAATGTGTATCTATCAAAGAAACGAGAAATGAAGGTTACAGTGATTTTAACGAAGTAGAACATAGTACTATAAAGTGTGAAATCTGTTAAAGGAAGAAAGAAGAAAGAAAGATATTACAAAAATTCTAAAATTTACTATCTTGAGGTCGTACAGTATTTTGTATCTATGAATGTTTGATTAAATAAATTAGTAAACCAGGAAATAAACCAGTTTCCCGATCTGGATTAACAGGAAGGTAACAAAACCGGTATCGATTCGAGGTTAGTTATCTGGTTATTATTGGGTTGGCAACTAAGTGATTGCGGAATTTGTCATTACCACCTAATGACAAAAGCCGCAATCACTTACTTGCCAACCCAATAATACACTACGATCACTCGACTAGAAAGTTCACTGTTCGCTTGGTAAAAAAGTGAAACAAGTCCGCGTATCGGGTTACATTTTCATACGATATGTGTACTACATCGCGAAAGTCGGCCATGTTGCTTCGTTCCACTGCGTTTCATTGAAATTCCCACTCATGAAGGTGTTCCAGCTGAAAACGAAGCAAAAGGCGAAAGGATAGGAAGATACTGGAAAAGAAGAATTTTAATTTTTCCAATAGAAAGTTGAAGATAAATGGAAATCCATGGAACCTAATATTTAATGTTAAAAAAAAAATGTCATATCAAGTAGTCCGATGCTTAGGGGCCGCCGTTATACTAAATTAGATATAATCAGGTGAACAGACAATATTCAAAGAAAGGAAAAACGTATGTATACGAGACACGAATATAAAAGATATCCGGTTACACTGACATACACATGTACAAAAAACTATAGAAAACGAATGGAATACATTGGCGTGTGTGCGTGTGCAGAAAGCAGGACGCGTATCGATAAATACGTGCGCGAACACACATGTATAGACACAGAAAGGCCGAAGAGTAAATAGGCAAACACACGCACACACGTAAATACACATAGGCGCGGAAGCAAGCAAAGCGCTATTATGAAATCCATTGAACATAATATTGGTAAATTATGGGTTTCCATTTGCAGTGGAGCAAACAGGTCGAATTGGACAAATGTCGTAAAGGACTATGCCATTGCTGCAGCAAGGAATCGATCAGACGACACGACGTTACGACACGCGTAAAATAGTCAAGTTCAAACGGTGGAAAATCGTGGAAACTTGTCCGTAGATGGAGAGCAACGCCAAGTTAGACAAACCCCCATAGTCCTTATAATTGGACGAACAAAACGAAATTCCTATGGAATTACACAAATGCTTCACAGCTGAAATGGCTTTTTGTCCTTTCTCTTGTTTCACGATGGGTGTCGCGTCAAATTTCGTGCCGCATTTTTCTCTGCTGACATTTGTTCCCTTAGCGCGTCAGAGCACGCGCGTGAAATATCTTTTTTAAGGAAAGAATGGAAAATGTAAAACAGAGGGGGACGTGTCTAGTGTTCGGTTACGATAAATCACCGTAAGAAAAAAGAAGGGAAATTATATAAGGTTTCTCTGCAACGGAATTTCGATTTTACTGAATTTTTATTCCCACAGATAGATAGGTGCTCCGTACTGTAATTCATCGTAACGATAATTGTTTATCATTCAGTAGATTTAGTAAATTACAATTTAATTGATTGCAGTATGGCAAGGGTGCAATGACTGATAGCGGTCGAGTGTTATTTTTACGAGCAAAACGATCAAGTTTCAACTATATTCTCGATATACAGTGGCACACGAAAGTATTCGAACGCTTACATATGCAAACTTGAATGACCGAAATAATGTACATTAAAGTAATTTGCTTAGACAAGCAGATGTCAGTAGGAAGATGGAAGTTTTGAGGTTATGTCAGTAAAATTTGAAAAGGATTCAACAACGTAGGTAGGAGTTGATACATTTATTAGAAACACACATTGTAAGTGACTGACAGAAGTATTTGAACGCTACATATATTATTAAATTATTTAATATTAATATTTTGTTGGACCACCTTTAGCAGCGATAGTGTGTCTCAATCGACGTTCCATATTGTAAACCAATGATTTTGTAAAACTACACTCAACGGAGTTCCATATTTCTATAATTTTATCTTTCAATACTTGCTTTGAGGTTATCTGAAATTTATTTAATCTTTTTCCGATTTTAGCCCATAAATTTTCAATCGGATTTATGTCTGGACTTTGCGGTGGAGTAATTAGCATGCGTGGTGTGTTATATACGATTCATTCTTTCGCAATTCTAGCAGTATGCTTAGGATCATTATCTTGTTGGAAATGGAAATCTTCCAATAATCCTAATCTACGGGCACTTTCTTTAAGGTTATTTTTTAAAATATTTAAAAATATTTAAAAGTCAATCTTTTTTTATGATTTACCGCACTAATGTATGGCTTGTTTCGCAGTACTCTGCATTGGAAATCATTGTTTCGTAAGATTCGTCGACATAATTCCGGGTGAAGTTCTTTATGAAACATATCAGATACTATAATTGCGAGTCGAGGAGCGGATGCAGTAGGATTTTTTTAATTCGCGAATGATAACTTTCTCCTCTGTTCCAGACAATTTCTTTGGTCGACCTGATCGAGCTTTGTTTGCAAGTGTTTTCTCATTCTTTCACTTTTTTATGATATAATATATCGTGGACATACTTCTGTTCACAATTCTGATAATCTCGTTATATGATCTGCCGTCCTCCTGTAATCGGATATTATTTCTCTTTCACACTTTTTTGTTTCAGACTTTTTGGTATTCTTTTTAAGTACTATTGTGCACACTTTTACGTTACTGTTACTGAAGCGACATCATAACATCAAGTGAACGTACCAATATTTTCATTTAGCAATAATGTTTACATTCGGTGCAAAGCAAGATGAGAAACTATCAGTAGTGTTACAGCGTTCGAATTCTTCTGTGAGACATTTATCATGAATGTTTCTAATAAATGTATCATAACTCTTATCCATATTATTGAATCGTTTTCAAATTTTACTGATGTAATCTTGACACTTTTCCATCACTATGGATACCAAATTGTTTTAACAAATTAGTTTAGTACACCTTGTTTTTTTAATTGAAATTTGTATAAGTGTAAGCTTTTGAATATTTTCGTCAGTCACTGTATATTGTTTCACCTCTTTTATTCTATTTCTTTTACTTCAACCATCTTTCATCGGATCTCATTACAGAAAGAAGAAACATTTCGTCAGTTTTATTGACTCCTTCCCGCGCCATTTAACTCGACGAGACTCGGGTCCAAACGGTAGGCGTCAAAGCGTAGTAAACAAACCAGACAGATGCTCTAGAACAGTCACAATTTTTTTTTTTTTTTATTATTTAATTTCTACTTTACAATTTGTCCAGCTGGACATTTGCTAAATTTTTCTAACTTAATTGCAAAATAACATGTGGATGGCTGCCATCTTCGAGTTCAACTATTTTTTTTTCTTTTAGTGATGTCAGTGGGGTGTTTTCTTTTTAGTCAACAGACACAATATGAGTCGAAATGTAAATACCTATGATATGGTTAGTTTTACGTGATACTACTGTTGTGGAAGTAAATTCTAATCCTTTTCCTTTTTATGGATATTATAAATAGATAACAGTTTCAAAATTACATTTCATGAATAAACAATACTTCAATAGAGATTCAGAGAGAATGCAATAATACTACGCCTAAAGTAAATAGCACAAAAAATTCAATTATAATGTAGTATTGTGAAAATTAAGATATAAATTTTTTCCTGATTACTTACAATTTATTAATAGTGAATTAAATATACAAGTATAAATTGGACAGAAAACAATGTTTGTTTAACTGAAACTAAATGCGATACTCGTATCTATATCAAATAACTTTACAGTTATTTGGCAACTCTCGTCACAACGAATCTAACACACTCTCTCTATCTATCTCTCTCTCTCTAGCAACTCGATCAATTCTCTCGACTCTACTCTTCGATGTCTCGATCAACTCTGACTCTCGCAACACACACACACTTTTCGACTCGCATACTCGGACCTCTCGGTCATCCCCCCTTGAAACACGAAACCATCCTTCTGCTCTAACGCTGTTTGTTGTTTTTCTCATATCTCTGTAAGAACAAGGTGACTTTAGTCACATAGGCGCTCTTAAATGTAAACGAACCACAGAAAGACGACGTACATGGTTTTTTCTAATTCTAACCGATCTCTAATTCAAATTACTTTATGATACTACAATAAGAAATGTTCACCTTGAATCAATATCTAATAAGAAAATATTTACAACTCTAAAAAACCTCCATGATGCTTCCTAAAACACTCTGGCAGATGTAAAACCATCTGTTCACGAGCCTGGCTCGTGATATTCGTGTTTGGGCCAAGATTTTCATCACGAGTCAAACTTGTTAACACTGGAACTACCACACC
The DNA here is from genome assembly GCF_011952205.1 of Bombus bifarius. Taxonomy (NCBI): domain Eukaryota; kingdom Metazoa; phylum Arthropoda; class Insecta; order Hymenoptera; family Apidae; genus Bombus; species Bombus bifarius. The sequence continues at coordinate 1,111,121 of NW_022884519.1, read as the reverse complement.
AATCCAATTGATTGATTTTACAATTTTATTTTAAAATTCCTACTTCATGATATATTTTTTCCCCCAATGATGTAATGACTTTCGCAACGATAACTAAAAGAATAATATAATGAATTTTATTTTGTTTTTTATTTATTCAAACTGAAAATAGTTTTATATCAAGGCTACTTGTACCAATACCAATCAAAACGACTGGTTCTACAATTTTATAAATGTGTCAACCCTCGTTTAGGGATTATGATCCCAGATGGATTAATAATACCAAAAATGTACTACATATATTGAGATATGTATAATTTTGTGTGCTAGACTAGATTGGCTGGGTAGTAGTGACACACGTATGCGAATGAGCGTGTGGAAGTATGTGTGTCGCGGCGTCTCGAAAAACAGATGAATGCAACTGTTCCGTTGGTAGTGTGGTACGGAAGATGGCGAGACAAAGAAAGTGCCGAGACGTGTGCAAATGTATATCGACGAAAATCCTGGAAATCGTTTATTAAATAAATCTACAACTATTTTAATTTGAATTCTAAGTGTAACCTTAGTATTCCTCTACATTTATTTCGGCAATTAAAGTTCGCAATTCTCAACAACATAACATGGAATTCCGTCTGTAAGAAAGTAATAAATCAATAAATATAAAAATATTCTATTATTACGTATTTTTTAAAGACCAGTCACTTTCACTGGTTTTGGTAGAAATAGCTTCGTGTTAACTATCGGTAATTGTAGTGTTAAAGCACAGGAAGAGGTTAAGACCGTTCCGCGTAAACCTCCAATTTGTTATTTTGTCTGCAGACCAAACAAAATAGTGCGATCTTTTAATATCGGTAAAATTTCGATAAAAAAAAATACATCAAGTGTTTCGTGTGAAATTTTGGTGGTTTGTCGTTATCGATATCGTAGTAACAATTTTCCACGATCAAGCGAAAACCAATAGCAGGTGGAAGATCGAGAGCATCGATGCAGTGAGAATCGCGCTTGAAAATGGGTGGCCATGCGCAAAAACCAAAGCGTCGAGTATAAATAAAGGAAAATGAAAGCAACGTACAGCTACGATACGCAAATATGAATGCCAAACATTGCCGGAGCGCAGCACGAAAACTCGACGTGGCTGCAAAATAATTAGTTTCAGAGAAGCTTCGATAGAGCGCGAAGTGTATATTCTGTCGACACGACGCGATAACTTCGACTTTCAGATAATTAATTTTCCATTCGCCAACATCAACTTTCATAAAAAGTCCTATCAGCGAATCACGTCGATTTTTCATCGTATATTGGTCGAAATAATCGCCAAAGTTCTGATAAAATGACCATCGATTTCCAAAGTCGTAAGGGAAAGTCGATAAAGCAGTTTTAAAAGTAAGGTTATGGTGCAATTTCAAACTGATGTTATCTTAATATTGGGATGTCATAGGGCGAACAAGGATTGATTTCTTAAGCGAAAGGAAATCATATTAAAATTCATAGTTCATTTAAATGTTTGTAATCTACGATTTAGTTTTCAGGGAAATTAATTTCGAAAGTGTGTATATAATTTTAAAAGAAATAATTGAATTGAAGAAAACAGGAGGAAAAAGGTTATCAATTAAGTATCTTATCTATGTAAGTGAACAATTTTTCAGAAACAATTTTCTTCAAAATTAAGCTTTACATGAGAAAATCGTATTCTACACTTTTCATCTATTGGGTTGGCAAGTAAGTGATTGCGGATTTTGTCGATACCACCTACAGACAAAATTCGCAATTACTTAGTAGCCAACTCAATAGAAGATGGCGAGACAAAGAGGGTGCTAAGACGCGTGCAAATGTGTATCGACGGATATCTTCTCAATCACATATCAAATGAATCTGAAACTATTTTGATATCAATTCTAAGTGTAATGTAAATGTTCCTATACATTTATTTTGACGATTAGGATCCACAATTCTCAACAGTCATGAATTTTAAAAAGAAATATTTCAAAAGTTGGGGCAAAGTTGGTTTCTTCTGTCATTGTGTCTATTGGGTTGGCAACTAAGTGGCTGCGAATTTTGTCAATACCCCACCTAAAGACAAAATCCGCAATCGCTTAGTAGCCAACTCAATAGAAGATGGCGAGACAAAGAGAGTGCCAAGACGCGTGCAAATGTGTATCCACGGATATCTTCTCAATCACATATCAAATGAATCTGAAACTATTTTGATATCAATTCTAAGTGTAATGTAAGTGTTGCTATACATTTATTTATTATGAATCTTAAAAAGAAATATTTCAAAAGTTGGGGCAAAGTTGGTTTCTTCTGTCGTTGTGTCTATTGGCTTGGTAACTAAGTGATTGCGGATTTTATCAGTAGATGGTATTGACAAAACCCGCAATCACTTAGTTCCCAGCCCAATATATTCGAAAATACCTTCCATCGAGCATAATTACGCTCTCAATAGGTTTAATTACGTTCTAATTTTATGCAATCGCGAGCGCGTGTCTCGAATTTATAAACAAATCTATGGAAGAGTTTCATATCGTTTGCGGTGCCGACCGAATGGCTGGACAGCACCGAGTTTGAAAGGCATTTGCACCGTGGACACGTGATGCTTTTAGTGAAACTAGCTACACACAGAACGATACAAATGAGCTGATTTAACACGGTCGCATTAATCGTCGGCTGATTAGGCGATTCGAATACTCTGAACCCCTCGTTAGGCTAGAAAATGGTACACGTTACGATTAATAACCTTTGCACTTCTATGTCGAGTGTGACTCGACGTCAGTTTTTATCTCAGCAGCTCCTTTGTCGAGTCCCAGCTTTTTTTGTGAAACCTGCAAAAGAAAAGCTGCATTGCATCCCAGAAATTGTTTCAAGATATATCATACTTTAAAAATTACAAAATACAACAATAGTGTGAATAAAACTGATATTTAAGTGAATTTGTTTCTTCATTTTATTTATTTAAATTGTCTTACTTTTTAGTTAAAGTAAATTTCATGTAAAACACTTAAAAGCGTTGGGAGATGCTGCTAACGAAATTGAAATAAAATTCGCAGTGCAAAGGGTTAAGGACTCCACGTTAGTCTAAAAAATGATACACGTTACGAGTAAATTGGTCGCAATTGCTTCTGAATCTAATTATTGGGTTAGCAACTAAGTGATTGTGAATTTGTCAATACCACCAAATGACAAAAGCCGCAACCACTTAGTTGCCAATGAAAAAGAAGCAACAGAGAACTTTTCTTGTAAATTGCCACAGTTGGAACCTAAACTTGTTTGTCACATATGAGGATAGAAGTAATCAATAGACAAAATGTACAAAGGTTCATCTATCCTTTATATCCATCGAATGATCTTATTCGCTGAAGATCTTTCTCAGAACGCAGATATCGAAGCACTTGCTGCTTTGCAGACCAATTGTTTAAGGTGGAAAACAAGCTGACTTTATCTGGCAGATTCATCTACAGAGTGACTTCTCTTGAAAGATGGCTTCCATGAATCAATTGAATCCAATTTCACAAATCGAAGCATGAAACGTTTTCGACGAAAAAGAACAGCCAATTCATTCTTCCTCCAATCGTGCACTAATCAAATGATATAACTGCCCAATAAAAAGTAAAACACGCTTGCAACGTCCACATATACATATACATATACATATACATATCAGAAAGCGAAATATTGGGTTGACAACTAATTGATTGTGGATTCTCTCAATACCACCTAATAGCGAAGTCCGCAATCACTTAGTTGCCATGGAAAGTCCCAATAGAAAATAAAATCCAGGCTTTATGAGCACCCTTGACAAAACAAGAATCAGTTCATCGTTCCCTCAGCAATATACCAATCAAACTATGTATATTTCAGCAATAAAAGCTAAGAATATCAAATGAATTACCGAAATGCCATCCATAGGAACCAAGACAGCTCAATATTGGGTTGGCATATTCCTGAGGGAGCATTGAACTGATTCTTGCTTTGTCAAGGGCGCTCATAAAGCGTGGCTTTTACTTTCTATTAGGTTGGCAACTAAGTGATTGCGGATTCTCTTAATACCATCTAATGGCAAAGTCCGCAATCACTTAGTTTCCAACCCAATAGAAAGTAAAAGCCTTTATGAGCTCCCTTGACAAAACGAGAATCAGTTCATCGTTCCCTCTGCAATATACCAATCAAACTATTTATATTTCGGCAATAAAAGCTAAGACTATCAAACGAATTACCGAAATGCCATCCGTAGCAATCAAGACACCCCAAGTCAACGATCCCAATTACAGCATCGAAGCTACCGCTTCCTGCTTATCGTCGGCCGACAAGTAATAGCCCTAGACACCGTGTACATGGCACATGTGCGCGCGCACTCGTCAATGCATAATGCATATAACAGAGCGATACGATGGCAGACAGTGGCTTAACCCGGTGTCTGGTCAGAAGGTTTGCATCGTGATGTCGTGGCTGCTTGTTCTCTCGCTGCTCATACCAACATCCTTGTCGTCGTCGCCAGACGTAGTGACGTGTAGGCAGAGCAACGACTACACGATCTGCCGTGAGGATGACGTTCTCGTGAACGTCAGCCAACACGGGGAAGCGAACAGCTTGAGCATCCACGATCTAAGTCTAATCGAGGTGCGTGAGGACGCGTTCGAGAACTTGACGGCAACCAGCTTGAGCCTGGGTCACGGCAACCGAATTTCCACACTAACGAAGCTGTCGTTTCGTGGATTGGCGGATTTGGAGGAGCTGCACCTGGACAACAACCGAGTCAGCCTGAAACCTTATCTGTTCTCCGAGCTGAAGAAGCTGAAGGCTCTCTATCTGAGCTTCAATCGGATCGATCACCTACCAAAACATGCATTTGATGGATTGCCCTATCTGAAGTGGTTGTTCCTCAGATACAATCGCTTAACATCCATCGAGCAAGACACTTTCGTTGACCTGACCGATCTGTTGCAGTTTCTTAGGTTGGATAACAACAGGATCGGCAAGATTGTGCCCGGCAGCTTCGAGAAGCTACACGAACTCACTCATTTGCATTTGGAATATAACCTTATAAGCAAGATCCTACCTGGCACGTTTCGTGGACTGAAAGCATTGACCGCTCTGTTTCTCGATTACAATTCACTGACGAACATTTTCAAAGGAGATTTCGACGACCTTGACTCGTTGCAGATGCTGAACCTTCAGTTTAACGAGATTGCTGATATAGAACCTGGGTCCTTCGACAATCTGTCTAGCTTGAGAAAATTGAACTTGAGGAGGAACAAACTGACTCATATTACCGTCGGAATCTTTGACAAACTGGCGAAATTGTACGATCTAGATTTGTCTTACAATTTCATTGACATCGTGGATCCTGCAGCTTTCAGCAGTGGCAATATAGAGTCGTTCCATTTCATTCATAACAATCTCAGTGACATCAACGAAAACGTCGTTGGATTGTCTTCTTCCACCATAATATACTCATAAACCTGACACTATAAACAAATCAATAAATGTGTGCGGGTCGTTTAATTCAGTGGAACGTGATCCAGACGAACTCGAATGGAAATTCAGGCGATAACCGTTCTAAACGTTCCTAGAAAAGCATAAACAAGTGAAGCAGCAAGTTGACATTCGAAAGATCAGGATCGACCTTGCAGTTAACCACATTACAGAAGCGACCGAATGGAAGGCCTGCAGGTTCCAAGTTTGGCAAATCCAGTGCACTTTCAGTTATCTTACGTCACTTGGATGGCTAAACGATCATCAAGAGTGTGGATGTCGGCTGAACTAAGAATTTACCAGTAGGCTTCTGTTACTGACTGGTTGGAACATCGCTGGAACTTGGACTGGATTCCCTGTCGATTTCACGCTACCATTTAATTGGACAATATCAGGAAAGCTAACGGTTCTACGTGCAACCACGTTCTTGAGAATTCTATTCGATGAGATTGAGAAAATAGATTGGACAAAGTGGAAGAAACATCGTTGAATTGGTGTTCATCGTGGTTCTTCAGTTTGTAAGAGGGTGCAGAACGTTCGTGAATTTCGTGGCTCGTGTAAATCCCTTTCGAACGAAGATCAAATGTTTGTGAAGCAAAGAGAAGGCTCCTGTCGCCAAATTTGCCAAAGTCTTAAAATCATATCCTCTAAATGGCATTCGAATTTCGCTCTCCTCGACTGAGTCCCTGGCTGGAGACACGATTCTCAGTTTGCTTTAGGTACTACTGGGTCGGCAACTAAGTGATTGCGGATTTTACCATTACCACCTAATGACAAAATCCGCAATCACTTAGTTGCCAACCCAATATAAATGCAGATATCGAAATGGGAATTTTACTTTAATCTCGTTGATAGAAGATCTATGGGTCCTCTAAGATGGAATTTCGTGTCGTTGGTAGATTTATTCTTCTTTTCTCTACTTTCTCGATTTTTCTTTTTTTTTTTTTCTTTTAATTTTGAAAGAATGATTTCTCAGAAGATTTGGACGATTGACGCCTGAAAATTCAGATATAATCCAATGAAACCTGTTCATCTGCTGACAGAGTGGAAATTGAGATTCTCTAGAAATTCCTAAGTGAACAAGTGGCGCCTCGTTGCCACGGTATAATAATTAATGGTAGCATTTAGTTTCTGGAATTAGAGCTGTCCAAATCACCTAAAACGCTTCAATTACATGAGCTGCTAATTTAGTCGCGGATGGATATTTCTTTTAATTCGTTGCTACTGATTTTGCGACAAGTTTAATACTTAACCTTTTGAGCGCTGCGTTGTCTGACGTTAGGCGTGCGCCATGGACGGCCCACTCTTTACGAAGAAGCACACCGTGGGCTGCGTATTTTGGAAGAAAGAGCGCAAGTTGAGCAGACTGAATTTTCATTGCAAAATATATCAATTGTAACTAAAATAAATTATGTAATGGCATGAAAAGCCTTAATAACCATTTATTTCATTAAGCAATAATAACATGAGCAATATCAAAGTTTGGAATTATATCTTTTAAATTGAAAATTTAATAATTTTGTATTGTATGGTAGATCTGAAAGCAGGGTTCTATACGTAAGCCAATGTTACATTTTTTGCATTCTTAACGCGAGTCAGTCCTGCGATTATGTTCAGTGCAAACAGCGCATCTTCGTCGCGGAGACTGTTTATTATTTTCTTTAGTTACGCAGGATGTAGAGAGATGTCTCTCCGTTAACCGAAATGAACTGTCGTTCGAACGAACTCTTCCTCCTTTAGCCTCTACTCTGCGTGGCGGGTATTTTTGCAAAATATCTTTTATGAGAAGCAGATAAAAATTTTCAAATGTTCTAGTTTTATTATTAGCACTATTGTGAAGAATATATGCGTTATATATAGCGAGGTCTAAGAGGTGGAAAAAATTGTTTATACCATTTTGTGCTTTTCGAACGCAGCGAAGTGAGCTCATATCGATTTTATCGACTGCGCCCATCAAGGCATTGTAGTCTGTTACACACTTTGTTTTCGCTTTGCTCTGCCAGTTTGATAATTAACTTTCTTTGTTTCAACGAAATCATCAGAATGTCAGGTGGATAACATCCATACGTTTTTTCAATCACGCCACTTTAACGCTACTTTTAACCTGAATTTATGCGTTATGTGAGAACGCATATATGCGTACATAACCTAAATTGAATTGTTATCTGAGAACGCATATATGCGACCATAGTGCTCAAACGGTTAAACGTAACGTCGTATATCGTAGAATACGTAAACGAAGTAACTTGAGTATTTTTGATAAAAGAAGCAGAGTCTTAAAGAAGTCTCTGTTAAGAATAGAAAACAATATTTCATAAATCCGCCAATTAACGTCATGAACATTAATTTCATTCCGCCATTGTCTACGTTATCAAACAAATCTATAAGTCTTATAAATTCTTTAGCTGTGAAAAAACGTGAATTGTTTATATAATTATTTGCATTCGCCATTACCTTGTTCATACATTTTCAATTCCCGCTTCTGAGTCATCTGTTTTATGTGGACGTCGTTTATACCGCAATATTATGGCCAAAGAATTTTATTTTCATTTACAATATAGTCAGAAGCAAAGTATATAATTTTTTTATAAAAAACCCGAATGTATTGTTTCATTTTGATTTCCTAAAAAAAAAAGAACCCTCCGAAAAATTGAAGTAAATCAACGACCGATTATTCAAATACTTATTATTATACTACGAATGTTTGTGCATTTACGAACCATTTTTATTTGATGGAAAATTAAACAAAATGTATAGAATATAGAAAAATATACGAGATACTGAAAATGAAATTTCTGTGTACAATATCTGTGTGAATGGAACCTCTACTTCGATTCGTAATCCGAATTTGTATAACCATCCACGGTATATATTTATTGCTGCAAAAATTTCCATAAAAATCAATGATATTGGAAGCAATTTGTTATCAATAGACTGCGAATATTTATGCAAAAATTCATATTCATATAAATATGTATAACTTGAAAAATGTAACGTAGCTATAAGAAATTGTTTCCTTTATTAAATATCACATTCTACTATACTTTGGATATTTCATACATTTTTAAATAATCTAAGTTTCTGCACAAAAATCCGCAATTTAATTATCAACAATAACCTAATCTACACCTTCGTAGAAACTATACATCGTCGTTGAGGGAATTATTACGTTGGCAATTAAATAATTGCGGATTTTGTCATTCGGTGGTAATGACAAAATCCGCAATCACTTAGTTGCCAGCCCAATAGATCGGTAACTGACCGACGCATCGCACAACGAACCGGAGCTGGTCAATCTCGACCGGTCGTTCGTTTCCGGTCGGCCATTGTCTCGAGCGGAGCACAAAGCTTTTTATAGCCGGAGCCGGTTTATGACGGAAATAAAAGGAAGATGGCGGGGTTGGCGCTTGTTTAGCGTAGTTACGCGCACTTCACAAGCCTTTTAGCACACTCCAGCTACTCTGTTTCCCCGCAATTAAATGTTTTCGCCGGCCGCAATTCCGCTATGCTTCGCCATTCCCATCTCGCCCTCAATCTTTTTCTTTTCCGCTGTTTCTCTCTTGGTTTCTGGCGCGCCGTTTGTCTCCCAACACTCGACCGAATCTTGCGTCGTTTCGCGATAATAAAACGACCTGATGGGGCCGGGGAAAACAAGAACGAGAAGGGTAATTGGTAGATACTGCGTTAAGATTGCGGCGATGAGTGTTAACAGTTTGTCCGACGCGAAGTACAGCATACTGGCAAACTCGATGCTGCTAATTGCATTTCAGAAGAGAAGAGAGGCTTTTAACCGTTTTAGCGCCACGCAGCGCCATCGCACTGTTTGCGTATTGTGGTGAACTGTGTCGCGATGTTTCGTCACGATCGTCAATTCGCAACGCGCTCGGTTCCGAATGTAGCACGTCGCGAGTCATATCAGAGTTTCCTCTCGTAATTACTTTTTTTTTCAAATAATCGTAAACCATCTGCATAAACGAAAAAAAAGATCAGTGCGATCGCAAATAAATGAACGAAACGCTATCGCGCTGCATGGCACGATCCGACACGGATTTTTAACACTTTACTGACCGCTAGTGGTTCGACAGCATACGCACGTCCGACCGGCAGCTCAGACGCAGATTCTCCCTGGCGCCGGCTCTGTTTCGGTTTAGACTTTGCAATACCATTCTTTTCGTTCATCGCGAACGGTAAGTTCTTCAAATTGGTATAAAACTGTGGGAGCTTACAAAGCAACGCAACTGACGCAACTGAGCAAGGTACCTTAATACTAAATAACAAATTATTGCTCATATAATGAGAAAGATTGTTTTGTCACCATGGCAACCGATTAACTATAGGTAGGCTATAGGTCGGTAAGCGTCGGCGACAAAAACCGATTAATTGGCTATCTGTCGGTAAGCGTCGGCGACAAAAACCGATTAATTGGCTATATCGGTCGGTAAAGTGTTAAAAACCCCTGGTACTAAAACGGTTAAAACATCTTTACTGCCACGTTGGTCCTATATGCCGGCCACGGTTTGTCCTGTGACGCCATGTTGGCCATTGGTGACCAGAGCATTTGAACTTCTTACAATTGCAAACATTGAATGAAAATTGGCGGTTAGGGCATTTTGAGTATAACTGATAATATAACCGTAAGAAACGATATTTTATATTGGAATAAAAATACAGAAAACTGAATAAATATAGGAGAACTAAAATATATAGTAATAAATGTTATCTTCGCTTTTTCTACAAAACTGATACTCGATATATCCACTTTACGTTATCGACTCGAATAAAGATTGGAATATTACAACAAGATTAAGGAATTTTGTCGACCAATTCCCCGTATTCCGGATTTACTATCATTGTATCCTATAAACCAATGTATAAGTACCTATACAAGCCACGAAAACCACTGAATCGGTATAAAGCTGGATTTTCATACAGCATCGTCGTGTAACTGCTTTTCCGTACAGAAGTGCACAGTGAAAAGGTTAATCGTCGAAAAGACGGCTGATTAATGAAAACTAATGATGCCGTTTCCGTGGCTGATCGCGTAAATAAAAAATCGCTGTTTCGTTATTACCATCGGACCGTACGACTGTAACCTAAATAAGCTTTTGAAGTGGATGCGCAAACGCTTTGAGAAATTAGAGTTATCGGAGACCCGGAATTTCATACTATATACGTACATATTATTAGACACTCGATGTGAAGAGCAGTGCTAATATTTACGAAGCTTCTGGCCTGCTCTCCAACTAACCTATCCACTAGACCGTTTCTGCATTTCCACGTGACTGTAGACTCTTATAGTACTAATTTGTACACTACAAGATCGCTAATCGAGGCTTTAACGCCTCGTACTTTCTGCTCGATGCAACCGTCTCGCCAGAGATCAGAGATCAAGTGGTTCTGGTAATTCGATGGTCAGACACGAGAGCGCGCTATTTCGTCGATCCTTTGGTGGGAATTATTGGGTTGGCAACTAAGTGAGTGCGGGTTTTGTCGTTAGGTGGTCTTGACAAAATCCGCAATCACTTAGTTGCCAATTATACAAACGGTGTTTCAACCTGTTAACTGCGGAGTTTATGAAATGAAAAAGTATTACGTTTTTATTCGATAAGAAATTAACGATTCGTTGTTGAAGATGGCGTTGTTATTGAAAAATTGGAAATAATAAATAATAAAATAAATTACCAAAAATAATAAAATTCATAAAGTAGAAAAATTAAAGGAAAAAAATTGAAAAAATTCAAGTGCTCTCAGTGTGGTATTTTTAAAAACAAAATGGCATTTCGCAGGTCCTGCCTTTTTGTTACGCATTTCATTTTTCAGCGGACAGCATATCTTTGAAGTGAATATTTGCTTTTTAAAACACATCAAAATTTTTAAATAATCAATCTTTTTTTTATAAAAAACATAATAGGTTTGCTGGAAATATAAGCGAAACATATCGCTAAATATCATTTATATTACTTTTTACTAAAATTTCGAGTTTTTACGGTAAATGGTAATTTTTTATTTCACACGACGAGTATACACGTCAACTGCATCGAAATAAGGTTTTCCATCGACGTGTATACACGTCGAATGCAGCTAACTGGTTAAATGAATTAAACTTTTTTTTTGGGTATGTTTGAAATCTCTCCATGGGGATGAATTTATTGAAATATAAAATTTTTTAAAATTACTGTGAACGATTTCATTGCAACAACCAAACAAATGGAAATTCTGTAAGCTAAACTGATATTTTATTTGTTTTTGTAAAGATTGACATTAAAATAATGATAATGAAAAAATGTAAAAAAAATAAAAATAAGAATCAAAGGACATAGAAAATAGTTTTCTCTAATTATTTTAAGTAAGACACATCAAAAAAATATGGTTCCCAAATTTTAACGACAAATCATGTTAATAACGCATGGAAGCGAGTAAAAAGCTAATTAACAAAAGATGTGTAAATTTAAGATACTACAGATCGTAATTTATGACGCTCGCGTCTTTAATCACGAGGCATTAAAGAGTCGAATATCGGAAATGAATCAATTAGTAGAATGGCAATTTTTCCTGCTATTCTCCCAGCGTCGTTAATTACGATAATTAATTAGTTGCATCTAATTACCGCGGGCGACATTAATGTTCCACAAAGGTGTTCCTTTAACCAAAGTGACCCAAAAATGATTAAATCGTCCTAAAAATCAACTCAAGTTGAACTTGAGTATCGAAGACTATTAAAATTTTGTGGAAATTAAACACATGCAAAGTGAACTAACCTTACTCGAATAACCTACCTACTTGTGTTTAATTTCAATATTAAACTGATCTGAATTATCTAGCTCAATTAATTTTTTTAATTAACCCAAAAAATCGTGTAGAAAGTTGAGTATCGATCACAATTAGATTTTTGTGGAAATTAAACACATACAAAGTGAACTAACCTTATTCGAATGAGCTACCTATTTGTGTTCAATTCCTCCATCTTGAAATTTCAACATTAAGCTGATCTGAATTATCCAGCTCAATTAATTTGTTTAATTAACCCAAAAAATCGTGTATAAAGTTGAGTATCGATCACAATTTCATTTTTGTGGAAATTAAATACATGCAAAGTGAACTAACCTTATTCAAATGAGCTACCTATTTGTGTTCAATTCCTCCATCTTGAAATTTCAACATTAAGCTGATCTGAATTATCCAGCTCAATTAATTTGTTCAATTAATCCAAACAATCGTATAAAATTGAGTATCGAAGATAATTAGATTTTTGTGGAAATTAAACACATGCAAAGTGAACTAACCTAACTCGTATAACCTACTACCTACTTGTGCTTAATTTCAATATTAAGCTGATCTGAATTATCGAGCTCAATTAATTTGTTTAATTAACCCAAAAAATAGTGTATAAAGTTGAGTATTGAACACAATTAAATTTTTGTGGAAATTAAACACATACAAAGTGAACTAACCTTATTCGAATGAGCTACCTATTTGTGTTCAATTCCTCCATCTTGAAATTTCAACATTAAGCTGATCTGAATTATCCAGCTCAATTAATTTGTTTAAGTAACCCAAAAAATCGTGTAGAAAGTTGAGTATCGATCACAATTAGATTTTTGTGGAAATTAAATACATGCAAAGTGAACTAACCTTACTGGAATAACGTACCTACTTGTGTTTAATTTCAATATTAAACTGATCTGAATTATCTAGCTCAATTAATTTGTTTAATCAACCCAAAAAATCGCGTATAAAGTTAACTATTGAGCACAATTAAATTGTTGTGGAAATTAAACACATGCAAAGTGAACTAACCTTATTCGAATAACCTTACCTATTTGAGTTCAATTTCTCCATCTTGAAATTTCAACATTAAGCTGATCTGAATTATCCAGCTCAATTAATTTGTTCAATTAACCCAAACAATCGTGTACCACTTGTGAATCTCCTTTTTTTCATTTTGAAATCATCAACGCTACTTACGTACTTACTTACGCGTTTGTAAAAATCTGGAAAATATCCAAAGCATAGTATCTTATTTTTTTACAGTATTTAACAAATAAAACGATTTTTATCCAACATCTACTTTTCCAATTATGTTCATAAAAATATGAATTTGCATTAATATAATATAATGCTTTGTCTAGTAATAAAGCTAATCTTCATTCGCGATTGAAATTTCAATCGCGCGAAGGAGGAAAAGTAATGCGCGATATCGCGCGGAATTTATGTTCCATACGAAATTCAATGAACAGCATTCTTCGAACGAACGACTGGCACGCCACTTTCAAGAGTAGCACTCGAATTCTTCGGGCGTGGAGTGGACTAAAGGAGAAAACAGGTTTCTCGAGACCCAATTAAACAGCAGCTCCGAGCTATCCTTCGTTGCAAGTTCAATGTTCTCGGCTAAACTTTCGATGGAAAAAGACAGGATAGAAAATAGAGTTTGATTAACTCCTCTCTCATTAAAAAACATTTCCTCGGCTCAGATTGCTCAACAGCAAGAAAACGAGATAAGAAAAAAATGGATTGGAAAAGAAATATTAGGTTATCCGAAAAGTCTTTTTCGTTTTATAAGGAAATAATAGACGCACAATGTTTTTCGTTTTATATTAGTTTATTGAATTATCCAGGAACATAATAATAGAAATAGAACGAAATGGATCGTTCCTAATTCAATAAAATAATATAAAACAGAAGTTGTTATTCATCTGTTATCGCCTTATGAAACGAAAGAAACTTTTCGGACCTAACCTAATATTTGTAAAATTTTCCAAATTAACGACGCGAGCATTAAAATTAAACGAAAGTGAATGGGATCGTGGAACTATGCAGGTGAAGAGGCATCCACGAGGAAAGAAAGGCAAGAAATTTTAATCTCTCTTAACGCGCAGTCTCACGTGAGTTCACACAAACTGAAGGAAAGAAAAAGACAGCAGGAGAGAAGGAAGCTCAGAGGAGTATGGCGAGAAGTTGGCGCGAGTGAAAAGTGATCTCGTGTTTCATTCGCACGGCTTAATATTCGAAGAAGTTGGAACCAATCCAGATTAAAGGCGCCTGCTGGAATTATTATTATTAAACGTGGCGCTGTGTAATTTTCTCTCTGCTCTGTCCCGTCTGCTACCTTTGCCATTCAAACAGACACACGAATGGAATATCTTTTAACATCCGCTCGACGTTATGTTAATTCATGTTAATTCCATTCAATAAATCCTACTAATAATTCCGCAGTTTCTTTTCTTCCTTCGGAGAAAAGTAAAAGAGATTCGCCACTCTTTCATTCTTTTCTCTTCTGTCGTCAAGTGTCCACTCGAATCCATACGGACTACAAAAGCGAAGTACAATAGTTTTCAGGGACGATCGACCAGCTCTCGCAGCGCCAATTTAATATTCAACGAATCTGGAACTAATCCAGGGGACTGGATTCCGCGTGACATTTTTGCAAAACGTGACACTGCAATTTCCTTGGTGGGCACGATGCCGAGCGTGTCCTCCTTGTTCCAGATCCTTTCGTCTGTTTTTCTTTCGCCAATATCCGACAATCGACCGGCGTGCAATTCTTCTTCTTCTTCAGCTCGAATTTCTCAACAAATCTCACGCGAACTCGACTTATCAGGAATGCGCGCGGTAAGAGGAACGTTTGCTCGCGGAGGTTATTCGAGTATCAAATTTCGGGAAGCTGGTTTGTGTGCGTGAATAGCCGCAATGTAAACAATGGTTTTAACGAGAAAGGTTTGTCGAGTAAAGTTTTTGCAGAATTCTTCTTTTAAAACTGAAGGACGCTTGAAAGTAATTTTCGATTTTGTTATTGGCGATGAAAATATTAAGTTGGCAACGAAGTGATTGCGGAGTTTGTCAATGCCACCTAACGACAAACTCTGCAATCACTTAGTTGCCAATAGAAATAGAATTGCAAATGCTGGTATAAAACTCGACGTAACAACGTTTGCTATCTGAACGCAGAAATTACGATTCATTTACATTTATTTCATAAAATCAGTTGAAGAATACCATTAAATTCTCGACTTATTGAAACCTTCGTTACAAAATTTAATGTAGTTATTTAGACCTCTTACTTTTTGACGAAAATACTAATAATAGAATCACAGAGAATAAAATCACTTTCAAAATAGAAACAGCGTCTATAAGAAGTATTTTCACACCATTGTATTTGTTGCAGTATTAATATATTAATTAGTTAGGTCCACGTAGGTATGATTTTTGTTGGTGGTACTTTTAATGCCATAATTATGATTTCTAACTATATGTATCTAAATAATGAATTAATACTTTAAGAATATACTTATACGGAAGAGGAAACGTTTGATTTCAGTCGAATTAAAATAATGCAACATGTGCATGTACGAGCGTAACCGCATACACGCACACAAGTAAACTATTGGATTGGCAACTAAGTGATTGTGGATTTTGTCAATAGGACGAGCAATACCACCTATTGACAAAATCCGCAATTACTTAGTTGCCAACCCAATAGCATTAAATCTTGTAACAATGGTTTCAATAAGTTGAGAATTTAATGGTATTCTTCAAATGATTTTATGAAATACAATACAATAATCTTAAGAACACCCTAACATCGACTCCGTTCCAACAAAAGATCATCAACTTCTGTAAAGAAATTAACACTTTGACTACCACGTTGGCCATTGGTGACCGGAGCGCCTCAACTTCTTACAATTGTAAAAATTGAATGAAAATTGACAGTTAGGGCATTTTGGATATAACCAATAAATAGAAGATACTTCGAAATAAAAAGTGCCACATTGAACAATTAAACATTTTTATTAGAACAAATCTTGCATCTAACGGTACACTGTGTTAAAACACTATGGCGCCCTCAGCGAAACATGTGATTTTGGCGTGGCAGTCAAAGTTTAAGATGTTGAACAAAATTCAATAAGCCGTTGAATATAAAAATAGTCGCTGATGACCGAAGTAATCGATGCGAATTCGAATAAAATAATTAAATAATAATAATAATAAATGTCTTACGAAGAAATTTCCCATCGATTCCATCAATCGATTAAAATAATGCAGAAATATGATCTTTCCACGCTAGAAATTTACCAGCGTAGAAAAGATCGATCGATGAAAGAATTAATGAATGAAAACTTAGTTTGCGAATTAATTAATTGCTGCAGTCGCTCTTCCAGTTTTTCGTTATTATTATTCGTATCCGCTTAAGCTGATAACTACCATTGTAAACAATTTTCAATCGATACAGAAAGGCGCGTTTTTATCGGTAAATAATCGAAAGACTTGGAGCTATTCGTGCTCGCGGAGAAAAAGACAAGTTTTTGTTCGGTCAGAAGTTACGTATCGGCGAAGTACCTGCCGATATCGACACTCGAGAGAGTCTAGCGCCATCTGCAAATGAAAGCGCTTCCTCCGAGACAAATGTACCCTCGTTTAGCAACTTATTTAGCTAAGTTATTATCGCGTCGAGTTTGAATAAACGTCTCTGATAAAATGAACACCAGCTACGTGATCCTTGGTGCAGATATCAAAAGGTTTAGACAGAAACAAATTGTATTGGATTGGCAACTAACTGATTGCGGAGTTTGTTATTAGGTGGTATTGACAAAATCTGCAATCACTTAGTTGCCAGCCTAATAAAACATGAGTAACGCGTGCTGGTAATTTGGTCGTCGAGATAACCTGTGTTGTGAGAAACATGATACTTCGTTGATAATATACGAGCATCCCTTAAGAATGCAATGACAACTGAAAAGTTTCATTGTGAAAGAATAGGTATAAATCATAGAATGGCGAGTATTGGATTAATTCTGACACGCGTGAATACAGTGCCTCCTTGTGTAATATTGGGGATATGTTCCTCGCGTGTGTAATGATATCTTTTAAAACAAAAAGTTGCAAAGTGTTATAATGTTAAATCAGAGTGTTATCTAACGCTTTGTACGGAGTGTTTATCGCGTCCTGTGAACTTTGCTGGTGGTTTTATCGTCGCTTTATAGGTCTACGTAAACAATTTGAATTTTTACTATCTGAACTTTACTATCACGTGGTAGTACAAATTATTTCGTTTGGTTCTTCGCTTATCGCTCTAAAATAAAATATTCCGTTATACGCAGGCTAACCGTAGTGTTTCGTATATTTATTTTTTATTCTGTTTCTAAATATCTTTTGATACTTTTGTATTCGTTCGAATATAATGCAAAATAAATATTAATGCTCCTAACTTACTCGCATTTAGGACCAAGTTGCCCCAATTCAGCTAGAAACTGCT
Source organism: Bombus bifarius (assembly GCF_011952205.1). NCBI lineage: Eukaryota > Metazoa > Arthropoda > Insecta > Hymenoptera > Apidae > Bombus > Bombus bifarius. The sequence continues at coordinate 1,093,420 of NW_022884519.1, read as the reverse complement.
GTAATTAGAAAATAAAATATTAATAAAAATGAATTTATTGCATCTAGGTCAGTTTTAATAAGAAAATACATAGAGTCACGAGTATTGTTTAGCTAAAAGAATAAAATCTAAATTATGTCCTCCGCGATAATATAATAATATATACATTAATAACTAAATAATAATGTACAATACCGATACTCCTTCAATGAAGTCCATTGATATTTCTTCATTCGCTTCGAATTAATTGACGAGAACAGATAAAAGTAAAATATGAAGAACGAAGAAATAAGAAAGACGAGAGGAAAGGAGGTGAAAAGGAAGAAATTAGGCCGGAGAAGCTCGACTCGGCGAAAGAAATTAATAAAATACGAAACGAATGCGGGAGCGGACTCGTTCTGTGAATGCCACAGCAAGACAATGGCGCACGGAGAAGGAAAAAGTGGTCGCCGATTAAGCTGACTACTGATAACGCCGCCGAGAGGGAGGGGCAGTCGCGTGCGAAATTCTGCATTTCAACCTCAAATGATTTAAACCTCGTTTAAAAGGTTTTAAGCGGTTTCATCAAATACGCGGGTTAAATTACAGCGTTCGTCGTCGTTGCGACGAGTTGGTGCCTGCAGCCGTGTGGAAGACGAGGGCTGATCTTTCTTTCTATTGGAGGGACAAGGAAAATAAGTGGGGAGAGTGAAAAGAAAAAGAGAAAGAGCGTGACTTGATGGTGTATTGTCTGCGAATGAAATTGGAGTCTGTAAGATCGATCCAACTGGCATAATATCTGGTTGGCGCATAATAGCGATGCATTCACGCCACATTTTAACCTTCTTCATCTCTTCTTCGGGATACGTGAAGCGCATCGGGCATGGCTCAACCCTTGATCGTTTCTCTAACTTCACTGTGGTCATTGTCCCATCAGTTGTGACTATTCTAAAGTCGAATTCGGAAGTCGACAATATTCAAGTGCGAATTTATAACCTTTTTGCTGTTGTTCGTGTCGGTTGGGGATGTTCATACGAACGCGTGTTTTTATAGATCTGATTGGAGAAATGGAATCTAAGCAGAAAATTTCATCCAGTGAATATTATGACAAATACTATATTTTGAATGTTTCGATGATTGAATATACACGTTATGTATGTTCTGTACATTTTTGCAATTTTACATTGTCTATAGATGCATAAACAAGCAAAATTTACTCGTCAATCATGTTATCAATGATTCAATGTAATGTCGGTAATCTGGTTAAGATAATTTATCGAATTTAATATAATTATTTATTGAATTTAATTAAACCTTGGGATAAGCATTACGTATTGTAAGACCTACACTGACTTCCAATGTAACTTGTTTCGTTCATGAAAATCCATTTTTAACTAACATTGGTTTGATGAATTATAGAAATTACTGGATTGACAACTAAGTGATTGCAGATTTTGTCATTACCATCTAATGAGAACATTCGCAACCCAGTTGCTTAGTTGCCAACCCATACGACACGAGTGGAAAATTATACCAAGTTTGTTATGCCACATTCGCCGTTCCAATTTCTACGTCCAATTAAAGACAAAGAAAAAAGACATTGACAGTGCACTTTCTGACGGCAAAATTTCAAAATATGTATGTAAGATCGTTAATCACGTGGTAATTCAGGTGATCGATTTTGAAGTCTGAAAATCGAGTTTATTGTGAAAATACTTAAATGAAATACAGGACTAAATAACAACAATTAATAACAGCAATAATTAAATAAACATCAACCAATTAATAACAGTAAACAATAAATAACAACTTTTGTGCAGTGTCCACCTAAAAATCGAGAATCGATTTTCAACGTCCTGAGCTATCGATCTTTCTCCGTCAATCTTCAATGTTTTAAATAATTACTCTTTCTTCTATGGTCTAGTCTATCTCTGATGTTGCTCTCTGCCGTCCGTTTGGGAAATGAGCGTCTCTCAAAATGGCTGTCCGTAAAACAAAGAAAGTCGTTCTATCCTTGAAACAAAGAAAGTCGTGCTGTCTGTGAAACAGAGAAAGTCCCTATCACCCTTGAACTCTAGGGAGTTTACATGTATATTCATAGTTTTGAAATAACAGAAATGATATTGATAATTTCACCATTCCGTTTTTACGATGATTCTTTCTCATCTCCGCGATCCGCAATAAATACGAAAATTATTAAAATCGAAAATACTGAACATTTAATGGGTTGCTACGAACATACCGTTGTATCAAATGAATTCACGATACTCGTAATTTGAACATTTTCTGTCGAACGTAAATTCATGGAATTATGAAAAATATGATTTAACAGCAGCTTTATTTAAATTCATGGCGTGTTCATTTTAGTCGATCGTTATTAAACAATTTCTGTCGGCTCGATACGGCCGAATGGAACAGCTGCTATAAGAAAGTATTCATTACACGGTATTTTGCAACGTCCACAGGGAGAGAAGTACACGTAGCAAAATGGATTATTCTTTGCTACATTATTCTTCGTTTCATTATATTTCGCACGATAGAGGAGGCTATCGCGAAGAAAACGTGATGTCGGTGTCGTGTTAGGATTTATTAAACCGTGTAACAAAATGCTTCTCGATTACATGAAAAGTATTGAGTCATAAAAAAATATTCTTCTCTTTTATTTGTCTTCGGCAATGAATTTCAATATACGGTACAAGGACGAGTTTATTATCTTCATTGAAAAATGCCTTTGAATTATCTACAGTGACTGACGAAAGTATTCGGACGTTTACACTTACAAATTTCAATTAATAAAATGAGATGTACTAAACTAATTTGTTAAAACAATTTGGTATCTTCACACAAAAGTATTCGAACGCTGTAACACTGTTGATAGTTTTTCATCTTCGTTTGCACCCAATGTAAACATCATTACTAAATAAAAATATTGGTACGTTCACTTGGTGTTAGGATGTCGTTTCAGTAACAGTGTTACGACCGTTCGCGGAGAGACGCGATCGCGAGGGGCGTAAATTCTCGCTACGATTTTGATAGTCGACGCCGCCAACCAGTCGTTCCCCTGTTTCGATTAGGATAACAGAGGTAGTTCAAATGATTGTAACACAGAATTAACAGGGTTAATATAAGCTTCTATTTTCAACAATATTTAAAATTATAATTAACACGTTACAAATGATTTAACAATGATACAACTAGTTTATTATTACAATTCGACTCGACTTTATAATATTTCTTGAGGTATTCGCTTGACTAAGCGACCTTGATTTTATTTCTCTAAACCTTTCGATGCATTCGGTTTGAATCCTCGTATGCCCTTCGACTTTTTCCCTTGTCTTCTCTTGAAGACGACCCCCACCACGTTCGGGTCTCGCAACCGTTCGCGCCTATGATCACGTATGCCATCTTTTTTGCGTAGGTAAAATAACAGACCGAAGGCGAATCGATGTTTTTAGAACTCGCTGCTTGACGACAACTATGCGCTTATCGCTACATTGTATATATCTCGTCATGTAAGACGATCTATCTGCGACACTGTAGTACCAAGGGAGACGGTTAGGAACACGACCTGTAGTAAACCTCGGGGCGTAACAAACAGTAACGTAAAAGTGTGCACAATAGTATTTAAAACGAATACCGAAAAGGTCTTTTCGGTTCGGGGCGAGAATAACGCGCGAACGGAGATCTCTGTGGAAAAAGTGAAGTGTGGAGGGAAAAGGGAAAAGGAAGCATAAAGAGGCACGAAGAAGGGAAAATAAAGAGTGAGCATACGAGGAGAAAGCAAAAGAGAAGCGAAAAAGAAAACAAGAACGAGAAATAGCTACAAATAAGAAAAACTAGAAAAGAAGAGGTTAGGAGGCCAGAAGCGCGGCAAAACAAAGTAAAGTAGGGAAACGGCAGATGGCGACAAACAAGGGAAGACCAAGGAGCACTGGTAAAGTGAGAAATCTTAAAAAATACACTGGACAAATACAGCACGACAGAAAAAGAGACAGCAGCCAGGGAGAAAGGAATGGAGGCAGTGATGGAAAAAATAGAGGAAAAGAAATTGGAAAGTGGTTTCGAGGCAAATTCGAAAAGCAAATGGAGGAGATGAAGAGAGAAGTGAAAGAGGAAAGGGAAAGATAGAAAAGATGGGAAAGAGAGACAGACAGAGAGAAAGGAGAGTGGGAAAGAGAAAAGAAAGAATTATTGGATAGAATCAGAAGAATTGAGGAGGAACATTATCGCTGTTATTTCTAATCGTCAACTGGAGTTACATGGAGTTATAGAACTTCTTGTAACACCACCAGTCGATACAAATAGACGAACGTGCCCTCTAGGACGTTCAGTATAGCGAGTCACGCAGTCGTATAGCGAGCGACGATACGACCGGCATTATCTTTGTAATGGTATTTTAAAGTGATTTTAATATACACTTTTATATTACAATTTTATCGCTCGTCTGTTTAATAAACCAACACGTATAATAAACCACCTCAAGCTGTTCATTGGAAAATATCGATTGATTATATACAAATGGAAATTTAAATAAATCGTGGAAGTCAATAATTACTAGAAGATAAATACCTCTGTAATTCACTATGTATTTATTTCATACTTGCATGTGTGTATTCCAACCGTAACAGTTGCTTCGTCGAGTGGTACACAAACTCTGAATATGTTAGTAGAAAACATGGTTATTAAACAATTGTTGGACAGAATTTACGAAGAAAAAAGTAGAATATGCGAAATGTTAATTAGTTGAAATGAGTCGCTGTTTCTCGAATGAAATAATTTTTAAGAAATAACAAGAGAAGAATATTTTTGTTAAATTTATCAATCGTTCCTCTGTTCTGTTCGTTTATAAACGTTTATAAAATATCACAATCACAAATTCGCGTACAAAATACAAAGCTTCTTAATATAACAAAACGAAAGTCAAATCTTCATTATTTTGGTTACCAATGTTATTTAGAAATTAAACTAGAAAAATGCCTAGCTGGACAAATTGTAAAGTACAAATTAAATAATAAAAAAAAAATTTCGTTGCTTGAAAAGAACATGCAACTAAAGGCCGCGAAGTATTCTTAAGCGTAATAATTATTTTCTTACCGCACGAATGAAAATGCAGTGGAACGGAAGTAACCGGTTAACAACGAGGAGCATCGCATGAAAGAACGTCGTTACCAGATAATTAATAACAAAGAGCCTAAGGGGCCAAGCACCAACGTCGATAATAATTAGCGGCAATCCGGGAAATTATGACTGAATTTAACAGAAGAAATGACCCAATTACACGATCACTCCTTCGTAAATGCAGCGAAGAAAAATCCTCTTTTCATTGGCAGCTCGTGAAAGTATTCACACACTCGTACATATATACCTTTCATAAATATGAGGTGATTTAAGGTGTAAGTGCCCAAGAAATACTCTCGATGTTCAACAATAAAGTTTATTTAACAATTAACAATCAACAATCACGCTTCTCGAATATGTTTGCTTCGTTGTTACGCTGGACCCTTCGCACTTCGCTGTTCGAAACCGAATGAATCTTCTGTTCGAAACCAAACGGATTCTTTTCTTTGTTGCCCCTCGATATCCCCACTACGCACGCGTTCGTTAGACGTCCGCGACGGTTGTCACGTACGCATTCTTCCGAAAATTCAGCGAAAGAACCGTAGGGATACTGATGGTACGTTAGGCATGTCAGCCTTGCGCTTTGATGGTATAGCGCTTTGTGTCGCGAAGCCGTCGGAAAGTTCCGTCGTCGAGTGCCGCCACAAATATATATATTTTTTTATTATTTAATTTGTACTTTACAATTTATCCAGCTGGACATTCGGTAAATTTTTCTAATTTAATTGCTAAATAACATGTGGATGGCTACCTCAGCGGGATATCATCTTCCAGTTTGACTATTATAAATATATTGTGTGTATTATAATTTGCAATTTCATTAACTTTGCATCGAGACTCGATTATCATAATTATATTGATCCACTGACCACGAAGCGTCGTTCCATAGAAACGTATTAGACACGTTGATGGTAACAGTACGCTTTCATGCAGCGGTCATTCTAAAGTAATGCGCACCTGTCCATGAAACAACCGTTTTCGTCGTCACGACTGGCGTTAACATTGACAGTAGCCAGGCATTCTATAAATATAGAGCGTAGTGATCGTAGGATGAAGACGTCTTTCTTCGTCGCTCGACATTTTAATAATCAGACAACATGTTGTATCGTACTATATGCTTCGTAGACTGAACACCAGGGTATTAGTATCGTCACGTCTAATAGGGTCTAATATCTTCGTGCATAGTGCGTGGACAGAGGCTTTTGTTTGGAATAAACGTGTACTATTGGGTTGGTAACTAAGTGATTGCGGATTCCCTCAATACCACCTAATGACTAAATCTGCAATCACTTAGTTACCAACCGAATAGGAACTGCAAGATATTTAAACAGTTAATTATATATGTCATATTGATAAACTGTAATTTTTAATGAAACTATTTTACTAAATTACAATTATAAAAATTGTTTAGAATATTCAATGGGAATTTTCTACTAAATGTAACATATATATAATTTGCAATAAATATCTTGTAATTTCTATGTACATACATTTTCAAATCGGTTTGTTACTTTACCAAAATAATCATGACAGTCGTGTTTCATTACAGTGCTAATGAAATTTCAAAATGTTTTATATAATACGTACGATGATATAATACACATAAAAATATTCTACAGTGAATATTCAAATATGTAGAATTGAGCTACCTTTAAAAGTGTTAAAAGGTAAAAGCGACGTAATAATAGGTCGGGCCGAGATTCAAATTTCATGCAGGCTACGAGCAACCGATTATATTACGATCTCATGAAATACGCCGACAATTTCGGCTATCCTAGTAAATTCTACGGTGGAGCCACCTCCGCGCCGCTCCAAATATTCCGACAGTAATTACTCGTAACCGAGGTAGCACCGGCCCGATCTACGGCCAACACGTCTATCCGTGCACTAATTAAGAACTTAGGTAGTCAGATGCGCGATGGGTGGCAGGTGAACGGGAGAAATTATTTTTGGTTAAATTAAACGGCGAACCGAGGGCCCTGGATACGAAAGACGACGTGCAACCATGCGATATTGTGGCTGTTCTGGCTATACAACTATAGGACAGCATAGAGTAAATTTGCATTGTACAATAATTTACGTAACGGAATATTTTTCTACTCTACGCTTCTACTATTCGAATTTTATCATCGCTAACCAACATTTGTATTTATTTTTTTTATTTATTTATTCATTTCTAAACCGCCGATAGTAAATACTGGATAAATGAATAATACAAATGTGTAATAGTAAAACTGGCTAAAATAAGGTCGTGTGTGTAAGTCGATGGATACGCGTAGATGATTTTTTTTATTATTATTATTTAATTTGTACTTTATAATTTGTCCAGCTGGACATTTAGCAAATTTTTCTAACTTAGTTGCTAAGTAACATGTAGTTGGCTACCCCTAGTGGGATGCCATCTTCGAGTTTGACTATTTCAATAGGCTATCGGTCGGTAAGCGTCAGCGACAAAAAACCGATTAATCGGCTATCGGTAAAAATTGAACGAAATTGACAGTTAGGGGATTTTGAATATAACCAATGAATAGAAGATACTTTGAAATAAAAGGTGCCCCATTGAACAATTAAGCATTTTTATTAGAACATCAATAAAAAAAAAAAGAGAACAAATGTTGCATCTAACGGTGCACTGTGTTGAAACACTTTAAACATAAATGTGGCTCATCGATACAATCTGGACAATAGGTGGCCACCTTTTTGGTCCGATTCTTACCAATTTTTGATCCTAACTGTTTAACATTTTTTTTATACCACTCTTTGCAAAATTTTCGTGCCAGGTACGCTTGCCCTTCTTTCTTCTGCATTTCGTGTCGCAATCTTTGTCGAATAAGTATATTTCACGGCTCTGGTGAATGGCACTGTGTAAGGTGCATCGCGAGTGCCATTCTAAAATCTGATACCTTAATTTTTGTTTTTCTTGCTTGTTTATAGAGTATCATTGCGTTTGAAATTGATGTATTTAACAGTAACCCTAAAGCTAAGTTTATATACCACTTGAGGGTTTCTCTATGTGGTGTAGAATATGCTATCATTTGATTTGATAAATCTACAGCACATTTTCCTCTCTTGTAATCTACCACTACCATTGCTTTATCACAAACATAATTTTTTTCCGGACCTCTACCATGGTTCGTTGAAATAAACGAAGCGTTGTTATAATATGTCGCTATCAACTGTTACCAAGGCGCCACGGTGTCACCAGTGACCACCAATAAGATAAACGGTCCATTAGAGAAGAATGTTGTCTTACATCATCAATTTATTATTATTTTGCCATTATATGCTTTGAATAATAAAAATACTTGAATAATAAAAATAATAAGTTGCAATCAAAGAGTTAATCATTGCTTTTAATTATTGCTTTGTACTGGTAATCACGAGCGCGGACCGTACATGAACAGCGGTTGGTCATAAGACGAGACAGCTATCTCAGCGCATTGGTCACGGAAGACGTCGGGACGCCGCACCGGCTAATTATTTACCGGTTATTACACAAAGCAACTAGACTTCCCGGCTGCTGGCGCGTCGGTATCTATTATGCAATCGTATCGTGTCCTCGCTAATTGTTGAAATTTTCATTATTTTTGCTGATTACGAAACGAACGCTTCGCGCACACAATCATATTTTTGTAGTATCCCATAGGAAATACAGACAGCGTAGATAACTTGCAATTGCCGAATGATAAGAACTAGAAATGAAACGATAACGGATAGACTGAGAATGTTCGTGGAATTTCTTATTTTTGTCAAGATGGTTAAAGAGATTTTGTTTTACTCCGTAGATATCGCAGTATTCTGCTAGAATCCTAGTACCTCAGACGATGTAAACGTAATGTCGATTCATTCAATATAATTCCAACAGCCATCCTTGACAAAATCAAAGAAAAAAAGAAAACGAAAGCAAAATGGCAAAAACATAGAACACATGAAAACAAAAGACATCTGTTGCACTCGACAGCAAAACTTTCCAACGGTTTCTGTCCCGTGGCTTGCTACACAAAGACTCTATAGCTGCCGGACGACGGCAGCGCTGTGGTTAGCGTAATTGGTTACGAACGCTCCAGACCCAGGTTCGAATCCCGGCACTCATAGTCCGGTTTTTTCTCCACGATCCCCTAACTGAGAGAAAGCAGCAGTATCTATCATGATATATTATCCACCTCAAAAGCTTCTTAAGCTATGGAGATATACTTGAAAATGCAAAATGAGAAGAAAATATGAAGTCAACTTTCGAGTAATCTAAAGACAAATTTCTCAAGTAATTTGAAGTGAAAGTACTAGAATTCAGATGTCGAATAATTTGAACGAGCCTTTAATTTCTCGTGGCATCGTCCTAATCAAATTGAAGGAAGATCGATATCAGTCAGCGATATTGGTTTAATTATCTCAACCGGTTTAATCATAGCCGTATGGTTATCCTGATTAAAATAATACAATATTTATGTTATAGAAAATTATGCGCCCACGCGATGACACATGAGCGACAGGGGATAATTATATTTTTGCACGTGTCCGGCAGAATGTGAATTGTCCAAGTTTGTAGCAGTTTCTAGGGACAGAACGCAATCAGCATCCTTTGAAATCCAATTTTCCACGGCAAGGACATAACTATCCCGACAGTATTTAAGCGTAATTATGAGAGAATGAGACGGAATGGAGGTATTTCATGAGGAGGAAATAGGTGTCCTGATTTAAACTTCGCTCGCGCAAATTTCGCCTCCAAAATTGATGTTCCCTAATACTCTTGTCGAATACTAATACCTTCGTATCTCTCATTCACATACTATTTTTATACAATTTTAAATAGTTATTGGTAAGCCCGGCAGGCTGAAATAAAATTATTCGTTTATCCACTTAAACTGTGAATTTTTATGCAATATTTTTATGTGCACAACTAAAAGAATGGAACTTAGATGGAGATTCGTTTTATCCATTAAAAATTATAACAAATATTCTACATTGAATATTTTGTATATTTCTATTTGTTATATGCATTCTGTTATATTTTTGCATCTGTCAAGCTCGCATAAATGTGTAAAACTGCGCAGTATAGTAACGGTGATGGTAACAGTGAAACTAAATTTCTCTTCTATTGGGTTGGTAACTAAGTGATTGTGGATTTTACCAATGGCCACCTAATGGCAAAATCCGCAATTACTTAGTTGCCAACCCAATGGTATAATTTGCTAGTCTTACCTGTGATTTTCTACGGTTGATAAAAATTCATCAGAGATGATTTCTCACAGACTGTAAGAATTTCTTTTATAAACTACAAAAACAACGTTGCTATCTTCCTACTGTATATTTCTATTGTTGTGTTTCCCTCTATATTATCTATATATCAATATATATAAATATATTATGCAACAAATCTTTGTAAAAGGTAAGGTGAATACGACCATACTGTTCCTTGAGGAAAATAACGATTCTCCTACAGAAGCCCTGTGCCTTTCGCGTTCAAGTCAAACCTCGCGGATCATTATGGCTTGATTTGTACGCCCCAGATATGCAAAAACGAGCGGCTCTTTACCGCTCTATAAACACGCCACGGTTCCAACAGGATAGATCATAATGGAACCATTGCCAGATTCGCGAACGAAACTCTTTTCAAGTTTTCTTTTCATTTCCAGTATATACCCGATCAATTTCACTCTCACCAACTCTATTAACGAAAGATTTTCTTAGAATCCTCTCAAGAATCCTTATTTTACGTATATTGAACTATAACGAGACACGATAATACCCATGCAATCTTTCTGAAATTGCGTTTTAGAATTTACACGACTCGTGGTAATATTTAGACATTACAAAAATATTTTTTTTTATTATTTAATTTGTACTTTACAATTTGTCCAACTGGACATTTGGTAAATTTTTCTAACTTAATTACTAAATAACATGTGGATGGCTACCCCCAGCGGGATATCATCTTCGATTTTGACCATTTTATTTCCTTAGCGAGGTCAGTGGGCTGTTCTCTTTTTAGTCTTTTTTCTATCAGAGTTCTGCTCGCTTCGGCAGCCAGCTTGTTTGGCTGTGTTGCCGTTCTTTCCTTGTATATTTTTGCGTACCTGCCGATTTCTTCTTTCACCGTTGGTATTTTCAAGTCTTTACGTATATCCTCGTTTCTGACATACCAGAGGGCGTTCGCTATTGTTCTCAGTATCTTCGATTGTAGCGACTCTAGTTTATTTATGTGGCGCATTGCTGCTGTCCCCCGTAGTGGTATTCCGTACGTCCAAATTGGTTTTACTATCGTTTTGTAGATTTTTAGTTTATTTTCTATGCTGAGTTTAGAACTTCGACTAGTTAACCAGTACATTTGTCTTCTTTTTATCCGTATTTTGTCTATAATTGATTTAGTATGCTTCCATGTAAGTTGTGTGTCTAAGTGAAGTTCCAGGTATTTAACTTGCCTTGTTTGTGTTATACGCGTGCCATTTAATTGGATATTTGGTGATTACCGTTTTCTTAATGTAAATGTAATATCGTTACATTTACTGGGGTTTGCTTTTATTTGTTTATCTGGTAGCCATTTTTCTATTTTCTGATGTGCTCTTGCAGTAATGTGGCTGCTGTTTCTGCATTAGGGCGCCTGACTAGTACAGCCGTGTCTGTGCTTTGCCTGGCTTAGTACTTTGCATTGAAGTCTCCCGCTGCGATGTCACCTAAGGATTGAAAATATTTGTGGCGGCACTCGACGGCGAAACTTTCCGACGGCTTCGCGACACAAAACACATCATCAAAGCGTAAGGCTGATATGCCTAATGAGCCATCGATATCCCTACGGTCTTTTCGCCGAATATTTGGAAGAAAGCGTACGTGGCAACGGTCGCGGACGTCTAACGAACGCGCGCGTGGTGGGGATATCGAAGGGCAACAAAAGAAACAGATCTGTAAACAGAGGTATTCGAGTTTGAACAGCGAAGTGCGAAGGATCAAGTTTCAACGTCGAAGCAAGTCGAGTGGAGAAGCGAGAAAGTCAGTGGTAATGGAGAATTGTACGAAACCAGTTGAAGGCGAGGATTGTTGATTGTTGATTGTTAAACAAATGATATCGTTGAACACTCCGAATATTTCTGGGGCATCTTCCAAGGTTCGCTTTGTCAAATGCTTTCTCAATGTCCATGAAGAGGGCTCTACAGTACAAAAATATGAAGACCAGTAACAGATTCGAATCTGTTTGAAATGCACGTATATTCAATCCATGTGATTTTTCATTATTGAAGTAGACCCCACTTCAAGGAAATTTAGCGAATGTTCAGCTGGATAAATTGCAAAGTACAAATTAAATAATAATAAAAAAAAACTTCAAGGAAAACTCCATATCTTTTCTAAAGTTTAGTTTTCTTTGCCCTCGAAGCCATTGAGCATTGTTTAGCACTAAATCAATTTAAAGGGCCTCTCAGCCTCATAGTTTTCTAGGAACATGCATAGATAATGCAATGGTGTACAGACAGACCAGTTTTCCATAATTGTATAAATACTCATAGACTCATGGCTTCGAAGCTCTTTCATAAAGTAACGTTGCCAGTGTGCGAATCTGAACTAACATACACATTGTACTTAATTACATTATAATTAAACCTGCTTAAATATATTTTTCTATTATACATTCATCCACGCATTTCCTCTCTCTCTCTCTGTTACGAGATAAAACCTTAACATTAATATACGGCTGTCGTATTAATTAACGGTAATTAACGTTTTCGTATTTTAATCCGTACAATTATTGTTATACGCGTATCTAAATATTTAAATGTATTGGGTTGGCAACTAAGTGATTGCAGATTTTGTCAATACCACCTCATAATAAAACCCGCAATCACCTAGTTGTCAATCCAATATTTACTAAAATAATGGTTTGATAAATCTGCGAATTACAGGTAGCAATAACATATTTGACTAATTTTCTAAAAAATAATATACCCCTGAAACCCATGATTTCTACATAGATATTCTATTTCCTCTTGCAATTATACAAATTTAAATTAGATCAGTATAAACAGCAATTTTCAAATTAAAAACTGTCTGGATGTGTACACATAAAAATGCATTAACTCTAATATTTTTCCCCTTGCAATTATACAAATTTAAATTAGATCAGTGTAAACAGCAATTTTCAAATTAAAAACTGTCTGGATCTGTACACATACAAAAGCATTAACTCTAATATCTTTCCCCTTGCAATTATACAAATTTAAATTAGATCAGTGTAAACAGCAATTTTCAAATTAAAAACTACCTGGATCTGTACACATACAAAAGCATTAACTCTAATATTTTTCCCCTTGCAATTATACAAATTTAAATTAGATCAGTGTAAACAGCAATTTTCAAATTAAAAACTACCTGGATGTATACATATACAAATGCATTAACTTTAATATTTTTCTACTGGACGAATTTAAAAAAGGAACAATTTTTTTTTTTTTTTATTTATTTGTTGAAATTACAATCAATTCTCGCGTTGAGAATTTTCAGTAATTTTTCTGGCGTGGCGCAGTGACATGGCTGTTTATTTACAATAAGTTAATACTTATTATAGATAGGTATAATTTATAAGTTAGTGCAAATGCTTAATTTGGATAATTAAATGCAAAAAAAAAAAAAAGGAACAATGAAATAAAAATAATGATGCGAGCGTCTAGTAGGTTCCATTGTAAATACACAGTATAAAACAGGGGAAGATAGAGAAGCTCGAGGGACCTGGCTGTGCAATAATAATATCGAGAATCACGCGGCAATAAAGCTTTCAACACGGAAACGAAAACGAGCGTGGAAAGATTTCCCTGATGACGTTCCAGCGCTTAGCTCTCAATGCGTGAAAGATCATTTCTCGTGGAGGCAACAGTTGCACGATATGGTATGAAGAATCGTCCAACCAACCCTGACAATGTCGACCCCTACCCATCTCTCCATGTGACGAATATTGATCATCGTCGGTGCACAGGAACCAGAGTTTCCTCCTCTATCAACGATCGCAGCCGGATTCTGAATTTTGATCGAGAGAGAACCTTCCGTCTTCCCTAATCTTCCTCTTCCATTTCCGCGAACTTTTGGGAGATTGAGGTATTTCTGGTTGCGCGGATCCACAATAGATCGAAGCGATTCATGGGGGAAGAGAAGGGATATCTCTATGGTGGAAAAGATAGATCCAGGGTAAACTGGAACCGATAACAGGGAATTTCCTTCCTGTAGACGATCTTACGTGCGCTGCAGCTCATGAGTACTCTTAGGTCTATTTATAGCAACAGTATATCTGCATGATTTGTACCAAAGTTTTTCTTTTTTTTTTTTTCTTATTTAATTTGTACTTTACAATTTGCCCAGCTGGACATTCGGTAAATTGTACCACAGTGTAGGAATTAACGAATTAGTTAACTAAATAAAAATTAATATTAATAATTATTTTTAATATTTAAATTGTAGAATTATTTAATTAACTTTTTTATATTTATTTATATATGTATATATATAAAAAAGTTTAATTTTTTAATTTATGAATATTATATTTATATAAGTGTTGTTTATAATATAATTTCTTTCATAAAATAAAAATTGATATTAATAAAATTATTATATTAAGTATATATATATATGTAAACTCCCTAGAGTTCAAGGGTGCTAGGGACTTTCTTTGTTTCACGAACAGAACGACTTTCTTTGTTTACGGACAGCCATCTTGAGAGACGCTCATTTCCCAAACGGACGGACAGAGAGCAACATCAGAGATAGACAAGACCATAGAAGAAAGAGTAATTATTTAAAACATTGAAGATTGACGGAGAAAGATCGATAGCTCAGGACGTTGAAAATCGATTCTCGATTTTCAGGTAGACACTGCACAAAACTTGTTATTTATTGTTTACTGTTATTAATTGGTTGTTATTTAATTATTGTTGTTATTAATTGTTGTTATTTAGTCCTGTATTTCATTTAAGTATTTTCACAATAAACTCGATTTTCAGACTTCAGAATCGATCACCTGAATTACCACGTGATTAACGATCTTACATATATACAAAGCAACACTTGCTACCTTTTAATGCAATCAACAATTTGTAAATCTAAATCAGCTGCAGATATACTGTTAAATATACTTTCCATTCAATAGCGAAAATTTCAAAATTTCCCAAGATACCAAAGAAGCAAAATGAGAGACAGTGAAAAGTTTTTGTGCAATTCCCATTAGCATAACTCTCCGTTAATAGAAGTTTGGGAATTTTCAAAGTGAGAGAAGATTGAAATATATTAGATGTAAAGAAAATTTTGCATAATTTCTAGAGCCGAGACTTTTTTGCAATTTTGGTATTTTGGGATTGTGAGAAATGGAATAAGGTGGTGATTTGAAAATATCGTAGAATTCCTGTAGATTCCTTTGTTCCAATCCAAAATTCGCAATCACTTAGTTGCCAACTCAATATATAACTCGCTTTGGTAATAACATTTGTCAAGAATTTCTGTACATTCAAAATATCCCACATTTTGGAAGCATTTCCATTAAAACATTTCGCCCAAACAAATGTTGATCATATGAAGGTTTAAAATGGTGGTTAATGAAAAATCATTTAATTTGTGGCGACACTCGACAGCAAATACCACCGGACGACGCCAACTAGTGTCGGACGACGGCAGCGCAGTGGTTAGCGCCTTAGGTTATGAACGTTCGGGACCCAGGTTCAAATCCCATGGTCCCATTTTTCTTTCCACGCATCTAAATTAGTAGAAAAGCAGCAGTACCCCTGCAGTGACATCTACATCCGCAACTACAACTATCACGGCCTATACACTTCAAATTTCTCTTTCTTTTCCCTCGCTGTCTCTCTTCTCGTTAATTTACAGGACACGTTCGACCGCGCGAATATTCTAAGATAATTATCTGCAAGCAATTTACAATGCGAAACAGAATTTCACGAACGTGGTGAACGGGGTTAAGTGGGCAAAGGGAAACTTTTAAACAAAAACATTTTATCCGAAATCGCCTGCGTCTCTGTAATTAAAATGAAAAATTCTAAAAAAAATTCGCTTGAACGAAGTATCGCCCGGTTTTTCGAAAAAATTCAGCCGCTGATAAATTAATAAACTGCTTTCAAATTAGCAGAAGAATCGTGTCCTAGTTCCGAGGACGAACAGTCTCGGTTTCAATCGAAACGAACATGTTTCTCCTTTTTTTCCAAGAACTTTCTACTCGTGGAACATGTCTATCGAAATTTCTCTCTCTCTCATTGAGGAATCTGAAATTTCGGTAGATTAAATACTCTCGTAATGAGACAGATCTTACTCGACAGGAATTCAATAATCTTTTTAATTAAAACCTTTGCAGAATTTCAGATATAACCCGCTTTACCATTAGATTATTACTTAATAAATGTTATTTCGAAATAAATAACATTTTGAAATGAAGATCGTTAATCGAACCTTCGTTGATGATTAACTGAAATGATATGTTTCCCCTTGCAATTATACAAATTTAAATTAGATCAGGGTAAACAGCAATTTTCAAATTAAAAACTATCTGGATCTATATATATATATATATATATAATTTGAACATTGCTATACAATATTTATACAATTACGAGAGCCAGATCTATATATATAAATTATACTATATATAAATTAATTGATGTAAACCTGGTGATAAAAATCTTGGCTGTTTCAGGACAGTTTCACAAAGTTTATATATCATAAAGATTTTTTTTTTATTTATTTATTTACATTTTACAATTTGTCCAGTAGGGCATTTGGTAAAATATTGTAGCTTAGTGGTATAATAATATAACATGTGGATGGCTACCCCCAGTAGGATACTATCTTCGAATTTGATTGATTTATTTCTTTAGTTTGGTGAGTGTTTGTTTGTTAGGTTATGTCCTTTGTGAGATCTGTTGGGTGTTTCCTTTTTAATCTATATCATAAAGATGACCGAAAAAAGAGAGAAATAATACGATAGTTATCAAATAACAATAATATACAAAATCTCGTAAGAAGCATTTCATTGTTACCAGAAACGTTGGTTGCTGAATAACCCAGATGATAAGAACAGCAGAACGCAGATCGTAAACTACTGGACGTAAAATATAAAAATCTATACACGTTCGAGAAAATCAAGGCGCGATGGAGGTATCGTAAACCTTTCAAAGAATCAAGAGAATTGTTCGAGCCACGCTGCGAAGTACACTTATCAACGCAATTTGTCAAACGGAAGATAATAAAGCCGCGGTAATAAATTTGTAGAAACCGTAAAACGTTCTCGGCTGAATATTTTTCCATCTCGACTGCATTCGAACGATGTTGAGAAATCGTTGAAGAATGGAAAACAATATGAAACATTCGGTAGCGGCGATAATAGCAAGTAATAACGTATTCGCGCTTGCTAACCGTACAATGGGTGACGCGTGTGTCGTGTATCGTATACAGAGCAACTACTCGAAACAGGTCAACTGTTCCAGCGTTCTCTTCTCCATCGATAGAAGTATTCGTGTTTCTAGCGAACATTTTGTCGCCCCAACGAGCAATTACCGCGGACGATTCTATCGGTCGAGGTTAATTCTTTTGTTTCCATCGCACAGTTCACAGGAGGTGAAATGAGAGGAGAAAGACAGACTGTTGTATCGCGGTTCATCAATTTTTTAGATTAATGCATCGCGATCGTGTCTCGCCCTCGAATGCTTTAAGAACGTCTACTCTCGTCTCAAGGCGAGATATGGGTGCAAATACTTGACTGAAACGAACAAACAAATAGAGCGTGCCGATACGTTTTTACTGTCCGATGATACGGAAAGAGCTGCACGATGGTATATCGATGGTAACATAGCCGGACTGACTATGTGGTAGTGTAGTCTCTGTGATTTGGTTTAGTTTTCATGTAATACGTATGGGGGCACTACCCGCTAGACCTAAACGCTAGATTCAATTAGTTATCTAAATTAAGTAATATTCACTTATTTATAATACTTACTTATAAATTATACTTATCTATAATAAGTATTAATTTATTATAAATAATCAGCCATGTCACTGCGCCACGCCAGAAAAATTACTGAAAATTCTCAACGCGAGAATTGATTGTAATTTTAATAAATGAATAAAAAAAAAAAGTAGTACGTATGTCTGCTGTATTATTCAATATTTACGCATTTATCACGATAGACGTTTTTTATGATCGTGTACGACTTTTACAATATTCTGCTCTTCCGTGAAAATGTTTTGATATGTTCTGCAAAACTACTTTTCACACTAATAAAAGTATCAGAATAGATTTAACTATAGAGCAGAATAGTAGGACTTCATGCGATCATGCTGGTTTTCTATAATATCCTATTGCTTTTAAACAATTTTCACTTAGTTTCATCTGTCGAATGCATTGCTTAGACGATCTAATATTACGTTTCTCATTGTCAAGTTTACTTTCCTATAGTATCGCCACTTGTGAAAATTGTCAGGAGCTACTCTGCCCTTTGACTAGAGTATTGATTGGGCATCGTTTCGATCAAGTAGCACAAAAACGTATTATAAAATTGCTCACGCTATTACGAACTGACGCTGTCACGATGAATAAAGGAAAGAGCGTGATACTACGCGAAATTAACTGTTCGTTAGTGAGACTCAACGGTGACTTGCTATTCGTAAGTCCAGAGCTGGCGTGTCGCACACTACGCCCGTATCGAATCCCGGCAGCTTCTTTCGCACCGCCTCTCGGTGACACGAACATTTTTACACGCATTATCGGTTTTCCAAACAGCCGTATTTCAGCGAAACGAAATCCGGCTGTGTAAAACCTGGTGCCGGCAACGGCCGTTAATAAACATTTCCTGTCCGGTCGCAAAAATCGCTGACATTTTAACAGTCTCAAATTGCATTCCCTCGTTCCATTTTCCCTCGATCCGTTCGCTCTTGTCTCTTCGTGCGTGTGTAGCACTCACAAATATCCACGTCGCTACGTGTGACGAGGACCATCGTGCCGGTCGAATGAAACAGCATGTTCCCTACAAAAATAGAAAAGAGATAAGACCAAGGAAAGAACAAAAGAGATAGACAAGGAAGAGAAAAAGAAATGGCGAAGGTAGAAGAGGAGCAAGAGAAAGGAAGAAGTAGCAACTTGTATCCGTAGTCGGTGAACGTAGTACACACTCCATAGAGTGGAGCAGCGGCAGACTGCTTCCGGTAATGAAACTAGACATGAAGAGGAAGTTCGAAAGAGAGAGGGACGCAGGGCAGGCAGGCAGGCAGGCACGCACGCACGTGGGGACGTTGAACGGTCTAAGGGATGCTGGAGGGGATGCAGGAGGTTGAGGTCGCATTGATTTTGTCTAGACAGGGTGGAGACTAGCTGTGGTATCGTCCTTCGCTCACCGTTGATATTCCGGCATTCAGTGCTGCCGGTGCACGCACCTGCACTCTTGCTTGCAACCGCGTTTCTCTTAGTCATCGTACTAACCATATACCATATTCTCCTTAAAAGCCACGTTTCTTCATCGTGTGGTGTTTTCATTCTCTATATCTCCGTATCTTTTTCTCGTACGGCGTGTGTTATTCCTCTCGATCTCGACTTATCTGAAAAACACGTGAAGTTAGATCACAGTTCGCGAGTGAAAGCTTAACCATCTAGGTATCATTACCTGTAGAATTCACGTCTCTTCGTTGTACGTGGTTCCTACAAGTTTTCATATTTCTTTGCAATAAAATATTTCTTCTCTCGATTAAATCTTTCTTCTTCGGCTGTTTCTTGGGACGCGTCGGGAACACGTGAAGTTCGGTTACAGTTCGCGAGTGATAACCTAACTATATATATATATATATCTATTATTCCCTTTAAAATCCACGTCTCTTCGTCGCGCGTAGTTGCTCCGTGTTTCTCCGTTTTTCTATATTATTTATTTATTTATTTTCTCTGTTTATTCGGCGTGAAAACATACGAAATTCGAGGGTAGTTGGTGAGGTAAAAATACCTGTGTAAAACGCGCGTTCACGCGTAATCTGTGTGGTTCTAGAGCTTTCACTTAAACGTTCGACGATAGCATCTTCAGAAAAGTGGTGTGGAAGGAGGCATAGGAGAGGCTCGATGGCTCGCTTTGGCTGGATCATGGATCCGTTGCAATTTCTGGCGTCGTGGTATGTTTTCAAATAAAAGCACTAGAAAAATTTACCGAATGTCCAGCTGGACAAATTGTAAAGTACAAATTAAATAATAGAAAAAATAAAAAAATAAAATAAAAGCTGACGACCAGAAGGATAGCACGAAGTTGCGTGCTAGAGTAGCCGATTGCTACGATTAGTTTGCTAATTGGCCACTAGTCGCGATCTTACCTCTTTATTGATCAATTATCGAAGAAAGTATATTTCTCTTTTCTTCGTCGAATACGAACGAGACACGAACATCTGGCATAATTATTTATTTAACGAACGTAAAACTGAAACCATTTTACACGATAGTAAATTACCAAGTGGCAAAGCATAGGTTATAAACATTTATTACACAAACAGTTTTCATATTCTTACAATTTTGTATCGTAAATACCATCGATCGAATTGTAATTCGTACAATTCACTTGTAAATCTTCGTCTTATTGTCAAGCCTGTTACTGTCATACGAGGGAATTGATTAACATTGCTAATTTCGCCAAAATTTCCTCCATAGTATTAACCATTTGCACTCGGAATGTTATTTCAATTTCGTTACCAGCAGCTCCCAACGCTTAGCGAATATATTGTACTCAAGATCTTCTCGCATATAGTCATCACTACTGTCAAAGTACTTATTTATTTCGCGCCTTTCACTCGTTGTAAATATTTAGAGGGTGACAGGTATACAATTTTCTAACTTTGAGCAGATTGATATAAGTTAGGTAAGTAAGCCAGTTCGGTAAGAGCATCGATAACCTGTGCGCGACATCTATTGATTTGGACATGAAAGAATGTCGAGTGGGACTCGACAAAGGAACTCCTGAGATAAAAATTGATGTCGAATCACACTCGATATAGACGTGCAAAGGGTTAACTCGATCGTGCAAGAAGCTTTTGAAGCACCATCAATCAGTTACTAGAACTGGTGGGGATCGTAACGATTCGTGAACGAAGCAAAATCTTTGCCAGTTAAGAAAGTGCTATTATGGTTATCATTCAGGCAACTAGAATCCGGTTGATCTAAAGGTTTGAAAGTTTTAAGAGGAAAGAGTAATTAAAACGAAAAATCCAGTTGGTTGTACAGGGATCATGGAATCGTGTATTTTATCAACGAATCGGTCAGCTAACGAGCTGCAGCTCGTTACGCGTCACGCTAATTGAGACCAACAAAGAGTCGCTGCCTGAAACCAAGAGAAAACAGAAATATGATCCGTAGAGAAAGCTGGGTATCGATGCAAATTGCTCGTTTCGAAAACATCCTCAAACTCAATGTTCTCGAACAATACGTAATACCTTCAAACCTATTGCAAATAGTATAACACGAGACGTATGATATGATATACTATATAGCTCATATTTTTAATGTTATTATATCTCGTTATTGCTGCCTATACTTATTGTATACTATACTTCTGAGAAAGGAGACTCATAAGACTGCGTCGAAAGTATTAGTTCTAGTCTTTTAATATTAGGTACATTCGAATTGATAATTATCAAACCGTGAATATTTATACAAAACGATACTTCCATAAATACAATTAAAAAACTGAAACCCAAATAGAGAATTACTTTACCTACCGAACGTTATAGAGAGGATTATACGTTGGATCAATTTCTATATTTTCATATACATTAAGTGCATTTTTGCATCTTCAAATTTTCCACAAATGTAATATACAAATTCGCAGTCTTATGATTACAATTGGTCTTAAAGAAATTTTCTCTTCTTTATATTTATGAAATGAAAGAAAGTCCGTATATATCTCTAATAGACCTATAGAATCTTTCTTCCAGAGAACTCCTCGAATTTACCGAATGTCCAGCTGGACAAATTGTAAAGTACAAATTAAATAATAAAAAAAATTTTTTTGCTACGACTGTCAGAGTGTGAAGTACTAGCAACAATTTTGTTAAACTGAGCTAACAGTTTCCTTCTAGCGTTCCATGGAAGGATGTACTGTACATATTGAATAACGAAGACAGAAAACAGTAATTTGGAAAGAAAGTCGGATAGATCGACTGGACGAGCGTTCCTCGTGAGAAATATGAAACGTAGATCGGCGACGAGACGTTAAAAGTAAATAAAATTCGACGAGATGCCGCGGGGGATTGAATTTCTCGATAAGATAACTTGATCCGTTTAATTTTGTAAATGTTCATTCATCCGTCTCGTTGCCAGGCAAGTGAACAATTGGCAACACAGCCATATTCTCGTGTAAAGGTTACGTTTGAAGCTGAGTTCGCTTCGAGGTAAAAAAAGATATACAGACGAAAAAAAGATAGGAAAGGAAATATGCAGAACGAAGCTGCAACTCTATTGTTGCGACATATCTAGATAGAAATGAAAACTATAAAAGAGGAAAAGCTGTGCGAATATCGAAACGATGCCCGACGTGCTGTTCGCAAAATATTAACGAAACATCAGGCTCGATACCGCTGACATCGAAGTAAATCGGTCGATTCACAGCAAACGAAAATGTTTAGCCGATGACCTACCCATCGTTTGTTCTCGTCATTTCTTTTTTCCTCTCATATCCGTTTTTTTTTTTTTTATTTTCTTTTTTTTACGATTCGTTATGATTCTTTCCTAGCTTGGAACGAATATTACGAGATACAGAGGATGTATCATAAAACACGAATGGATATATTGTTGTCTATTAGCGTGTTCACTGGATGTTCGCGTGCGTTATTAGAACACCCGATAGAGTGGCTCGTCTGCTTTGCTTGCGACGAATGTTTGAAACCTTCGAGCGAGATTCTACGAAACGAGTAGCTGTTTTAACGCTCGACGCTTCGGTCAGGTACAAAAAAAAAAGGAATTTCATCTCGTCAATATTTGTATTTCATCGTTTATGTAATTTGAATTTTTTTTTATTTCTCAAAATGATTTGCATTTTATTTAAAATAAATTTGGATATTTAGAAACGTAGACGTTCGAATATCTGATATAATGATATTTTTACAGATATTCGTTGAACGAAAGCATTTTCTGTAGTCTTCTCGAGAACTGTACTTTAACTATAGTTCTCTGTACCATAAATTATTATATTATAGATCGACAAATCGCTGTTCAAAGTTTAACTGCAACATTTCTCAAACGTCTGATGCAAACAAAGATGTCATTATTAGTCGACCGAATTAAACGAATTTTTCAACATCCTGTTTCATAAATGAATAATATTCTGTGGACGTTCGTTACGATTATTGTCTGAACTCGTAACGGAGAAATAAATAGAACGAAAACTTTTAATCTCTGCTTAATTACCAACGAGAAGAGAGAGAGAGAAAGAGTTGATTAATTGGCTCAATAATAAAATCCACTATAATTCCAGTTGAATTCTACTTTACAACTTACCTACGTAACAGCATCGGTTATTCTGCCAATAAATATTTCGTCAAAAAGTTGCAATCTTTCCATTTCATAATTCGTTGTTAATTAAGGCGATTTAAGACGATGAGAAAAGAAGCGAACATCGTAGAATTTGTTTGTTAGATTAAAGAAAAAAAAAGTTGTCCTTTTCTTTCTCATTCATAAACCGCTCCTACGAGAATGAGTGCAATTATTCTCGGTTAAAAAAGCTCGCTTCGCAGACCGGACTTTTCCTTTGGAGGAAAGGAGAACGAAATTTTAGAGTTCATTAGTATTCATTAAAAACATCGCAAGCAACGTAAGCTCATTAGATGTAAGTTATGAGATCTCTTCTCCAAAGTCTTCTCCATGCTACATTCGATAATTATCCCAGGAAACGAACCAAGCAGCTTCGCTGCCGTGAAAAACTCAGACTAATGGCGAATGTTTCGAAAAATGAAATCTAGTTCTAAATTGCAGACCCTGTTTAGGTTGACTGATAGAAGAACGACTGGATGAATTTGTAATAGAAAAATATATAGAAATATAAGTAATAGGTATAGTGAGATCAAAAGCAAGTAAATTGTTATCGTTATTTATTAATTTAATGTGTGATATTGTTGAGGTTAAGTGATAGAGAAACGACTGGATGAATTTTCAATAGAAAAATATATAGAAATATAAGTATAGGTATAGTGAGATCAAAATCAAGTAAATTGTTATCGTTATTTATTAATTTAATGTGTGGTATTGTTGAGGTTAAGTGATAGAGAAACGACTGGATGAATTTTCAATAGAAAAATATACAGAAATATAAGTATAGGTATAGTGAGATCAAAAGCAAGTAAATTGTTATCGTTATTTATTAATTTAATGTGTGATATTGTTGAGGTTAAGTGATAGAGAAACGACTGGATGAATTTTCAATAGAAAAATATATAGAAATATAAGTATAGGTATAGTGAGATCAAAATCAAGTAAATTGTTATCGTTATTTATTAATTTAATGTGTGGTATTGTTGAGGTTAAGTGATAGAGAAACGACTGGATGAATTTTCAATAGAAAAATATACAGAAATATAAGTATAGGTATAGTGAGATCAAAAGCAAGTAAATTGTTATCGTTATTTATTAATTTAATGTGTGATATTGTTGAGGTTAAGTGATAGAGAAACGACTGGATGAATTTGTAATAGAAGAATATATAGAAATATAAGTACAGGTATATTGAGATCAAAATCAAGTAAATTGTTATCGTTATTTATTAATTTAATGTGTAGTATTGTTGAGGTTAAGTGATAGAGAAACGACTGGATGAATTTTCAATAGAAAAATATATAGAAATATAAGTACAGGTATAGTGAGATCAAATTAAGTAAATTGTTATCATTATTTATTAATTTAATACACGATATTGTTCAGGTTGACTGATACAGAAACGAGTGGATGAATTTGTAAAGAAAAATATATTGAAACAACTATAAGTACAGGTATAGTGTATGAGATCAAATCAAGTAAATTGTTATCATTATTTATTAATTTAATACACGATATTGTTCAGGTTAACTGATAGAGGAACGAGTGGATGAATTTGTAATAGAAAAATATATTGAAACAAGCATAAGTATAGGTATAAGTATAAGTACAGATATAGTGTATAAGGTCAAAATCAGATAAATTGTTATTATTATTTACGTTGAAGTGGTCACCATTTCTAAGAAAACTCTACATCTGGTCTTTTTAGTTTTCCCAAACACTGAAGCCATCGATAGCGTATAGACAATAGACTGAGAGGAAGGCAGGCCATAGGCAGTAGACACATCAGAGATCAGGCCACGCACCGCAGGCAGGGTGGTGCCCGCCCAGATGTTTGCACATCCTTGGAGCGTACCCTCAATAGTCTTAAGAACCCACCAGGGGTCTTGGAATTTTCTTAGTTACGGTCCTTCAGACCAAGCGAGTATCTCTTGTCTTAGGTTTCCTTTTACGTTTATTGTTTACTACGGGTTAACACGGAAAGTTAATTTTCCTTGCGTCTGGTACGTTCCGTTAGCAACTTTCTCGCGAGGGCGGTTAAAACCCTTCCTGGACCACCAACCTTCTTATTATCCAATCGGAAACGGTGTCTACTGCCCTCACTTCCCTAACCAAAATTGTCATCAACAAATCCGATAGTTCCGTGTCCTTAAACACACCCACTCCTAGCTTTGCTCAGACACAGTATCGTCAGTAAAACTCACTTATTCGGTATCCTTAGAATAGTCAACATATCTTTACCGGTGTCTACCCTTATAACAGTCGCGTACTTAACGTATCGGTGTAACTGGGTTTTACATAACCTGGTTGGACTGAATTGTGATTTATGTGTGTTAATTCAGTGTGTATTCCATTGTGATTGCTGAATTCATAATAAAGTTTAATTAAAACAAAATTAATAGTTGTGTTACGACTCAGCTATTTTATTTTATCATCCAACCCTCAAGTTTACGTGACAATGGCTTCGGGGTTTTCAGTTATAGGACAACACTGCTAGCGTGCGGATTTGGACTAGCTCAGATTATATTCCTACTTGTACTTACACATCTGTATTAAAATATATTTTGTGCTTTACAATTTATCCATGCGTTCCTCTGTTCGTACATCTAATAACCTCAACAGGTTATGGGCCCAGAGCTGTAAATTGTAAGGTAGCAACGCGAAGTGAATAAATTGTTAGTGTTGTGCTTAGTAAAGTAAGTGGTAGTGTTAAAATGGAATTAGCAAGTGCGAAGATCGGGATGTTACGTGGCGAAGAAAATTGGCTCCAGTGGCGTTTTGTTATGCGTACACTTTTGGAGAAAGATGACGACCTGATCAACGTGTGTGAAGGGAATTTGTGTCATCCAGGTAACAGCGCGGAGAAAGAAATCGCTCGTGGAAGATTTTTGAAAGCAGATCGATTAGCGAGAAAATTAATCGTGACCTCAGTAGGAAAGAAACCGTTGGATCTTCTTTTATGTTGCACGACAGCACATGAAATGTGGAAAAAGCTGAATACAGTATATGACATGAAGTCGGATGAGAATTTAAATATGGTCCAGAAGCAGTTCTTCGATTTTAGATGGGAAGAATCTGAAAATGTCTCTTACAACCTATCAAAGTTGGAACTCATAGCGGCGAAGATGAAAGCCCTTGGGAGTGAAATTGGCGAGGAAATGCTGATAACACGCATTTTATCGGTGTTACCAAACAAATTCGATCATTTTCACAGTGCGTGGGATTCCGTGGAAGAAGAAAAGAAGACCTTAGACAGGCTTAGTACCAGGCTGATGACGGAAGAAATTAGATGGAAGAAAGACGACCAGGAAACATCGGTGGCACTGGTAACAAAAGGTAATAATTATAAAAGGGAACAGCAGAAGCAGTCAAGTAAACGTGAATACGAGAAACAAGGACCAAGTTGCTTTAACTGTGGAAAAGTTGGCCATCTAAAGAAGGATTGCTTTAGATGCTTTATATGCAAAAGGAAAGGCCACACCAGTAAAAATTGCTTTAAAAATAATAAAGGAAACGACAGTAGAGACAACCAAGAAACCAGAAATCAAAATCGAGATCACAGCGGAATTGGTCTATTAGAAAGCACCTCAACGATACAAGCGGCAAACCATGATGTTTGGACATTCGACTCAGGAGCTACGGATCATATGACAGTACGACAAGAATGGTTCGACGTCCTCGAAACATTCGACAACACGGTGAAGATAGAGATCTTTAAGCATATGCTATGTGTAGACAATACTAGTGCCGTGGAATTAATTAAGAATGCAGAATTCCATCAAAGAAGATGTAAGATATCATTATTATTTTGTAATTTTTGATTATTGATGTAAGATATCATTTCTTGCGAGATTTATACAATAGGGGCGAAATTGATGTAATGTATGTAACAAGCGAAAAGCAACTGGCAGATATATGTACAAAAGCGTTGCCAAAACCAAGATTTGAATATTTAAGACAAATGAATATTTAGGTTTGAGAAATAAAAAAGATATTAAGAGGTAATTGTTTGTAGGGATGTAGAGTTTTTAGGGAGAGTGGTCGAAGTGGTCACCACTTCTAAGAAAACTCTACATCTGGTCTTCTCAAGCACTGAAGCCATCGACAACGTACAGACAATAGACTGGGACGAAGGCAGACCATAGACAGTAAAATGGCGACGACAGCTTTGGGGGTTTCAGATATAGGGTAACACTGCTAGCGTGCGGATCAGGACCAGCTCAAATTATATTCCTACTTGTATTTACACTTCTGTATTAAAATATATTTTCTATGTTACAATTCATCCACGCGTTCCTCTGTTCATACATTTAATAACCTCAACAATAAGTGTAGGTATAGTGTATGAGGTCAAGATCAAATAAATTGTTATCATTATTTATTAATTTAATACATGATATTGTTCAGGTTGACTGATAGAGGAACGAGTGGATGAATTTGCAAAGAAAAATATATTGAAACAAGTATAAATACAAGTACAATGTATGAGGTCAAGATCAAATAAATTGTTATCATTATTTACTGATTTAATATATGATATTGTTGAGGTTAAGTGATAGAGAAACGACTGGATGAATTTGTAATAGAAGAATATATAGAAATATAAGTACAGGTATATTGAGATCAAAATCAAGTAAATTGTTATCGTTATTTATTAATTTAATGTGTAGTATTGTTGAGGTTAAGTGATAGAGAAACGAGTGGATGAATTTGTAATAGAAAAATATATAGAAATATAAGTACGGGTATAGTGAGATCAAAATCAAGTAAATTGTTATCGTTATTTATTAATTTAATGTGTGATATTATTGAGGTTAAGTGATAGAGAAACGACTGGATGAATTTGTAACAGAAAAATATATTGAAACAACTATAAGTACAGGTATAGTGTATGAGATCAAATCAAGTAAATTGTTATCATTATTTATTAATTTAATACACGATATTGTTCAGGTTGACTGATAGAGGAACGAGTGGATGAATTTGTAATAGAAAAATATATTAAAACAAGTATAAGTATAGTGTATGCTGATCCAGATGCTCACTCTTACAGTGATACAATACACTAGGAAGAAAAAGGATAGAGAGCATGTTCATATATTTACAGCAAAGGACATTACCAAAAAGTTAACCTTGGTGTGTAGCTGTAGCTGAAAACTACAAGAAACAGCGATAGAAATTCACTTATAGCTCTTTTGTCTCTAGACCTTGTAACCTAAAACAAAATTTATATTCAAGGGCAGAATAATATGCACCTCTCCGTGTTTGGAATTTTTTTCACTAAATCCTATTCTCTTTGTAACAGCGGTTTGCAGTTTACGGATATACAAAAGCAAAGATGTAGAGTTTTTCTTGAAGTAATTACTTCAACAGACCGTACAAGTGTTTCTTCATTATATCCTTTTTTTATATTATATACTTGTAACTAAAATTAACTCTTCCATGAACGATGGAAATTAGTTTTTCAACAAACTCAAGTCAGAAAATATAAGAATACATTTCCGTTTTTTTTTTAAGTTACTGCCCCACATAAAGCGTCTACATTTTGCAGTTTTAACTTGGTACAATATGTCCAATACGGAAATATATTTAATACTCTTGATCGTAAACGACTGTATATGAAATACATCGATTTTAAAATAAACTTATCTTTTATTTTAACAAATCAATCGCTAAGGAAAACTTGTAATGTTTATGTTACAGGGACCCCCTCGACTCCAATAATGCCAGGGGGCACACCTGGGACGCCATCTTCTAAAACCAAGGTAAAGTAACAAATCCTCCTTTCATATTTCAACGAGCTACATATCCTTCCGCCACAAGAAAACAAGGTGACAGATAAATATCACTATTTTCCATAAAACATTATTTACCACATTGTAATAATATACTTCTCAAAAAAGAAAACATTCTCCGTAATTAAATAATTAAGTAACCTAATTTTTTGATTTAATTGAACAACGTAAAAATGATAAATTGAGTAACAATCAATACATGTTGCAGGACAAGATAATGATGAGAACGAAGGTCGTGGTAGCTCTGTACCCTTTTCGAGCGATCGAGGGTGGCGATTTGTCCCTCGAAAAGGTAAGGGAAATTCGGTTTCTCGCTTTTTTATTGAAAGAATGAAAAAAAACAACACTCACAATAAACCGTATCATGAGTCGACTTATCCGCGTGGTACGACGTTCACGAGTATCGATAGGTTATAAAATATGTAATACGCGATTAAACGGCGATAGAAAGGATCGATGCACGGGATCGTTTAACGGACGGTTCTGTAATGCAGTTTTAATTACATCGGGGAGAACCCGAAGCCACAATAATTGCCCATTGAAACGGAAATCCGAATCACATAAAAGCAAACGACAGTCGATATTCGATTGTGAATGGGCCTTCCATATCTTTTCGTGTTTTGCGAAGATTCCAATAATTATGCGTTCGAATGGTACGAAATCGCATTCAGCTAGAGTAGCTACGTAGCGAATATAGTTTACGATCCGACGTTAAACCGAACGTTACCGCGGTCTATGGTAGGAAACTGCATTGTTTCCTATCAAATCGAATTAAATCGTAGCGCGTGCACTCGAGCTGAATCGATTGGAATCGTGTTATGTACAACGTGAAAGAAGGAAAAAAGCAAACTAGCATTACATGGTACGTATCGTAGCCAGTTATGTCAAACTGTACCAAACGAAATCAAATCAGATCGCGTCGTAGAGATGAAAATCATACGTCGATAAAGTAAAGCGTATCATATCATATGAGGGTAAATGTTATCCTAAGAATCTGTGTTATACCACGATGCAAACTAAAAGGTATGGTAGCAAACTGAACTACGTAAATTACGCCGCTTGTATCGGTTCAAATGGAACTTGACCAACCACGATTTAATCGCGTCGAACACTTGTTCGTCCTATCGAATCCAAACACGCGTACATATTACGTTAATAACCGCGCCACTATAAATCGATTTGATTCATGCGCTATATCATACAGAATCGAACAGGCAAATTGAATTACGAGGATATAGAAACTTTACACCGCTGTCCAAAGCTTTCGAAGGAGTTAAGTAAAATCTTGAATTTTTTCGATCATTCCTTGCGGAAAATACAGATAGTATTTTTTGTTCCAAAATGACCTGGTTCTGGTTTGACACAGTAGACCGTCTAGTTTAGGTGGATAAATGGATTAAATAATTCTGTTACCTTCGATAGGTCACATTTCGCGTGATCATGTTTTCTGTTGCAGAAAAGCTTCTTCGATTTTAAGAAAATATGCAAGAATCATTAAAAATGATTTGCGCGCGATTTTTTGTCTAATTCTAGCTATTCTAATTTGTAAGTACTTGAAAACAAGCAATAGAACGGTAACAAATACGGATAGAATGTTCCATAGAATCCTATTTACTGACGAGCTTTTTCTTATTATATTCTTATTATATTACATTACTTAACACGTTCAATGCCATGGGTTAGGTTAACTTAACCTCCACGGCGCCCCACGGCCAAGTTGAGAGCCGGTCACCGGTGACAGTGTAAAACATATAAAAATAGTTTTATTTATACATGAAATATATTATGTGCGTCCTCCACCAGTAGCTGTCGAACATGGGAAAACCCGCTATGTCCGTGTTTTACCTTAATGAACAGTAACCCTAAAAAACGTTTCGACTTGAAAGATGTTTGATGGCAATTAAGGGTATTGACAATAAAGTAAAAACTGCCACATCTTGTGACGATTCTTTAGGATTATTGCTGGTACGAATAAATATGACCGAGGGATGGATTATGGTTTATGATAGGTCCCGGAATCCAATAACGTAGAACAATTATTTAGCAACGCGAAGAAACAATATGAGATAATTGATAATCGCAAAAAGTAAGTGAATCGGGTGAAATTGCACTATAGCGCCGCGGAGGTTACCGGTGACCTCAGTGAGATAAATTCATTAGCGATGATTATACACCGTAGCATATCTGTTGTAGGTAATATTTCAATATTATATGTATGTCATAATAAAAAGTTCACCGTGGCGCCACGGCCAAACCTTGTAAAACTGTCGTGACATTCAGCGTGTTAATATATTATATTACAAAAGAAAGAATATAAAAGTACAGGTTGCAAGCAAAATCGGAGAAAATAAGGAATTTTTGAAAAATGTATATGTCGTTAGAAATGTAATTTTTCTTTCTACAGAATCCGTCTGGTTAAAATATTACGGTTACTTTTAACCTAACAACCAAGCAATATTTAGTTCACCAAAAGATATAACTGTTTGGGAACTTTTCGACAATAGATGGCGCACCTAAAACCACCACATGCTTCTAACGAGGAAACAAAGTTCGGTCAAGGATCATCGTCAGCAATTTCCTTTCTAAAACTATTGGTCGATCGTGCGACCGTTTTAATTCAAAACACATGGCGTTATGGGAAGATTCGAAACCAGCGTTACATTTCCAAGTTATAATCTGGATACAACTGGATCCTGCGGTTAAATAACGGTCCGTGTAATGTCCTGCGTCGATCATGTTATTGTCGACGTAAACAGCAGCATCTCTGGCATTCCACGGGCTCTCTGGTTATCCTCTAATATGCAGAGAAACCTTGGGTCCCATTAACACTTGAACACATACGGCGCACCACATTCCGTCAGACATTAAATTAACAAAGAGATATTTTATGGCTTTCGAAAATTTAGTAGACGTTCCAGAATAGTTTTCTAAATCCTCGCTGTACTAATAAGGACCAAAATATGTGAATAAATTGAATTAACACAAAGGATATAACCTAACAAACACGAAGATGGTATCCCGCTGGGAGTAGCCACCCACACGATAATCAAACAGCCAAAAAATTCTACCAAATGTCTAAATCGGACAAATTGTGAATGTAAACAACTAAATAAAATAAAAAAAAGAAAAAAATTGAATTAACGAGCTTAATACATACAATAAATAGATCGACGATAGACACGCTTGTTACTCGCGAAATTTAACGTATTATATTTTGTGGTGTTCAACAATTCACTAAATACGATTCACTAGTCATACGATTCAGTGTAACTTCCGGTTGAGGTTATTTGACAATCATGACGCGTAATGATCGAGGTCGAATAATCGACGCTCAGAATTACTTGGAAATGATCGACGATTCTCAAAGTCATAGCATTTTCAATCAAGGTGAAAATCATGGATGGTTGTCGAGGTTATGGTTGGTTTTTAACATTAGTCGAAGTTGTTTCGTTCAAGTTTAAGATTATTTGGAGATACATTGTCATCGAGAGTCACATCGAAGGTTGTATTATTCGCGGTTAGAATTAAAAGTCATTGATTGATACTTGTCAACGTCGTATCGTATACGGAATTTAAATTATTCAAGTATGATGAAAGAATAATAATAAATTGTTTCGTGTTACAGGGTGCAGAGTACGAGGTGCTGGATGACTCTCAGGAACATTGGTGGAAAGTCAAAGATGAACACGGGTATGTAAAGGCTGCATCATATTCAACAAAAGAAGAGCAAAGCAAAAGAAGCGTAATTTTAATTCTACGTAGAATCATTTTTGCTACATTTATTTTTAATATGTTGCCTCGCTTCTAATTTATTTATTTACGTCTTTTGTCCTAAAACTTTCTCTAAAATTTCCTTGAAAACTTATTACCATTTTAGCAAACATTAATTCAAGCGAGTAAAACCACACATCGGATCGAAAGATTTCGATCGAGATCAAGCTTCAATTTAATTAGATTCAGCCAATTATGCAAACCCTTGCTGCAAGCGGTAATTAGGATTAACGACGTTTCGCTCGATACCCATATCTTCGTAGCAATTTGCATGCTCGGCAATCGAGTGCTTTTAATGGCTTAGGTTCCTCTCTTCGTACTCCCTGATGACTACTTAACGCAACCAAAAGCAGATTAGGGCTATGCATTCGTTGCTAGACGATTCGACTGGCGAACGTTATAATAAGACGTGTAGCAAGTAAACACGAGCCAAGGGAAACTGTACTTGGCATGTAAAATATGTATATTAGCGTGCTGCATGTGTAAAGGACTGATAAACGTAGTGGTGTAAGTCAGTCCACTAACTAGCTTTTATAAAATATTATTCTGCATTTACTGCTATAAAAAATAGCTTACATTTTTTCACTAACAATAATGTTACAATTTAAACCTAATTTTATTGATAATGAGATTAAGGGGATGATACTCTTAACCGTTATGAACTATGTTACCAATTTGACCAACATTTTGCCGGTTTGGTAAACAATTATCTACTGTTCAAGCTCAGAAATAGTTCTTTGCTCTTCCCAAAAGCATACTTGTTTGAGTTACGTCACTTTTGAAATTTTGAAATATGTAGGCAATCGACGTACACACAAATGATATTGACACAATCAAAATTGCCTATTCGTTTTGCATATTTGAGCACCGAATATGTGCGTGGAAACGAAGCAGGATAATGATAAAATGACGTCCATTACACGATATGATGTTACTTTGTCTGCTATAAATTCGTAATTGGATTTTATCAAAACTTAAGCATAATGTTCGTTTGCGAAGTTTCATCAAATTTCCGTGACATCGGTTTGTTAATAATTGCACAATGTTTGTACAATATTTATAGAATAGTTTGGACAGAGAATAACGTAGAACAATTAATTGTAACCTCTGATTCTCCTTTCAGATCCATCGGTTATATTCCTAGCAACTACGTGAAGGAAAAGGAACTCCTGGGTCTTCAGAAATATGAGTACGTACCTGCAGGGAGTTCATACATAATTTATGCTTTTTTAATGTTATGTAATGTTGTGAGTTAGTGATAAAATGTATTGAATTGAGTAATTAGTAAGATAAGATTTCAGAATGTAAATGTAAATATCATGTAAGCCGGAAACTATAGATTACAATAAATAAGGAACTAAATAATGAACGAACGCTATATGTAATGATGATTGAAATATAATGATTGGAATTGTAGGTGGTACGTGGGTGATATGTCCAGACAACGTGCAGAATCATTGCTCAAACAGGAGGATAAGGAAGGTTGCTTCGTCGTACGTAATTCGTCTACCAAAGGGCTGTACACGCTTTCTCTCTACACTAAAGTGTAAGTGTTTTCACATACGACACTACTTTATACGATAACAATTGTAGAAAAAATTAATAAGAAGATATTCATATCGTTATAGCCCACATCCTCACGTAAAGCACTATCACATCAAACAAAACACTAGAGGAGAGTTTTATCTGTCCGAAAAACATTGCTGTGGCTCAATACCAGACTTGGTTAACTATCACAGGCACAATAGCGGTGGACTAGCCAGCAGACTGAAAACCAGTCCTTGTGATCGCCCTGTGCCACCAACTGCTGGCCTCAGTCATGGTTTGTAATTTCGAGACTGTAGATTCTTATATATTTATGGGAATTATAAAGCAAAAATGTATGCTGGTCACATAATACGTAAAAATGTATAAAATATCTAAGATAGAATACACGTTATAATATTCAGGAGGCAAAACAAATCTTCTGCTTTCAAAAATCTAAATCTTATTTCTTTAATTCTGCTCATGAAAATATGAATCTGCATAAATATCCATAGTCTAGTAATTTCCAAAAGAAAAAAGGGAATTACAAAGGCGTTAAGAAGTAAACCATTTTCTGCAGAATACTGTAGCAAGTCTTTGATTTACAGATAAGTGGGAGATTGATCCAGCAGAATTGCACTTGTTGGAAGAACTTGGCTCTGGACAATTTGGCGTAGTGCGAAGAGGAAAATGGCGCGGTTCTATAGATGTTGCAGTAAAAATGATGAAGGAAGGCACGATGTCTGAAGATGATTTTATAGAGGAAGCTAAAGTGATGACGTAAGCCGATAATTAAATCAATCTTTTAACACGTTGATTGCCACGCGTGTTTTCAAAGAAATCTCCGTCAGGCCACGCGTGCAGCAGTACCGAGCGTTCTCTGCTAGGTACTCCCATCGATATTTTAGTAATGCGAGTCGCTCAAGTGATGGTCTCAAGAATGGTCTCAAGAATGATCTCTCGTTTTTTTTGTTTCCATTCCTTCGCATTTGTTTCTCATCTCTTCAGTTTCTGCAAATTCAGTTTGAATCTTGGCCGAGCAAGGAACGGTATAACTTAAAATCTCTGCCCTAATTCGTTACAGCGTCGAAAAGAAAAATTAAAAACTTAGAAATAAGTTTTACATCCTAAATAATTTTTTTAATAAACCATTTTCGTATTACTTGTATAACAATTGGACAGTTTTATTATTATGGAATATCTTTTCAAATACCTACGACGATCCTTCGCAAGTAGTCAAATAAGCGACACCCGAATATGGATTACGCGGCCTGACCAGAAACTTTGCTGACACCCGAATACGGGTGTCGTGGCAGTCAACGTGTTAATAATTGTAGTGTTAAGAAATAAATTTAGAGAATGACAAATGTTAAATTATTGGGTATAGGAAACTTCAACATCAGAATTTGGTCCAACTATATGGCGTTTGCAGTAAGGACAGACCAATATATATTGTCACTGAATACATGCGACATGGATCTCTGCTCAACTACCTCCGTCGTCATGAAGCAACTCTAGGAGTAAATGTTGGTCTCCTTTTAGACATGTGCATACAGGTAAATTCAAAATTGCTAAATGTCATTCCTTCATTTCTTAATCATTCTAATTATTAATGCTAATTGAAATACTCTGAATTACAGGTTTGCAAAGGCATGGCTTATTTAGAAAGGCATAACTACATTCATAGAGATCTTGCTGCACGCAATTGTTTAGTGGGCTCAGAAAATGTGGTAAAAGTTGCAGATTTTGGATTAGCAAGGTGAAAACCTTTTCTACATTATGCAGCTTCTTGTACTCCTTGTTCATAGTTACTAATTAGAAATCTTTTAATTTCGTTGTAGGTATGTACTGGATGACCAGTATACTAGTAGCGGAGGCACCAAATTTCCAATCAAATGGGCGCCCCCAGAAGTGCTGAACTACACTCGCTTCAGCTCAAAATCAGACGTCTGGGCCTATGGAGTGCTTATGTGGGAAGTATTCACATGCGGAAAGATGCCTTATGGTCGCCTAAAAAACACCGAAGTTGTGGAAAGAGTGCAACGCGGAATCATATTGGAAAGACCTAAAGCCTGCTTCAAAGAAGTCTACGAGGTTTGCCATAGCCATATCGTATTCCAAATTATTTACGCTATGATGTACAGGTGGTCCACACAACTGCTTCATGTTATAACTCTGTTACCAGTACAGTTAGAGAAAAATGTCGAAGGAGAAAGATGGATGATGATGGATGGCTCTTTTACATAGAATGACGAGAGAAATCTATCTATGTAATAAAAAGTATGCATTTCCATTTTAAAAAGATAATGCAATTATTGATTGCACATACACCACTGTACTTCCAAAAAAGACATGGTCCTACGGATATAGTACTTTTTGGATCATTCATGTTCCTCCTTTGACATTTTTCTGTAACTGCACTGCTAACGGAATTATAACATGAAACAGTTACCTGAATCACTCAGTATACATAATATGTAAAGAAATAAACATGATTATTTTCAAGGAATTCTTCTAATAAGATCATCCTACAACAACCCCAAGACTTTAACAGGAACTCTATTTGTATATTAATTGATTATTTGTGTTTTAGGTAATGCGAAAATGCTGGGCCCATTGCCCGGAAGTACGACCCTCCTTCCGCGTACTGAAGGAGCAGCTAATCAGTGTGTCTCAAGGTCTGCTCAATGATTGACTCAACCTTCTACGGTGTATGCGCCTATCGTCGCCTTCGAGCCGGTCAATACAGGCGGCAAAATCTCCATCGCTCGAGCGATCGCCCTCAATACTACCATCATCTAACTCGTCATCGTCGTACAACTCAGCAACATTACCGTCATCACGTAAAACACGTGCACCCGCCACTCTACCACCCTCGGTTGATTTTCTACATCTCTCGTCATCCACGTGTAAATTAAAGAAAGAAGGGTCATCCTCACCAAGTACACCCGGCCACCAACCTAGTCAACCATCATCAAGCTCGTCGAACGTCTGTGACATTTGCAGTTCCTACGGACACCCGTGGATTGAAATTTGCAAGGCGATACGAGCCACTAAAGGCAAATAAAAGTTGTGTGTGTGTCCCGAAAGTATGTGTGTCGATTTCAACGATTGTATTAACGCAGCTTACAAAACAACAGAAAAGAAACGAGAAAAGCGAACAAAAAAAAAAAGAAAGAAGAAGAACAATATTAATACGACATTATTTGACCCTGCAGCATCGCGACCCTTTACCCTCGTACCCTTCGCTCCCCTTCTCTGTCTTTCTCTCTCTTTTCTTTCTCTTTCCTTCTATGATCTAAATCAACTTTCAAAAATTTCCTCTTTACTATAGACATTTTAGATGTTGTTTTTTCTCGTCGAACGAAAACGATCCGAGTGCGTGATATTATTATGTGTTTCTCGGATATATCAGGTTTTTTCAATCTATCCTAATCTTCAACTCTCCAACCCCCTGCCTTGTCCATCATGAGTTTCAGAGTATCTGTTCCACGCAACGATACGAATGCATTTACAAATAGAACAGTAGTATTTATTGATTGTCCTTCGAACAGGATATATTAGTAAGTTGTGATTTTGCCGTAGAAACGTGTACTGTCCTTTTGTTATCGACTTTTTAACGAGAACACTAAACATAACTCCACGAATGAGAACATTATTTCTGCTTGATAAGTGAATTTAATAAATGAATGTCTCACTTGTGTATTATATACTATGACAATTTAATAAAATAGAATAAAGAAAAATAACATGTCCTGTTGTATTACCGGTATTATTTGTAGATTTAGAATCATTAATAACAATATTACTCGCCTAACAGACGCATTTTCACCAATTGTTATTGTATCTTTCATAGAGCGAGCTCTGCTTAGCTTGACGATATCTTAATAATACAAATTTAAATGAAAGTAGATTATTTTAGAGCATGCAACTTTAAGAATATTGTTACGTCGCGTGGGGCAGTCCGTGCGCCGTCCTTCATGGTCTGATCGTCAAAGGCCCACGCACAGTAATTCAGACCCTCAATAAACCTAAGGAACCACCATAAACAGAATCTTTTTAACTGAATCTTCAATGCTGTATTTTCTGCGTATGGCTGGTCCTTAGAACAGTCCTTAGGTTTGTTATTAGGTTTGTTGTTAGGTTAGGTGTTATTTGTTAGGTTTAGGTAAAAATCACGGAGGAAGCGGGTAGTTACCTAACGCGAAAAACGAATATTGTCTAACGGAAAAGCTGGTGTTTCCCATGAACAAGATCACTCACGATCCACGTTGGTAGGAAGCTTCCTCCTTCTATCTGCATTCATTAACGTGGGTCATAACCAATGGACATTGCGGATCGTTATCCTCACTTTCCTGACGAAAAGTGTAAACAACGAATCCGCGTTCTTCGTTCAAAGAGCACACGCTTACCGAGCTTTCCTCCATAATAACATAAGAGCGAATAGTCAGTTAAAACCAGCTGGAGATAAAACACAGTTTGAGGAATAGAAGGAGTCAGAAGTCAGTCAGCAGAATTTCCAAGTCGAAGACAGTCAATCGACAGAAGATACATCATCACAGTCGCCAACATAAAACGAGTCTCAGGTCGTATTCATTCGTAGTTTGGCATTCCACATATGCAACATTGTACCACTTTGAAGTTGTTGGATCTTTGGAAATATATATTGACCTGTTAATATCAGCGGTATATTTATTCAACCACCCTTATTATCTTAACCGAAATAAGGGATGGAACGATTCGTGGCGCCAATTATTCAAATTGTAACGAGAATTTACGACCCCCGTTGGCGCGCTTCTTCGAGATCGCGTCTCCCCACGAACGGTCGAAAGTTCAAATATAGAACTTTATACTTTTAATCTTAGAGTAAAAAGCCCTTTAAAAAAAACTCTTATATTCTTTAATTCATAATTATCAGGATATTTTAGCAAGAGATACTGTATACATATATGTACATTAGAGAAAAATTTCGTTTTAATTGTTTGAATTATATCAAGCGTCTGTCAATGTCTGTTCACGCGACTGCAAAAGTCGTATTGATAATTCAGAATATTGCACAATAGTGTTAATTCGCGCCGTGCTCAAGCCGTAACAGTTAAATATTTATGTTGTTCAAAGATATTATTGTCTAATTGAGGTCGAAAATTTCATAGGCTGTCTTTTTGGGCAACTCCCGTCCATCGTGAAGTACTTTACCGGAAGTAACATGCGCCACAGGAAGGATCACGTGAAGTTCTAAACGTCTGCACGAGAATTTGTATCTTTACCAAAGGTATCATGTAGGTGTAGATTATATAGCATGTATGAAAAATCCCTACATATGAGAATAAATATTCTTCGCGAGGATACGTTATATTACGCTACAATATGTTCGAAAAACATAATTGTAATTAGAATTGGCGTGCTTAATGATAGTATGGATGAATATATGCATGTAGGAGCACATCACGAAGCGGGAATTTTAAACAATTCAGCAACATATAAAGGTGAGTGACAAAATACAAGCACCATCCTCCATAAAAAGCAGAACATCCAGCCATTCGAAAGAAATTTAACATAAAAATCGGCATAATATAAAAAGAGTTTAACAAAAATAGGTTACCTTAATAATCAACACAATCTTCACTAAAATTGCAATTGTAGTCACGTGAATTTAAGTTTATGATACATCATTAGGGAAATTAGAATATTAGACATTTGTTGAATATACAATAATCCGTAACCTTCAAAAACTCAATTGCACTATTAATACCTCTTTGTTGATAAAGGATCTTATCAGTATATATATGGAGCTAGTAATTCTAAAAATTATATGAACGATGACATAAAAAAATAAAATTGACTCACCGATAGAAGTTTATTTCATTACAAATTCACGTTTACTACACATTCCACAATCCATTGATTTCGAGGACGATTTTTATCATATTCATAAAAGTACTTTACCACTATTATTGTTACTTTTATACCGCACTATATTGGCATGAAGCATAAATATCAAACACCAACGTTATAAACATGCACCAAAACTTTTTTTTTAAGTATTAACACGATTACAAATTAAACATAACACAGCAGTCACAGAATTCAAACTGATTGAAACTTTGTTTCAGAGGGTCTGCAGTAGCCGGTAGATGGCTCATGACTACGCGAGCACAATTCGAGTGCGCGACATTCAATACTTACTTTTCGTTAACCTATAAAATTTTGATAATTTATTTTATAAATTTGTAAAAACTTGTTATATATGTATAATTCTTATATAAGCATATTTTATGATTTATAGAAATTATTTTCTTCTTTAAACAAAACGTCATTATAAAATATATAATTATTAGTATATATCTATTAATGTATCCCATTTCAGCATCGACATTTCTGTATTATTAAATGTTCCTATGTCGTGTAACGTAAATAAGCGATGAGCATGCATTTTCTAAGCAGTTTTTCTATTATTAAATATCACAGGTAATAATTGGAAAGAAAATGTAATAAGAAAATGTATAAGTGTATCTAGTAAGTTATTTGTAGTAAATGTAACTTAACTTTGTCTATAAAAAATTTTATATTGATCCAAACATAAAACACAAAGAACTTTCTTATCGCTTATTTTTAATCATCTTATAACTTGATCTTTTAGAAAACAGTTTTTAGGACATCTTATCGCTAAATTTAGTACTATGGCACACCCATTAGTTGCAGTATGTCAAATGACATCAACAAATGATAAAGAAAAAAATTTGCAAACTGTACGAGAACTAGCTGAGAGGGCTAAATCTAGGACAGCTTGTGTAAGCACATATAATAAAACTTTAATTTCATTTTTTTAATATTATTTATATTTACATAAATTTTTACAATACTTTGATAGATTGCTTTCTTTCCTGAAGCCTGTGATTATTTAGCCGATAATAAAAAAGATATAATAGCCATGGCTCAACCTTTGAATGGATCAATAATATCAAGCTACAAAGAAATTGCTAAAGCAAATAAAATTTGGTTATCGTTAGGTGGATTACATGAAGCAGTAAGCTTAAATTTCTTTTTATTTCTTTACAAAAAAAATATTACAATTGTTTTTTATTAATCCATATATTCTAATTACATATCTATAGTTAAATGACGATAAAAATCGTATAAGTAATACACATGTTGTAATAAACAGTGAAGGGGAAATAGCCAGTATTTATCGTAAAATCCATTTATTTGATATGGACAATAAAACTACTGGCGTGAGATTGATGGAATCAGATTATGTCTTAGCAGGGCAAAAGATTGAACCACCTATATCAACACCAGCTGGTAAATTAG
Organism: Bombus bifarius; assembly: GCF_011952205.1. NCBI lineage: Eukaryota > Metazoa > Arthropoda > Insecta > Hymenoptera > Apidae > Bombus > Bombus bifarius. Next base: position 1,051,426 of record NW_022884519.1, on the reverse strand, counting down.
GCCTCAGTATTGTATCCTTTCTAAATTTTATAATCTTGTTCTTCAAGTCTAAGAAATTGTATTTACTTAACAGTAATATTAGTGTTATGATATGCGTTTTCCCGAATTATCTCTTTCATTAAGAAATATGGGAGCAGAAATTCTCACATATCCATCAGCATTTACATATCAAACAGGTGCTGCTCATTGGGAGGTATTATTGCGTGCAAGGGCTATAGAAACACAATGTTATGTTATAGCTGCAGCTCAAACTGGTACACATAACAAAAAGAGAGTGAGCTGGGGTCATGCAATGGTAAATAATTTTATAGTTTATGCTAGTTTTATTACATTAAATATGATGCTATATGTATAAAATTTTGTCAGATTATTGATCCATGGGGAACTATAGTAGCGCAGTGTAGTGAAAAAACTGATATGGTTTTAGCAGAAATTGATTTAAACTTATTAAAACAAATTCGGCAAAATATGCCGTGCGAAAATCATCGTCGAACAGATGTATATCCTAAAATAGAACCCTGTAATCTTTAATTTAAATGATGTATATATGCGTATATATCTACATAATTAGCAAAAAGAAAGGAAAGGAGCAAATGCTCGTGCTAAGCCCGATATTTTATGTAAAGTAACTAGGGATTGAAATGTAATAAACATTATATTTTCTTAATATACATATATAAAACAAACATTTATTATGATGAATTGTATTGTACATACTGTCTAATATAACTTATAAATATTAACTTATAAATATTTGTACCGTAAAGATGTAAAGTAGGTGAAAATATATTGCTACAATTGTAATTGTGGACAATTTTTGTACATATGAAACTGAAAGTATAACAAACTACTAAGAAATTGTAATGCAGATATTCTAATAAAATGTAAAATAATATTTTGTAGAATGTTATAAAGAATGCAATAAATTATACATCATTTATTATGATAATTCAAGTTATTAATTCATTTAGTAATTTTATTAAAACTTCAATTATTTATCCAAAAATGGCACATGCTATATCTATGGATATAGATGTAATATTTATTATTTGCTACCTATAAGATACAAAGTATTATTAAAATAAGAGGCTAATATAAAATTTATCATTAGTCATATCCACATACCTTCACTTGTATCTATTCTTTGGGATCCTATAAGATCTGCTTCAACTCCTTGCAGCGCCCAATTATGTTCATATATTTCCAATGCTTCCCATTCTGATTTGAAAGCAGCTTTTGGATCTGGTGGCATAGACATTGCAGCACCTGATACTTGATCCTGTAAAAGTCTGGAGGTATCAGCAGCATTGCTTTCTCCAAGGACAAGTGTATAAATGGAACGTAATCCAAACACATTAAGGAAATACCAAGATGCAGATGAAACCCATGCAGCATCAAGTGTAGCTAATTCTATACCACGTTGCAACATTGGTTTGAAACGTAATGTCAAAGGAAATGGTACTTTAGCTAAAATATAATTATTACTGTTAATTTGAAAAGACTGAATTTATGCTCTAGATCATACGTATAACCCTTTGAACGTACTTGTTACAAAGCCAGAAAACATCCAGTTAATCCAGCCACCTATTAATACCATTGGTAAAACATTAGTTACATTTCCCTTTAACATATCTGTCATCATATTAGGATCTGTCATTGGGTTCTGCGATACTGGGGCACGTTTTTGTGTTTTAAAATATCCTGTCTCTTCATTATTAAAGAAATGCCTTCTGCTAATAAATGCCATTTTTGGAATATATTGACCATTTTCTCTTAGCAGCCTAGAGCGTATCATCACTTGACTAGAAAACATCAAAGTATATAATAATGAAATGTTTCGACAGGTTGGAAATACACTATATTTATATATTCACATATACAATTTATAGATTCACGTAATCACCTGTCTTGTACTTGATGAAGCTCAACCTTTTTCTGTGAGGCAAGTAATATCGAAACATAATGTCGAATAATGCCTACGAGAAACGTAATCACAACGATAGGTAAGAACACCCATCCTCGAATGTTTGGATCTAAAATCAACTCAGCCATACCACTTGTCGCTACACCGAAATTTACGCGGAAGAAAGAAGAAAAGTAAGAAAACTAAATAGATTGAAGAACATTTTACAAAGGCAAGAATATGTGCATGTTAATACCAGTTGCCAGTTATACATAGCAGGAGCCCCCTAGACGACACGATATAGAAATAATGATTCATACCTCACCGATAATAAAGTGTATTTAATGTATTTTTTGCAGCATATAAAGCAACTAAATTAAATAAAATTCCTTCAGGATTACGTATACATTATGAACATATAAGAAATAAATTTTTAATGTCCATGAAAAAGTTAGAATACATTAATTCTACATATATAAATACTTGTAACATATAAAAGTGCTTATTATCCACTCGCGTATTTGTATTTATGTATGCATTTTACTGATATTCTAAAATTTTATCTCTGAATAGTACATTAAAAACTCAATTCTCACTTTTGTAATTAATAATACAAAACTATATTTCGCTGATAACAATAAAAGAAGAGCAGAACAATATGTAAGTACTTAGTATAATAAGTTATATTCGATGCAATTTCCCGCTCTTGGAAGAATCAACTTCGTTATCGACGTGTAAGCCTGGAAAGTGGAGCAGAATCCCGACGGAGGGCAGTGTCAATCGCTCGCATTTGGCGGCGTGATGTTCGTCGGGACACCTACATTACATTCGTATAATGTGATTCAGTTTCGCCAGCGCTATTACGGGGTGAGATTTGCAAAGTGTGTCTGAACATCTCTCTCTCGAAAAGTGCGTCGCACGTAAGTGCGAAGCGTGATATGAAATAGTGAATTGGATTGTGATTCAAATGGACAGGCGATACTAACCTCGCGTCATGGGATTGTGAAAGGAATCGAGAACGTATAAGAAGGTGGCAGGAAGTGGGAAAAGGGCCAGGGATACAACGCTCACGCCCGGTTGTCACGACGCCATGTTTCCCCGAAGTGGCCTACCGATGTCGAGTATCCCTTTGATGATACTCTGCTTTTTCGTACTTACCGTTGCCGGCCTTGACGAATCTGGTAAGTTGTAGAAATTATTTAACAAACTGACTCGCGAACGATTTCAACGCGACGACAGCTTCTTCCGCTATTCTCGTCGATCGTCCACGAGAGGATACAATGACGAACATTTATGAGCAGTGTATCTACTATTTAGCGGATGCATGATGCACCGCTGTCATCGTAATCCTCACGATTGTTATCCTTCGTAACAAATAGTTTTTAATATTTGTATCCTGAACAAATATCATGGCAATGATTTTAAGCCATGTTAAATGAATTGTTGGTTGTACAGGCGTGCATAAAATTGCATACCGTCATGCACGATTGATTAACAACATAAAAAGATATCGAATGTCATTGGCGTATCTTGATCGTTTCAATTATTTATCATTCGATACACTCTTGCCTTTTATCTTTTCTGTTATGTGAGCCGTGTTTATGCTGGAAGATTCAATTCTCGTGATACATTGATTACTGAAAGATGCATAATACTCGTGAAAATACATAAAATATTGTGTACACGCATACTTCGAAATTGTAGAATCGAATGTGTTCAGCTTTGAAAGATTTATACATTAAAAGATATGAATTTATTAATAGAGACATATAATTTATTTGCATTCTATTCTTTTTTTTATAAATTAGAATTAAAATTAAAGGATATTAATTTATTTATTTAATTTGTATATTAAAATGTTTATGCTACAATTGAAATTTACTTACGGTATAATCAGCGGTATGTTATCGCTCGATCGATTCCTATTTCATTTAACCACCTTGTTACATGTTACATATATACTATTGGAGTAAATAAAAATATTTCAATAGCACGGAATTGAAGTCGTAAAATGATTACATATGCGCAAACCGCAATCGTGATTATAGATCTTACATTTACTCTTGAATATGATAATTTATTTATTAATGGAATTACCAGAATGATCAAAACGACCAACATTGTACGTAATTTTTCATAGAAATTTGATAAATTTATGACAATTTATCTTTTGAGATTTTAGTGATTTTTTGAAAAATATTTGGATAGAGACTTGTTCCTTCTCTTGCATTATATATTTCTTCATATAATTCTCATTTTGATTTCTTTGGTACAAGCTTTATATTTTAATCATCAATAATTCTAGTAATAAACAATTCGCTTATTAAGTAATAAAAGAAATATTACTTACAAAATAGCTATCAAACCTTCCATCTTCTTAAAATATATGCTGTGGAAATTCTTTTCTGCAATTATTTCCTAATTGTCAAGCCGTTTCAATGTGGTATATTAAATACCTAAATGATACTGTTGTGTTTATAGTTTATACATAACATCCTCTTATAATATCAAGTTACATTTTTCGCGGAGAATAACTTCGATTTGGTATGAAAACGATTTTATAAAAATCGAAACAAGTGAAGCTGCAAAAAATCAAAAACCATGTAAGGTGTTATTTCATACATAATCGGAAGGGTAATTATAGGTTAAACACTTTGAACATTTAACTATAGTTTAACCTTACATTTAACTAACATTTAACTTTGATTTAAATAAAAATTAAAAACATTTTGTTTTATTTGTTTGTTTTCAATACAACGATTATATTTCGTCGCATAATATTCGTAATCTAATCGCGTAATATGGAATATAATCTAAAGACACTTAACATGAGAAAACGCCATTATTGAGTTACTGATGCCATATCGATAATAACCGTTGAATTCATAAAATGAAGAACATGCGCGACATATATATATGCACATACACTTACACAGTCTTACACTTAGCACAAAAAAGATTAGAACGCAATATAAGATAACATTATTTGAAATTCATGTTATTCCAGATTATAAAATGAACAGTTTACATAATCATAGTCATTATCATGTACAAAATAAAAACATCCTAATTGCTTATTTACAAAACAACAAACATAAATCAGGAATAGTTTTGATCAATTGATAACTTATTCTTATTTTATTAAAATTTTACGCTCAATATTTACATTTTCTATGTTTGTGTATATCAGAAGGTTTAGTAGAATATATTATTTAATCTCAAGGCTCATAAAACATCGTAACAAAAGTTTTAGTAAGATATACTTCGGATCTTTGATAATTTGAGCTATTAAGGCAAAACTTGGTCTGTTTGTATGACTCCGCTATTATGATTTTAATGAATTAATTAGCCAATTACTTGGTTCGTTCATATACTACTTTACTAAAAGTTCTTTAATTAGACACAATTGCAGTTTTTCAAATAATATGAATGTTATTAGTTAGCATGTCAATTTACCTTTGTTTATTACTATTATGTTTAAGTTAGCAAAAATATCATGTTAATTTCACATATTTTCATTTGACTATATTGATGTATTAGATTAATATTAGATATACAATAGAAACATACTTATATCTTTATATATCCCTGTGCAGCTGTTGAAAAAATAGAAACCACTGAGTCAAAAAATGAGAATCCAGCAGTGTTAGAAATTACAGCATCTCAAGACTTAGAAGGTATTGAGGCTGGTAGTACTCCATCACTTATATGTAAACTCAATGTACCTGGTCAAATATGGTGGACCAGCAATGGAAAGAATCTCACCACTATTAAAGATTTTGATTCTGGAGGACGTTTGGATATTAAACAGGCTAGTAGAAATGATACAGGAGATTATAAGTGTATGGCGCAAACTGTAGATGGAGAATTGTTAAAAAAGGATGTTCATATTAGAGTTATTGGTAAATATCAATTATTAATTAGCTATAATTTATTTATTAATATAAAATATAATTTGCAAAATTTATGTTTATATACTATCGTTCATATTCGTAATCACAAATTATTTTCATTCTAGAACCAGGTAGAATAACAGCTGGGGAAGATATTAGGGCAAAAGTGATGGAATCAGCTAACTTGACATGCCTCATGCATGGTTATCCATTATCTCAATTTACTTGGTTAAAAGGGAATGATTCAGAAAGTACCGACCACTGGAAGGATTTCACCACTATCACGCAAATAAACGAAACTCTCACTCTACTGACTTTAGAATTTGAGAGCTTAACTCGGAAAGATAACGGAACGTATATTTGCAAAGCACGCGATTACAGCGGCGAAATTAGCGCTTATAGACATCTCTTTGTGATTGATGTACCGAAAGTGAGCATCGACTTTATGAAAGCTGTTGGTGCTGGAAGTATATTCTTAAACTGGACTGTAAATGATGGCAACGAACCGATTAAAGAATATGTTATCCAACATATGAAAAACGGAACTAATCAATATCAATATTATTCTAAACAAATTGGAGGTGGTAATTCGAGTTATGTTTTAAGAGGTTTTGAAAGTGGTACGGCGTATCAGATTGGAATTAGCGCTACAAATACCGTGGGTACATCACACGTACGACTTGATCCACGTTGGATTACTACGCTTGAAAAAGGTATTGAAATAAGGAATAATCCTGATCGTGTATCTTCGTTTCCCGAATTACGAAATAATAGATCAATTCAATTTATTACAGATCCTATATTTGTGCCAAAAGTTTCCGTTAACGGAGTCACTGAAAATTCTATTACAATAGGATGGACAGTACCGCCACCAGATTTAAAAGAACACGTTCATTATTATAATTTAATGGTTACACATGGAGATCAGAAAAGAGAAGCAGTATATCCAGCGCAACCATTTACCGTCTACGCATTTGTCGATCTTGATCCCGATACAACGTATAAGTTTAAAATTGCCGCGTGTAGTGAATATACAAAGGAATGTGGAAACTGGAGCATTGAAGTGAATGGTACTACTTTAGATGGAGGTAAGATATTATTGAATTTGCAAACTCTGTATTTTCTAAACTTTAGAAATTTAAAATTAATCATATAATCTTAATTTTAGTGGCCAGTCCTCCTCAGAATTTATCTGTTAATTGTCGATTCGATAATATAAGTAGCTCCAGTTTTATCTCTATTACATGGGATCATCCAGAGAAATCTAACGGCGTTATTACTCGTTATAATATACAATTAATCGGCATCGCCAGATTTAAAAATGGTATGGGTCGTTTAGATATCGATACTTGGGGACCACAGAATTGGAGTGTTAAAAAAAATAGCACGCATTTTAATCAAATACCGGCTAATACGAATTACACGGTTCGTGTGAACGGTGTAACTAGATCTCGTACACCAGGAAAGGATGCTGTCGGTAACTGTACCACGCCAATTACCATACCAGATAGAGATAGCTTAAACATGCGATCGTGGCGAAAAATCGAGAATCAGGGTAAACAATTGTTTAAGTTATATCTTCCGCGTATCACAGAAAGAAATGGTCCTATATGTTGTTATAGAGTTTATTTAGTAAAATTAGCACCACGAAAGAGCGTCACTGATTTACCACCGCCTGAAGAAATTAATGTGTATTCCTATCAATATGCCCATAATTCACCTTCCGGTGGTGCTTACGTTGCCGAAACATTCGATAGTGATCGATTGATACCCGAGATCTTTCTTGGCGATGGCGAATCATTCAACAGTAGTAGTATGTGCAACAAATGTATTGGACTTAGGCCAAAAGCCGCTCCACCAGTATTACATTTTGTTCCCGAAGTTTCAACAACCATCTCAGCACTTAATACAACACCTGCCACTACTACAACGTCAGTAACGTGGACTACAACTCCCGCTCCAACAACATCGTCACCTACTACTCAAAAGATCGAAACAACCATTGCAAATCTAATAGACAATAATCATACAGAGACTGTGGAAAGAAGAAAAAGAGAAAATATGGCTACCCAGAAAACAAAGGGTAATGATGGATCTTCTGAACTACCATCATTTACCGCACAAGATGGTTTCTTAGATGAAAACTCAAACTACACGGGTTTTATCGAAGTTATTGGTATGACTAATATATGTATAAATAAGCTTATGTAATTTACACTTAAAATGATTTATAATAATATACTTTCTTATAGTATTTGGAAATCAAGACCAGCTTTTACCAGCCTATAGTAATTACTTTAATCCTCTTTATGGAGGGTTAGATCCCGTAGCCGTAGTGTCAGTGGAAGTGACTACACTCAGCGTAATTCTGCAAATTTCTATTGCTCTTATACTGATCATCATCATTCTTCTCATTGCACTTTGTGTATTGCACAGATATACAAAGCGTGCTCAACAGAGAGGAGAAGAAATAATAACTTTGAGAAATAGTTTCAGGTAAAAGAATATCTTATAATTATAGCCATTATATATTTTTGCTAGAAAAAAATATGAGCTTAAAATTTAATAAATATTTTTATCTTGATAGGCATTTATGCAGGAGTCTTAGAGGTAGACATCAATTGGTAGCAGCAAGCCCTCCAGACATGCCTCCCATTCCTAAAGGTGAACTGCTCCAGGCATATCTCGAACGGCATCGGGATTCTGATTATGGTTTTCAACACGAATTCGAATTGCTACCAGATAGGTTCACAGATCGTACAACAAGAGCTTCGGAGGCACGTGAAAATCTATACAAAAATCGTTATCCAGATATAAAGTGTTACGATCAGACTAGAGTAAGACTTGCACAAATGGATGGAATTTGCGGATCTGATTACATAAATGCGAACTTTGTGTTAGGATACAAAGAACGTAAAAAATTTATATGCGCTCAAGGTCCAATGGAAAATACCGTTTGCGATTATTGGAGAATGATTTGGGAACAACATCTTGAGCTAATACTTATGTTAACAAATCTCGAAGAATACTCAAAAACGAAATGCGCAAAATACTGGCCAGACAAAGGTGAAACTAAAAATTTTGGCGACATTACTGTTGAACATGTTCGAGAAAGAGCTTACTCAGATTACGTTGTTCGTGAATTAAAAATGACACGATTAGGAGAACGAGATGCACGCACCATCGTTCAGTATCATTTCTTAGTTTGGAAAGACTTTATGGCACCAGAACATCCTCATGCGATACTGAGGTTTATCAAAAGAGTGAATGAAGCTTATTCGCTGGAAAAGGGGCCGATATTGGTACATTGCAGTGCAGGTGTCGGACGAACAGGAACATTGGTCGCATTAGATTCTTTGCTGCAACAACTTGCAGAAGAAGGTCAAGTTTCGATTTTCAATACAGTATGTGATCTAAGACATCAAAGAAACTTTTTAGTGCAATCGTTAAAACAGTATATTTTCACTTATCGTGCGTTAATGGAAATGGCACAATACGGGGATACGGAAATTCCAGCATCTCAGCTTAAAACTACAGTTACAAGATTAAGACAACGAGATAACGGTAAAGAAAAATGTAGAATGGAGGAAGAGTATGATGTAAGTAAAAAAACTTGGATTTACATGACAAAATTATATTAGTTGATAAAAGTTATTTATTTTGCTTTTGTTACTTGTAGAAAATCAATTCTGTATTAGAAGACAGAAAATCATTTTCTGTTGGTGGAGGAGAAGAAAATAAAAGCAAGAATAGAAGTGAATTAATAATACCATATGACAGAAATCGAGTAATTCTTACGCCCGTTCCAGGTAGAGAACATTCAACGTATATAAATGCATCATTTATTGAAGGCTATGACAATTCCGAGTCGTTTGTTATCACCCAAGATCCGTTGGACACTACGATAGCAGACTTCTGGCGAATGATTTCAGAACAATGCATCTCTACGATAGTAATGTTATCCGATGTAAGCACTCTTTTTTCTTTTTTCTAATTGTTGTAAGTTTTTATAAATGTTTAAAAGCTTTAAAGTCCTTGCGTAAATATCGTACGTGGTACGCAACTCATATTTTATACATAATAAATACAGTTGGACGAAAAATATTGTTGTGTCTCCAACTTCTTTCATAAGTACATATATTATATTGCATAAAGTCATATGCCAGATATGCCCTTTTAAAATATTATACAGATTATAATATAAACATTTATTTCAGTTAAATGAGGGTCCACGAAAATGTCCACGTTATTGGCCTGATGACGATGCAGCATACGATCACATAAGAGTTAGATATATTCAAAGCGAGAGCTGTCCATATTACACTCGCCGTGAATTCTGTGTTTCTAACACTAAAACTGACGAAAGCGTTGTTGTAACACAATACCAATATCATGGGTGGCCAACAGTAGAGGGAGAAGTACCTGAAGTAACTCGTGGTCTCATTGAACTCGTAAACCAAACACTTACGAATGACACAGAATCAAGCGGCTCGCTAGTCGTACACTGCAGTTATGGATCCGATAGGAGTTCTATGTTCGTCGCTCTTAGTATATTGGTTCAACAACTAAGGACTGAAAAACGCGTAGATATATTTACAACGACGAAGAAGTTACGATCGCAAAGACACGGCATGATTAGCACTTTTGTACGTAATTTGAATTTAATATTAAAGAATTATTTGTTTTAATATATAAGAAATATTTTATATTAATGCATATATTGACATTTTCAGGCACAATACGAATTTCTACATCGTGCTATCGTGAATTATTCAGATCTTCATAATTTGGCCGACGACGAACCAGCTTCTTAATACCATGGAATGTAACAATGGAACATCTCGGTAATGTTCGGTGAATATGTGCATAAAGACAATTCACGTACAAAAAATGTTTGAAAATGTACGAATGCTCAAAGAAACGTATATTGGGCCAACCAAAGAAATTACTAATATATTGGTGAAACAAATACATCATGAAGTTAGACTGAAATATGCATAAGCATAAGCAACTATCGATCTTTGACAATTTTCATATTTTATGCACAGACTATCGAATTATGTGTATTAGACATTTATTCGTACTACAAGAAGTAAGCAGTAAACATTTCACATTGAAAAATTCATAGGATTAAACTAAACATACGATTCGTTTGATACGATACAGAAATAAAATTAACCAATTATTGGTTAATCGTTAAAAAGTGTAATACAGTGAAAACGCTCGTGGTATCACGTTCTTGACAACGTTGTGAATCAATCTCAATAATTTATTTTTATTGATGGAATCTAGAAAGAAAAACCTGAAATAGTGTAACAGTTAACATTTTTGTGATTGAAAATGGGATACGAGGAAAGCATTGATGCAACAAAGTAAGTGCGTTTTTATTAACAAATACGACTATTTGGTGGACTTATGAAAGAACTAAGCATATTTATAAGACGTACGAATATTCTGACAAGTGGACCATATAACTTACCAATCTAATATTTGATCGTGCGTTTATACCGTTAGAATGTTCAAGCTCAATGTGAAATGTAAAATACATTGCAACATTAAAATTATGTTTCACGAAAAATAAAAAACTTCTATGTATATCTTAAACATAACTTTTATGTTTTTTTAGCGCGTTATATTATAGATATGTGTATATTCCTTTTCATACACGATCACATATAGATGGCATAGTTTATATGGATTAAAGCTGAATTAAGAACTGGGTTGTATTCTTCCAAACGTTTTTGCTGGCATGCATTGTTAATCTACCGTTCGATGACAAGGAAAGATCAAACACTAATTTGATCTTCCTTACGATTTACGATTATTAATGATACTACGCACGCACTGTGTGTTTATTAGTGCAGGATTATTTGTAACATAGGAGTCATATACAATATAAAACGTGCGTACGCTAATTTTTCTTCTAAATAAAGACTGATCTTCTTATTCAGTTCAAAATTCGCGAAGAACGGCATGCAAAATTGCTGTGAATTGTAACACGAGGAGAAGAATCATTTTTTACTTTTTCATACATGAAATAATTAGGAATATATCTATGTGTGTGGCATGTCCGCAAATGTGCTTTGTAAGTCACCGACGAAGTGTTACGCATAATTGGAGGGCTTACGCGGCACAATAGGAGTTAGGTTTTTACTTGAGAATACTAAAGACATAGGTAGTTTTTAAAAGAAAATTTACTAATTAAATTACTTGAATGACTGTGAAACGAACCTAATCTAGGAGGGTCCTCTTAATTCATAATTAATTAAAAAATAAAATCATCGGAAAGACATTATACCAGAATAAAATTGAATTTTTATATTAATAACAGGAACTACCTATAGCCGCTAGTGTTCTACCTCACAGTGGATAATGCTAAATATAAAAACAGGTCGATGAGATTACTATAAATAAGGAAAGAAAAAAAATGGAATCATTGAAGTGAAAAAATTGCGGAATTATGCACTATATATGTTATTTCTTCGCACGCTCGTTCTTTTCTAGTCAAGTTTTTAACTCCGACACGTGCGCTGCTAAGCCATTCATTTATGGCAGGGGACAATCACATTTTAAATTCTTGATTTACATCGCATCGATCGGCAGGATTTATTTTTCTTTCCTTTCCTTCGTGTCAGTTTCATTCCATTCGCGTGCATACAATGCACGTCCCTAATCGATGTATATGTGTGTATAACCTACTCATTAACTGAGAAGCAATTAGTTGCTAGTTTGCGCTTCGATTATGTTGTAATTGATAGAGATCTAAGAGACGATTATTTTCAGCCTGGAATTAGAATCGCTACTATCACTACTGTTGCTTTATTGCATTGACAAACAGTGTGACGTATTTGTTTTTATACTCAGACAGACTAATGCATAGGAGTATTTACGAAGGTGCAAAGTGCCTACGAATTTCCACCTAGTCCCATTTTTTACACAATGTAACATCGTTAATGATATTTGTCTTTTTCTCGTGAGTTTTGTGTAATTAATTGATTACAAATCATTTGATTAGGCATCGTATTGGACATTTCTAAGATATAAAATATTTAAAGATATTCTGTACTATTTTGTATGTATTATTTATATACATGTTTACATCAATAGTTTGTATATACTTTATAAATGATGGGATTTTTACACTACCTGAATATTTACACTTTTCTAACCTTCATTATAATTTTATGAGAACTTTTATTTTGTTTGACAACTCAATACTCCTTAATTTGCATAGATTTTATGCATGCCTTTTTTGGTCAGTGCAAAGGAATATTGTATGGTGGAAATTCTTAAACATTTTGTATAGTAGCTGTAGTCTAGAATGATTTTTATATTGAAATATAATGGAAAGATTTTTTTTAAAGGCAAATCGACACGCACAATATGCATGTAAAAATATAATCTCATGGACTTTTGATATTTTTTAATGTAAAATTTACAAGCACAGCGTCTCACTTGTAATGAATATATCTCTTTTAATTTATATTACGTTAATATCAGTGAGAAAATAAGTAATGTTCATTTATTTATAGGATATTTATAAGATATGCGATATATATATATATATTATATTATATTATATATATTATACATATATATAATATATATATAATGATTAATTGCGTTTCTATTATTTAATAAGAATTTTGTGCAGAATTAGCGGTTGTTTTCAACTTTTATTGCATAAAACTGAAACGCACTTTACGTGCACGCGAAAATGCGTAATTTAGGACAGTAATAACAGTAATAACATTGTTAATATTTGATACAATATGTAATTGCAAAATTGTAATGACAATTTCGTAATTAGTTACATGTATGTTCTTATTACATATTTTCACCTCATGTGTAAAAAAAAACATCGACATTTTTACAGCCAGTGTATGAATTAGAAGCATTAAAAGCATTGTTGTAAATTAATGTATACAATTTTTTATTTTTATCATAACAAAGATACTGATACAGTCCAATAAGAAAAAAAAAGGATATGTTTTGGCCAAATAGCAAGTGTATTACAATCTTTTAACTTCTTATTTTGTAAAATGCGCATAAGAAAAATGCAATGTATTATAATACAGATATACCTTAGATATAAGTTAAAGTTAACGGCAGCTGCACAGCTTGCCATTTTCTCTCAAAAGGTATATCTTGATAATGACGCGCATTATTAATTACATCAGGCTGTGTGTTGATACATTAGTTCTTTATTTAAATCAAACTAGATGCGGTCGATTGGAGTTAAATTGGTTATCGATCTGATATTAACTTTAATTCATCTCGAAGTAAATGGCTCTATGTAATTGGCTAGGAACATGTAACGCGATTAATGATACACCGTGCCCTATAGGAACGTGTGCGTGAGGTTTGTTGGTATGATTAGGCAGTACGTGTAAGAAAAAGAGGAGACGGCGGTCTTTTTTGTGGATAATATATAATTCATGTAGGATATATATTAAATATTCTCCTGTGTCCAGACAAAGGTGATTGACCAACTATGTGTCAACTTACGCGTTAAAGATGCCATTCATGATGAATTCACTCTATTATCCGAATGAAATAACTGTGTTAAGTAATAGTACTCGAATCAGCTAGCGTAGATCTTTGTACATTGTGCTATTGCCATAGCAGTGAAGTATGGTATATTGTGAATATGATTGTGCTGCATTTGACAAATATCTTTAAAATATTGGAATTAAAATAAAATCGTTTACCAAAGGAGTTTACTTCTTTGAAGGAAATACCTTTGATTCGATGCAAACAAATTTGAAATTTTTCTGTTGCTATTACAGCACAGATGTCAGTTGTGGCAGCACAAGCTTATTACAATTAAAAGGAAGGGAGAAGACTTTTACAAAGCACAATAAGAAAAACTATTTTGCTTGGAGATCAAAGTGCTTGAAGCAAAAGCTTTTTTACGATTTTGATACATAAATTGAAATTTGCAATGATACCAAGTAAGATAATTGTCAAGGGCATTTTCTATGCTTATACTTCATTTCTTCATTGTGATTTATTCATTGCTTGTGTTTGACGATTCACTAAAGTACATTGAGAAAGCTTCTTAAATATGCAATGTAGCGGCGAATTATTGCCTTAGTAACAAGGGTATACTAACAGACTTTGGATTTTAAATTGAAACAGGATAACTTTAAGATTTGTTCTTTTTCTATACATCTTTATACTTTCTTAATACGTGCACGAGCAATGTACTATCTATTTGATATACATAAATCCAATGGCACCTACTAACGTTCCTGTGATATTCTATGCGACTGATGAGTTTAAGATGTGATGAATCACAATCCTTTTTGTATAACTGGCAATAGAAATTAGTTTCTATAGCATCAATCTTGTACTTTTATAACTTGTAATTTCGAGTTACTTTTATCTAATTCTTCAATGAACTTCCGACGACATTTTACATTTGATACGGATATACATATTTGAAATTTTTTTAATATTCGCTGTTAAGATGAAAGTAATCTGACAATTAAAATGTTACTGATCTTTTTTCTTTTTTTTATACAATCATTCGATGTAGCATCGGTTCAACTTGCGCTCAAATATTGGCATGATGTAAAAATATCGGTATCTTACAGCCAATGGTCCGACACGATGTGTATGGAATAATCTTTCATTGTAAATAGCTGCTGAAATTACAAAAACTGCGTAGTGATTTTTTCGAAACTATGTAATACTCGAAGCAAAAAGACGTTACATCTGAGTATTAAGCTTATATATATAGGGTATTTAAAAAATATACATATGTCGAATTAATGATTTTGTCCAATACGTATTCATTAATGGATCAAGATACATTACCCTATATATGTATACTTCGTTTTATATTTCCGATTATTTTCTCTCGTTATAAAATCTTAATGGCGGAGGAAATATCGTAGACAGATAATACAAAAAAGTATTATCAAAAGTATTCTTTATAATTAGGTATTATCGTTACAACCTTTGCGTCGAGATTTTAACGAGGTACTGCTTATTCTGTAAACATAGCAATAAAATATTTTACACGATTTAATTGATTAGCGACATGTATAAATATATTGTTAAATTTGATTTTCTCCGATGCGTAGCTTATATCGAACTCTGTAATTTTTATTTATTCAATGACTGTACTGTCAAGTAGAGGATTCTGATAATTAAGGATAAGTATACTTGCGACGTTCGTTTAAAAATATCGTGCTGCCATGTACAAATACATATATATAAGTTTCCGCTCGAATTGTGTACGTAAAGATGTGCTATGAATCGTCGTTGTTTCATTTTTAGTATACAGTATAGCGTACATTTATGTTCATCTACTTACACGACTAGCAATTAATTCTAAGAGCGATCTGTAATGTACATTCAATATGTACGTCTTTCTTTATGTTAATCGAAGCTTACTATAAAATTACATTTACAACTTTTTGTATACCGATACTCAATTTAAACGATAAGGATAGAAGCAAGAAAAGAAAGAGAAAAAGCCTATCTCGGCCTATTTTTAGCGAAATTACTAGCGATATAATCTCCATCGTTGTTTATAATAATCGCACAAACAATTCTCAAAAATGAATGCAAATTATTAATTACTCAATTCGTGATCTGAATTCAATGTGCGAACGAGCCGAAACCAGATCTTTTCAAAGAATAGTCTTTCATCATAGGATCGTATATCGTGATTCTGAAAAAAAACGTAAATCTTTATCGAGTATCACTTTCAATCAACTTGGGCACTAATCTTTTGTAACGGTATTCTTTCGTTCTGTATATAACGTATCCTTTTAAGGCATATTTTTAACTAACCACGTTAAGTTCACCGTCAAATATCAGAAATTATAATACACGAACGGCTCTTTAAATTTTCGTGTTAAATATCGAACGGTGCTGAACAGCCGGAACTGATGCGCGTAGTAACCGTAAGTGCGCGCGCACGTGAACAAACTACGTGACAAAGTTCAAGTCGATTTAGCGGCAATCGACATTCCGTCTATAATTGACGGGTGTAAGACCACGTGCAAATAAGCTACTCAATATTGTTGAGATTTCGTAGCGGTAACTCTATGTGCGATTCTCAGTAACATTATATTTTTAACCCTGTCTTTACAATCCATATAACTGCGAATATTGTTCTTCTATAGTAGAGGAACGTGCGCCGCGAATATTCATTTGCATTAATATTTGCATAGAAAAAAAGAGTTAAATAAAACTGTAACTTTCAACATTGAAGAAATTAACATATATATACCATTAATGGATTGCTTCCGAATTCTTCCGAACAGAATCAAAACAATAACTACAGAACGTAACACAATTGTTACCGAATAAATCATTACTATAATCGGCGTTAGTATGGTTTATTACATACGTGCCGACTATGGACGGCATTCGTATCCACAGTTCCTCGCATGGATGCTGACTACAGCCAACGTTAGAAATGAAAAAATTAATAGCGGGAACGCACACTTATGTGCATTGCATTATTGAAAATATATATACATAATTGAATCGCAACAGTAACTTTGTACACTACTGCGTAATCGCAATAACATCGCAATGGCTCGTCTGCACCAGGTCTAATTCACAAGAAAAGAACAGTTTCTGTGCTTCGTATATTTCGTAAAGAAAAATGTAAACGCTCTAAAAAGAGGGCCTACCACCGTCGTCTCCAATCCGGTTCGTTAACCCATAATAAGTAGAATCTTTTTTTTTTTGTAAATGAAACCGTGTAAGAGAAATAAAATTGAAATTCAATTGTATTAGAGCATTATGTTCGTATGTAATGGAGGATTAAAAGTTAAATTACGTATAGCCTTAGATTTTGTATGATATTCACTTTATAAGAGGGAGGTTATGCTAAAGATAAAGATATATATATATATTATATATATTATATCTATGAAATACGTGTAACGACAATTGATCGTTCGCCGATAATAGACGAACCACAAAAACGATGTAGCGGCGCTGATTATCGAATCATCTTTTTGTATGAAAAGAAAAAAAAATTGTAAAGCGATATCGGTAACGGTGCACTCGATGTGAAAGGAAATACATGATACAATAACGAACTATACGAGCAATTTTCGTTTTCCTTTCCTCCCCCTTCTTTTACTAACATAACAGGACACGAAACATTACGGTACATTCTTTTAACATTCGTCCAACGAAAATCTAAAACTACTTTTATATAAATTCCTTCGTGTAATTTATAGATTCACAAAATTCCATTCCGAATGTATGCATATATAATATTTGATTATTATTTTCTATCTATTCGCGGATCTAGTAATTTTCAATTCCACGAGTTAATGTACCGCTATGTAAATTTTAAGCTACAAACATCATTAGTATTGGTATACATAACTATTTAATCGTTTTTATTGTAATATTATCAATATTTATCATTATAAGAAATTAGAGCAATTTAATTTTGTAACAAAAAGTATATAATGTAGAAAGTGGGAAATATCAGTATTGTAATCTAGACGAGTAATTACGGTGGACGAATATAATTAAAGAAAATCATTGGTTACCATCTAACGGCTCCTCGCGGGTCCACTCAGTGAACCGCAATTCCTTCATCGTTTATTGTACACGGTCTACATCGAGAACTTACACTATGATTTGCATAATAAACTAATGACAATTATAATCACGACATAGATTTTATACGAGCAGGATGTTATAAACTATATCTTCTAGGAAATTACTATCCCATTATTATATTGTTCCATATACATTATTACCATCTCATATGGCATTTTTAGAATAAATCAAATATTAAAACAACTTTCTCAATTAAAATACTAATACTGATATACCGATTGCCTCTCGCTTAAAACAAAAAGTATTACCACAACTGAGGAAATATATATCTATTATGTATACGATTCTCGCTTTTGCCTGTGTTCAGGCATCCATGCAAGTTTCCTTTTAACGAACTACGGAGTGAAACAATCTTATGTAGTTAGCAGAACAAAAGAAAACCAGTTTTCTGGCACAACATTTCGATTATAATCTAACTTTATTTACCTTGATGCCATCCTACGATTTGCGTCAAAAAGCAAAAGACCAGATCACAATTGCACTTAATCTTGTCGCTTGTTTCCTCTGAACTGGTTTACTGTACTGTTCCCATTTTTCTTACGAGTCATTTAATAATCACTCGTGTTGCCCAATTTCTGCACAAGACATGGATAAACCGATAAGAATACGAAACGAGCGATGAGATGATATTGTCAAACACACGTTGAAATCTCCAAAGTATTACGTACATGTGTATTCGGAAACTTGATCATGGGGTATTCGTCAAATACGTATGTGGTTTCGAGCACATCCGCTATATTCTATCGCATGTCTATGGAATCAGCAATCTTAAAAGAATAAAATTTCGTAACAGTATAATAGAAATGAACATATTTCAAACATCATCTTTATATTTCTACACCGATAAGATTTTCTATTACCTTGCATAGTAGTAGTAGTAGGTAATTGGATAATTGTACCTATGAGTTTATTAATTAAAAAGAATTATTTAGTAAAAATGATATCTCATTAACTTTTATCTATTATATTTCTAAGTATATATTTTAAAAAAGTAGATAAAAAGTAATATAAATTGTTAATTATAAATATTTTAATATTTCTTAGAAATAAGATTATAAATATAATCATTGCTTAAAACTACGTCAGTAATCGCAGAACTGATCATAACCCAATAACCAGAAACCCACTAAAAAAAATGTTAACTTTAAACATGCATTTAACATACAGCAAGTTTGTACATCTCTTAATGGATGTTCTGATACGTACAATCATGAATTCCTCGAATACCTGGTGGGGAACGAGTTGGCCGAGGATATTCGTGCAGTCCATCCCTGCTAGTACAATTGCGAACATACTGACCGCGAGTGTTTGTTACGCACATCCGTAACATGGTATTTCCATTACGAGCGTGAACCTAAAAAAGGAAAAATCATTGTGTAATCGGAAATTCAATGAACACAAGAGAGTAACGAATCGCTGGCGATTAATTGCTAGTGAAGTTACGATAATAAGGTACAACGATACGCGACATAGCTCGCTAAGCAGAAAATTAATATTACAGCAATAACGTGAAGATCGTTAATTATTATAGAACCAATGTGATACCGGTAAAAATGTATGTTATTTCGTTTTAATTAAATCTTATGGATAATTGAAAACATCCCGCTATAAAAATATGGAAAAATGATTAACAAAGAAAAACACTTCTATAGTTAATCAACAGATATGTTTCATATAGAATAAAAAAAAGTTATATATTTATACGTGAAATGAATACATCGAAAAGGATGAAATTAATTTATCTTGTTTTAGTAGTTTTAAACTCTGTTAGGAACGTTAGAATGAACGGTGAATCGAGCGGAGAATATCTTCAAAAGGTGATGTTCCAACTTCAAGAATTCAATGTTCCCTCCCCTACTAACATTTATGATAGGATGTTGTCAAATAACGGCTATAAAAATGTAATCTATATGAACAAAGATCGACAAAATTATCAGGTTCAAAAGATTAATATGAATACGCAACGAAATACACAAAAATACCAAAACCACAGCTTCCAACATCATAATACTATACTTAATGAAAAGGTTGATTTACATCCAACTGATTTAAGTTTTTCACAATATCACGAGGTAAATAAATGACATTTTTATTCATACATTTTAAATAAATATTTTATTATTTTTGTTTCATATAATTTGTTATATATCTAAAGAGTTCCAAAAAGAGCTATTAAGAAATTACCTTTGATTTTTCAGCCTCACATTCCGATCGTTACCAAAGTAAAAAATCCAGAAGTACTTGGATTTACCAGGGCAGAATTGGCGGCCATGTATAAAAGCGCATTAGAAAAGGGATCGACGATCAGTTTGTCTTCATTAACCAATGCACTCTCTTCCGGCGAAGTACCTCAGATTACACAAACTCACGTGGAATTTCCGATTAAGCAGCCTCTCTATCAATATTACTTCTTTCCACTAAAAACTTTTATGTCAGAATTTAAAAAAGATCGCGGTTATAAAACGATTGTAAGTACATATTCTAATTTGAAATTGAAGAAAATTCGTCTAATTTAGAAAAAAAGAAATGAAAATTATTAGTTTAATCTTCTCATTATTACGTTCCTGTCATTCTTTGTAGCCTGCCCATGCATATGACAAGACGGAAGCTGCACAAACTACTCAAACGCAGTTATCAAATCCTATTTTTGTAGCCATAAGTACTTTTGTCACTATGGCAATTGTATTCATGATGAGTGTTTTATTCTTGCCAAAGATTACTCAACTCGATATATTTCCAGCGCGAAGTATTCAAGATGATTTCTTTTATCTAACGAATATAGTTACGAACGCTATTGAACGTTATAATTTGTTGGAGAAATTTAGAGATCATCATGTAAATACTATCAGGTAGTTTATAATATAACGAGATAAATAATGTATATACCTAGGTGAATAATTAACATAGGGAAAAGAAATGTAAGCGATTTTATAGATTATAACTTGGATTAAAATGTATAAGGCTGATGTAAGGCCGAAATAAAATTAGATAATTTGTCAAAATATATTCATAACATCTATTTAATTACATCATTTGTCACTATAGTTAGATAAATTTTAACAAAAACAACAGTGAGCTAAACAAAACAATTCTTATTTGATAACAGTATATAGTATTTCTAAATTTTGTTCCTTAAAAAATGTAATGTTTTACAATTCCTTTTTTGTACATAAATATGTATTAATAAAATTGTATGAAATTGTACAACTAGAGATATGCTCCAAATAATACAACATTAAACGATACTAGAAACATCTACAAGTATTGTGCATTGTGTATTTTTATAATCATAGTTATGGTAGAGAAAATAGGGATAAATTATTTTCTGTGATCTATTTGGGGAATGTATATGTATCTGTGATTACATTCAAGAACTATCTAAATTTATAATAAAGAAGTTAGGTACTTTTCAAACTTTTCTATATGTACTTCTATGTCTTGTAAAACTATACTTGCTTATATTTTACGACCTGTACAATATGACGTATATAAAGGAAGGCACACTTTGGAATAATACCTGTAAGCTCATTATTCACTTTACATGCTATCTATTCTTTTGTAATCAGTCTGTCCGATTGGCAGTGGAAAGAGATGCTTGCTCTGCAGCTTTCCGTTTTAATACTTGACGTTGATGTTCGTATTCGAAATCTTCTTCGGTTAGATTTAATTTTCGAATCTGCGATATTGCATTTATTTAACAAAATGTACTTGTTTGCAAGAAACGAGACACGAAAATCAAGTATCCTACCTGATAAACTAAAGCTTCTTCTTCCATAATATCCTGAGGAGGATTTCTTAATACTTGAAGCGTTTCATAAACTGTCGGACAGCGCTTAGTAAGAGATGTGCGTCCTAAGCTGCCTTTTAACAAAACTAGTCCAACTTTAAAAATAATTTTAACACCTTCACAAAGGAACATATCCCACACTCGTAGAATACTTTCCCATGGCAGTGTTCGCGTATAAACACATAAGAACCATTCGGTCATATATAAGATTGGTTCCATCTTTTGTTTTTTCTGAGAAATTAATGGCAATAATTAATTCTCATTTACATGCGGATTTTAATTAATTAATACTAACCAAATGTTTGTAAGCAATGGGAGACACTCTTTTCAAAAGAGCAAATAAAATATCTCCATCGCGTAATAATGTTTCCATTCCTTGACTATAATATCCAATTAAATACTTGTCACATATTGCAACAAGGCACCAAAATGCTTGTACTGCTGGCATATGCATCAGTAAAAATGCAGCAATAGGTGCTTGAGCTTGACAATAACCAACTTTACTATTTAAAATAGAATAAGCTTTCAATACTTTGAACAGTTCCTCCTGTCCAGGAGCTTCTCCAATAAACATTATATGATGTGGAAATTGACGATGAAGATCTTTTTTGATATCATCTATATACTTTGGATCACCAGATCGCTCCACCAACTCTTCAAATAAATTTGGGTTTGTATCCATTAGCAATTGACCTCCGCAAAGATTTAGCCATGCACGAAGTCTTACTGAAGGTGGAATACCCTTTCTACATCTTTCTCTAACTTTACGGTAATTTGTATTCATGAAATAACTCCAATTGTTCAACATCTGTATCCATTTTCGTTCCCTTCTAAGCATTACCTCTGGTGGTAATCCTTGTTTAACAAGGCTAGTATTTTACACATAAATATTAATATAAAAATGTATATTTTACCATCATAACTGTTACATTAATATATAATTATTATATTACCTGTCAGAGCTACAATTGGAATCTTGAAGGAAACCATGTCGATCAATTTTAGAACCAAACTTATCACTCTCTGTCTCTGCATCCCCATTATATGATCCTGAGGACGCCATAGCATTTTTCTAATTGTCTAGAATAAAATATAAAATTTTTATATATATATATATATATATATATATATACTGTACTACTTCCTTGGAAAAATAATATTTTGATCAAAAAAGTTTTGTTTATTATATTGGACATCGTTTAAATATTTTTACTAATATCAATATAAATTTTAGTTCTAAAAATAATAAATAACAATAAAAAATAATCATACGAAGGATCTAACAATTTTCAAATTTAATATGAACATGTTACCAAGTATTCTGACGTTTTATAAACTCTGTATTTTATATCTATCTCGATTGCATTGACAACATTTTTACACAAAATAAACGTTAATCGGCGCACTTTATGATTACAAATTTGTTTCACTTACAACATTAAAACGGAATAAAGAAGAGAATATCTGAACGCGTTTTATAATTGACAGTTGACAGATACATGCCAATAAATTTCGAATAAATAATATGATAACAAGATCATAATTTAAGATATCAATACTTCATATGTCGCACGATAAGGCACTGTTTTGTAACGCCCAAAAAGTTCGTGCAACGAATTACAATCATTTGTACGTGTCAAAGTATCTTGTCTCAACTTGATAACTAACATAAGCGCGTTACTATATACATATTCACACATTATTTACTTTCACATTATCACATTAACAATGAGTGGGCACACCGTGTGAATTAACATTAGACTTACCATCGATGATCCGCAAAAATCTGATTTATGAAATTCCAAAAGAATATACTATGCATTGCTTTAGAGTATCGATATTTTGCTTTTATCACACGCGTCAATTATAATAAATATATGAATTTAAATTAATTGATATATTACAACAAAATGTAGGGGAGATTTTTATCTCGAAATGGAACTATCAGGTACTCTACGTTAATTGGACAGTTCCGTTGATTCATTTACTGTTATCCAATAGTAAGAAAGGATTAAAAGTAAAGATAACTATGCTTAACAGCGTAATCGATGTAACTATACAGCTATGTAATTCAAATCTAATTTCGTATTTAAGAAAAAGTGAAAATAAGTACATTAGAAAATGAAACGTAATACAATTGAAACTGAAATAATTTTACAATAGTAACGAGATAATGTAATATCTTCCTCAATAGGAAAGACTGCTTTCTACTTAGAGTTACATATGTGTGACACGTAAGTACCTATATAAATACCTATTTTTTGTAACCTTACATAAATCGTTTATTCGTTTAATCGTCACAGAATAAAATTTGACTAGAAAACTATTCTAGCAATATATACATATATACATATATTGTGCATTTACGTAGTCTGTATATATATATATATAGATATATATATATATCTCTTGTTATTCGTTACTACGTAAATGCACTTAATTCATTATATGCCAATGGTTTATTTATTTTATTAAATGTAACTTACCGGCATATTTTAAGTTTTGTTATGCGCTTTCTAAGCTTTAACTCAAAAACATGAATAGAATGAATAATAACAATTGATATGTAACAGTATTTATATATATATGTCTCTAAATTTAAATATTAAATAATGAATTGCTTACGGAGCTTCCCATTTTGAAGTTCCATGGATAACTTAAAGATTTGATAATTCTATGTACAGGCAATAAATTATAATGAATTTTACCAAGAATATGACTGACTGATTGAATATAAGTATTGTTTTGAAGTTGCAGAAAATCATGGCAAATGAAATAACAGAGATACCTGTTAATATGTTAACGTGAGTATCTTATAACAAATATTTCAATGTCTCTTATTTATTTCTTTCGTGTGAAATTAATATCATATATTTAAAACATTAATATTTTTCAGGGCAGAAGAACTGATAGAAAATAAAGGTTTGAAGTTTAATGCATGGAATGAATACGAGAAGTCAGTTAAAACTCTTCCAAAAACTGGAATGAAACAATTTGAACCAAATGATTCCTGGCTCCAAAATATGCAAATTGAAAAAGGTATTATAACTAGAAAAAATTTAATAGCTATAGAAAGAGTAGATCGTATTTCACAGTTAGCTAGTGCAGAATGGTTGCCTGAACAGAAAAGAGCTAAAGTAACAAAATACTCTGGTCAAGATTGGAGTAGTTTTGGTTTGGAGAAAAGTGGCACCTTGTATTTAATACCAGAAGAAGCATTGTTTCTTCTAGAAGCTGTATGTTATAATACAATACTAATGTATTTACAGAAATTATTTCCTGATATGGTAGAGAAAATATAAAACATTTTCTGTTTTAGAATTGTTTAGAACTTACATGGAATGATGTAGCATTGTCCATCCAACAAGCTTATGAACTTCTAATTGATAATGTTGAATGCTCATTAGAGGAATATAGAGTTTATAGCCAGTTAGTACGATATGGTTATCGCATACAACGTTTTGTTTATGATTCAGAAAGAAAGATAAAAAGTGATAAAAATTCTAATATAAAACGTAAAGTTATTGTTGAGCCAGAAAATGGCCTTTGGAGAACTGATACTCAACAACAAGATAAAGATTATATAGATGTACAGAATGGAAAATCTGCTAGTTGTCCAAAAAGAACTGATGCAAATATTAATAATTTTCCTACAGGGATTTTTCAAGATCTAGCAGAAGATGAAGATATATCAAATAATGTCTTTGAAATCATAAATGATCTTCTTTGTGCAGTAGAAAATATCGAAGCTCAATCTACAAATGTTGAATGCGAAAAGGATATGAAAAACGGGAAAAGATCGGATATTACTTTGCAAACTGTAAATATAGATGAAAATAAAAAAAGACGGAATTCTAAGGTGCAAATTATATCAGATGAGACTTTATTAGGAAGTATTAAAGTTGTCAAAGATAATATGAATGATTGTACCAAAGGAAGTAATATACCAGCAAATTGGCGAGCATCTCGCATACAACGCAACGTTAAATTAGTACCTAGAAGAACAGATAAACTATTATCAGCTACTGATATTTTAGATTCTAATTATAAAAATTCTGAGTGCAATTCAAGAAAACCTACATTATCTTCGCCACCTAGAAAGAATTCACAATTAAAGAAATCAAAACATGAGGTATTGTATAATGATATTTATAATAGTTATATTCACAGTGTTAAAATATTAATGTTTCTCCCTCTTTTATATTCTTCCTTCAATTAGGTGATAGAACTTTCTGATGATGAAATTCAAGAGATACCAAAACCAGTAACACGAATAGATTTATTAGATTCAATTCCAAACATTGCATTTCAATCCACAATTACAATAAAAGTTTCAAGAGCATACATACCACATAGTATAAAACCTGTTAAAACGATCTATCATTATGAAAGTGCAAAATTAAAAAAATTACAGCAAACAGATAAAAGATTGCGATCTAGTCAAAATCTAGAACATGCAAAAAGTAATGAAAGTCAAAATATGTATCAGTGCAATAATATCTCTATAAGTAACAATAACGTTAGAAAAAATACAAACATTGCTCCATTTAATCAAAATTTAGCAACAAATGCGCACAATGTTTTCATGCAAGATTATTTTTCCATGCAACATAGACAACATGGGAACTTTAGTCCCAACTATGTATATAGTAATAAACCACCTTATACATACAGCCAAAATCTATATTGGCATCATAGAAATACTACATTTCAAAATGTATTTGTTGCTCTTGATAATCATAGTGCTACTGTTCATCAAAACAGATTCACATCTTTGCCAATGAACAATTTGACAATGCCAAATATAAGTAACAATGTGACTAGGCATTCTTTTACTCGAAACCAGTTTTATCATAATTTTCATCAAAATTTCTTTCCATTAAGAAAATTATGTCATCAAAGAATCGTGGAAAATACATCAATACATTGTAGCATAGCTGGAAGTGTATTACCTACAGAACCTCGTCAGAGATATTGGCCACGAAATTATCATAAAAACACAAATATGACATCAAATCATAACGATGAAGTTTATCAGTGTTCATTTAAAATACTGCCAGGAGCGTCATCATGGTCGGAATTAAAGACTAAATGGCGCGAAGTAAAAACGATCACTATCGATGATGAAGATACGGGAATTGAAGATTGTAATGAAGTACAAGTAGTTGGACAATTACGCACTCCTCTTGTTGGATCAAAGAATGCAAATAGTCTTGAAGAAGTCTTCAGTAAACTTAAAATAATTAAGTCTGCATCCGAGAAAATTGTAAGAAGAAAAAAGAATAAGTACAAAATATCATACAATGTTTATTCCAATACACAAAACTATAGAAAAGCAGATCCTGGTCTTCCATTCTACAGAGTAGTTGTGATAAAGTAATTTATTTTTATTAGTTATATTTATTTTGTAGAACTTATACAATAATGTTTTTTTTTATTTCAGACAAGATGATTCATTTATACAACCAATTGAATTGCACCGTTTAATGCAAGATGCAGGCACTTCACCAATACTATTAGCCTGTGTTTCAATGTCAATTTCATATATTCAACCAGGATTTATATCTATACCTAATCTAACATAATTCAAATACAATATTTCATACGCAATATTTAATTCTTTTCTATTTATTTTTATGTACAATAAAGAATAGTTGAACACAAAAAAACTCAATTAACTATCAAGTATCTATTTATGACATCCAAAAATTTGTTGAAAGATAAATATAAATAAACAAATAAACAAATGAACAAAATAAACAAATAAAATTTGTGATAAAGAAAATGCTTTATAAAAACTTTATAAAACATTTATTTAAGCTTTATAAAAGCTTTATAAAACATTTCTATCGATTTTATATATTACTTATGTTCAGGATAAGAATAGTAAGCAAAATGCATTAAATAACACACAAATTATATGTACTTCGTACTTTATTATAAACATTTCGAACAACACTATGTTGTAGAAATTATTTTCAATTTGTTTTTTATATTAAATTTTTGTTATCTCGTGATATTCGTGGAATTATTTTCGGTCTATAACTGGTTCTATTGTTTGTCCGCCACAAATTTGACCCCAACCAATCAAACGCCAATGTTTTTCAACACGACGCGACAACGCAATTTTTTCGTCAATTTCTGTACATACAGGATTCGTTAAGCTGATTTTAGCTAAATCAGCACGAGTGGCTAATACACGACCTCCAGTGCTTAATGACCCAATATTTACTAATAGCACCTCATTTCTCGATAATTTTGGTACCTATTATAAAAAAATACTTTATAATTACAATAGAAATATACTAAAAAAAATCTGATTATAACATCTCCACATAATATATTTACCCTTGCACCTTTCTTATCACCCTCAGTTCTCACACCTAACAATCGCTTAAGAAGATAATATGATATTTCGAGTTCGATAAATATTTTAGGTAGAGCTCCTACAGCTCCTAAAATTTGCCCCACTAAACGATCAGCACGGCATAATGTTGGTTCGATTTTTGTTCCGACACCTTAAAATTTATTTTTCAAATATTACCAAATTTCTTTTATGATTTATATTTTGTCCAATTTGTTTTTTTTTCTTTTATGGTATTTGCTCTTACTTACCTATGAGACCACCTGGAACAGCAAATTGAAGTTCATTCTGCTCAGCAAATAATGATACTATCCGCGAAAATATGGGTCGACAGGTCAGTTTTCCTTCACTGTCTTTAGAAACCAGTCCAGGACGAACTTCAATTTCCATACCCACCTGGGAAACAATAAATACGTAAAATTACATTCACGTAAGCATAATAACAAAAGTGTATTTTTAGCGTACTTTTAATACTCCTCTTAAAATACTTCCACCAGCAACGCCGCCTTTCAGATCATCTACTTCACAACCAGGTTTATTTACGTCAAACGACCGAATTACAATTAATCTCGGTTCCGAAGTGAAATCTCTTAAAGGTACTGGAATTTTTTTCGTAATATATTCGCACAAGACTTCAATATTATACTTGAGTTGTGCAGAAATTGGTATTACGGGCGCTCCTTCAGCTACTGTACCTAATTTAGAGAAAAGATCATGTTTTTAATATTATATATGCATATCAATAACAATTCGTGTAAATTCATTATAGAATTGTTATCAAGATTAAAATACCCTGTACGAATTTCAAAATTTGCTCATACTGTTCCTTTGCTTGTGCTTCCTTTACTAAATCTATCTTATTTTGCAGAATTACAATATGTTTCAATTTCATAATTTCAATGGCAGCCAAATGTTCTGATGTTTGAGGCTGGGGACACGACTCATTACCGGCTACAAAATAAATATTTATTAATTTCAATATTTCAAATAACTATCATTCCAGATACAATAATATAAAAGAATTTAACTATGTACCAATTAAGAGCAAAGCTGCATCCATGACAGCAGCACCGTTCAGCATAGTTGCCATAAGGATATCGTGTCCTGGACAGTCAACGAAGGATACATGACGTACAAGTTGAAATCGTCCAGAACAAACTGGACGTAAACAAGGGAATGAATCGTCTTTGCTTGAACCTCCGGATATGTAACATCCTGGTCTTGGACATTTTTCATTATCACACTTATAAATCTTTGCATTCGCGTATCCTGAAATGAGCCAATTAAAAATATTCGTGATATTATTTTATTTAAATAGATTTGCTCTAATTCTATATTCCTATAAATTTTGTCCTGATTAATGAATAGGTAAAATCAAAATTAATTATAGGATATAAAAATAGATAAATTACTAATATAATAATATGAATTTATTTGTTTACATTCAACGAAACATTTTTTTATACATACTTTTAAATAATTTTAAAATTGTTGCGAGAATATTTATTTTATATGAATTCAAAATATTAATACGACAATTAAACAAAAGCCAATAGTCTTATAATAATTTCAAAATTCAATAAAATTATTTTTTTATAACGAAATATAAGTTTTTACTTAATTCTTTATTTCATTTTTTTGAGTTATATAAATTATTTTAATTGTTAATATATTTAACAATCAATGTTTGTATACGTGGGAATGTTATTATATTACTATTAATTAGAATTTAAAATTATTGTAAGAATTTGACATACATGAAATTGTATTACAATAATTTACACATTGAAAGTTTATTTTTACTACAAATATTTTTTATAATTTCAACTTAAATGGTGCACTTTTAGCAAAATGATTTTAATATAATATTATAGTTTCATAGAAACATCAAATGAAAATATATTGTATGTATTCTATACACATACAATAGATCATATATGAAAAATAAATGTTAAGTTTTTGATATTCATGATTTGCAATCCTATGACTAAGTGTCTATGTGTCTAAAGTAATTTATTTTATTATTATACCACTTCAAGTTACTTTTACTGGTAATATTTCATCTGTTTACCAAAAATAACTTCTTATTTTTAAACTATACTACATAACATTCTTAACATGAAACGATTCTTTTTATGTGAATATTATTATATATAGAGGTTTCTAATGATTATTTATATTAAAATTACGAGCATTTAATCATAAACATTTTATATTATGTGATATAATGCATTACATATTGTGATATTAAGTTTATGATAACATTCATATAAATAATCGAAAACAGTAAAATTTGTCACTCCCGTTTTGTCATTTTGAATAATTTGTGACAGTAAAGAGAAAGATATTAACTATAACATGTAATACAATTCAACTATAATTATTTCTAACAAATATATATAAAATTGTAAAAACTTTATCAAACGTTTCCTAAGTACTTTAACTATTTTGTAAGTAAGTATATAATCTATTGTTTAATAATTAAATGAATAGAGAAATAGCTGAAATTCAATTCGATTCTAGTAACATAGTATTTAATCTATTTAGTTTCTCGCACGATTATCAAACTGATAAAAACTACATGTTTATAATGCTGTTAGTATAATAAATTTGTGAACAGTTATTCAAAACAAGTATCGTCTACAACTTTGAGCGCCACATTTGCATAAGGTTCTAATGTTCGACAAGTCTGATTCTGGTGTCTCTGGACGTAGTTCTAACTCCTCTTGAAATTCCGTGTTCATATATATATTTAAATTCTCTTTCATCGACATATTTTGCTTTATAGAATTTTCACTATTCTTTGATGATTGACACATGTAATCGAAGGTAATTTCTTCGTTTTGTTTAATATCTCTCAATGCAAACAATGCAAGCTTAGGAAGATTCGGATCAAGACAATTGATCCAAACACCATAGACAGCGAGATTTGGATCGCAGGAATGATTGATGAAATGCGAAACGTTGCCATATACGGCAGCATCTACAGTATATGGACATTCTTCTTCAGACTCATTATAGTCAAGATCAAATAAGTATGTTCTACCAGCGGCATCGTATTCTTTGCCACGCTTTTCGGCCTCCTCATTTGTTATGACTTCGCCCACATATTGTGTGACAAAACAACCTTTTTTAATCGCTTGTAATGTTTTCACACCCCAACCCCGTCCATTGGCAGTTCTAAAAATGCAAAACTTCATCTTGCTGCCACGTTGCACTACTCGATTGAAGCAGTTCATGTCGCAGTTGCATCGTTTGTTACATTCGTATATCGGTGTTCCAGGTGGAACTCGAATCTTACATGACGGGGTGTACGGACATAGTCCGTTATCCTGGGCAAAGCAACAGTTTGTCTTAGAATTACAAGACTTGCATTCGCAACCAATAGGTGGATCATCAGGTATTATGACTCCATTACCAGGTAGATAATCTTCTATATAATAGAAGTCTCGAGGTGCTGTTTCCAAGTCTATTACATTCTCCACCCGTATTAATGGTTTACCTTTAGTGATAGTATTCATTTCATTTTCCCACTCTTCTAAAGATTCTAACTGTTTTTTCCTTAAATCAATGACTAACATACAGAGAATATCATGTTTTATAACTTTCTCCAATTTACTATTTTTGACATACTTTAGATGTAAATATTTGGTTATATTAATATATACTGTATTTGGTTCTACCGAAATTGATGTTATCATCTCTCCTCTACACTTAAGATAATTTAAAAATTCTCCAATATCCCTATCGTTCGGATAAAAATTTGTTTTCTTCTTGAAACGATCGATCAATTGTAATCTACTCTTTTCAAACTCTTCTAGAACATCTGGGCAGTTTACTAAATTCGACGCCGGTTCCCATGTGTTATACTGTGAATTCCAATTCTTCCATTTGATTAAATAAGTTGGCACTCCTTTTAATTCTTTCTTTGCAAGAATCTTTTCTACTTCCCAAAGGGTAGTCTCCATTAGTAACTTTTTCATTCTCTTCTTATTTTCATGTTTTATATCCATATATCTTACATCTTCCAATATAACTCTGAGCTCCTTCAGTCTAATATTTTGTAAATTTTTTTTGTAGTCTATTTGATACATTTCAATATTGGTATTGGCATTTAATTTGCTTAGTCTTATATTTTCTGTACTAATTTCTTGATTATCAGAAAAATTCAGATCTCTTCTATCGTTGATTACTTGTTTCTCTTCTTGGTTTTTTTTTAAATGGACATTATTACTGTTTAAGTTGTTGCTCTTTGATTTATCATCATGGTAAGAGTTATCATTGTAATTATTTTTTTCAGAAGAAACAAATCTTTGATCAAGCTTTCGATGTTTGGCCAATGGTTGAACTAATCCTGGAGAAGCTGGTCTTTTTTCTGGTGTAGAAGACATTTCGCTTGCGTAACCAAGACTTTCTTCTTGTTCCCCTCTGGTATTGCCCTCTGCATGAGCGTCTGTAATGCCAAACATTTAAAGGATGTCATTCTCTCCAGTCACACTTTCCCATATTTTGTGTTTAACTTGTATAATTGTTTCTCCCCTTTCTCTTAGTATTAACGTTATCACCTTGAACATCAAGAATCCCTTGAATCCTCTTCGCTCTTCTCTGTCATTTATTGAGGAAAATGTTTGGTGCCATTATAAGAAAATTAATATAACTTATACAATGTTTATGCAAAAGAATGTACACATTATATAGTAGCATTTTTGAATGTTATAAATTATTACTTCAAGTTTCCATTAAATTATTTGGTTACATAAAAAGATTCATGTTTAAATCTTATAATATGAATATGGTAAATCAGCTGATTTTCTGAGATAATATATATACTTAATGACTAAAGCACACCTTAATATTAATTTTGTATTTATATTTACAATTACACTGTAAGGTGTAATTATTATAAAACAATAATAATATGTTTTAAAACACCTTAAGCCAATTTCTAAGATTTTCATAAATAAAACACTAACTTCATATAACAGAAATTATTAGCTCTTTATTATATTTCTTTACACTATAAATAAATTTGTACATTGTATATTATAATAATTATATATGTATAAATTTAAAAATTTATATAAAAAATTTGATTAATAAATGTAATTATACTTACCTTAAAGTTATACATTATATTACAAAGATATGTTCACACTCACACATTGTCTATTATATCAAATTGAATCACAGAAATAATTTGGTTTTATCAACAAATTTTTGGCACTTTAAGTCAATTTATTAAGGTATGCTTTAATCGATAATTATTTAAATCTTTCAATTGTATATGATCATTTATTTTGTAATGCATGAAATATACTAACTAGTGCACACATTTAATTTATTACAATTAAAAATAATCATGCATGAAGAGTGCATTAAAAACTTACTTGTGTATTAAATTATATGTGAAATTTTTATTGCAAACTGAATATTATATTTATGTTGCTATATCAATATTTTAGTATGTTCTATTATCCTTTGTATTTGTACTTAAATTTAACCTTACTTTATTAATAAAATAATTCATTTATATGCTAATATATGTAGATAATTGTGCATTTTAAAATCATTACGAGAATAAATTAATTATATTTTATTTAATATGTTTACTAAGCAATTTAAATAAAATATAAATACGA
Organism: Bombus bifarius; assembly: GCF_011952205.1. Classification (NCBI taxonomy): domain Eukaryota; kingdom Metazoa; phylum Arthropoda; class Insecta; order Hymenoptera; family Apidae; genus Bombus; species Bombus bifarius. The sequence goes on along the minus strand of NW_022884519.1, from coordinate 1,017,231 downwards.
AAAATGACATAACTTGGAAGAAATAAAAGAAATAGTATTACTATTATTACGTATAATTAAACAAATTATAATATATAATATTTTAAATAATTACATAATACTAGAAATAGAATTAAATTTTCAAATATATCAGTTGTAAAACATTTTTGATTCAGCTACTCGGAAGTACATTTAATGAAATGGCGACAGTTTTTGACGATTAGCGCCATCTATGTAGGAAATGATAAAGAATATAATACAATGATAAAGAATATAATACAATGAAGAACAAGAAGTAATTCTTTCTAAATATAAACATTTTCTTTAAATATAGCGGAAATAACGCCTAAAATAATTTTAGATAGAATTCGTTCTTTTACAAAATTATTAAGTATAAATATATTAATATTTTTCTAGTTAACAATTTTGTTTAAACTTTATTTTTTCCCTCAAAAAAAACTCAAACCTATCACTCATACAAACTGTAATTGATATGCCTTTATTAATAATTTATCTATTCTAATTGTTAAAGTAAGTAATGTATATAATATACAGTGACTCACAAAAACATTCGTACACTACACACTACAGAATGACTAATTTTATGGTTCTATGTTGTTTATAAAGCAATCGCCCTGGTTATTTTTTTAATAATATGAAAACATATAATTTATTTGGTAAATTCACATACATTGCATAGTAAAAGTTGCCGAAGAAAATAACGCCGTACTTTCAGTTCACAAAAATATTCGGACATATTTTATATTTATCTGTTTATCTCCTTCTGGCAACCCAATATTCCAAGAAAGCAGAAAAATCTCTATTTCTCAATAGTAAAAATGACCTCGTCCAAAATGAGTCGCAAAAGAAATAATACAGCATTCAACATGCTGCAATTTATAATTTTCCACCAGAAAAAGGGAAGAACCTATCGTGAAACTGATGCTATGCTCCATATAAGCAAAAATATTGTTGCAGATATCATTCAACGATTTTATTTTGAGGATCGCATTGAATATATTCCACAAACTGGAAGACTAAGTCTCTTAAGTACAAAGGAGAAAAACAGAATTATTCAAAAGGGAAAGAAAATCCGCAAATAAATGCCCCAAAAATAGTTAGTGAGGTATTAGAAGCAAGCTACGAAAACGTTTCGATTGGAACAGTTCAAAGAATTATCAGACAAGCTGGAAACAATGGAACAGTAGCCAGAAAACAATTTTTTATGAATGAGAATAGGGAGAAACAAGTCAATTTTATAAAAGAGCTAATTTCTAAGAATGATTCATGGTGGAAAGATGTAGTATTTATTAACAAAAGCAAATTCAACCTTTATAATTCTGATGGAAGAACTTTGGTATGGCAAAAACTGATTAAAAAATTCTACTTTAAAAATACAAGAGGTACAGTGAAACATAGGGAAGCTAGTGTAATAGTCTAGGGCTGTATTTCATCATACGAAGTTGAAAACTTGATGACAACATTATGGATAAAAATCTTTACTTAAGCATATGTAAAAACAATTTAGTTCAAAATGTCAAAAAAAAAAAAAAGACAGAGAAAATAAATAGGAATTCATAATAGCTTTAAGTTTTATCAGGACAATGACTAAAGCATGCATATATAGTACATTCATAAGGTGAATTACATAGAATAATTTGGAAAACTCCAATTTTTTCAATAGTCGAATTAGAACAATGACTCGAAAATGAATGGTCATATGTAACTGTAGAATATTTAAAAAAAAGTGTAAATAATATGTCAAACAGATTAAAACGTGTTCTAAAATAAAGTGGTTTCTCATCATGAGGTATTAAAATTATTTTGTGATAGTGAATTATATTAAATAAATGATAAAAATAATTCTTATTAATAATAATAAATGATCTGTTATTAAAAAACTAACCAGGGCGATTGCCTTATAAATAACTTAAATATCAAGCCATGAAGTTAGTCATATTGTAATATTATCATAGTAATCATCCAAATATTTTTGGGAGTCACTGTATTAAATCTATGTTTTGACTTTACACAGTTTTTATTATATATGTCGGGTTTGTCGGGTTGGCATTGGTTCTTGGGGCACGTTGCGTATCTTCATTAGGACGAGTCATTGTAATTGTTCAAAGAGGTTTATATTTACAGTGATATGTACAAGAGTTGATTTAACAGGGTTTAACAATTAAACGTGATTATAAGACACTCTTAAAGTAAAGATAACGTTCTTAGGTTTAAACGAATCCACGGTCAATGGGATAACTCTTTATACAATTGGATATGTGTTGATACTCAAAATGATGTTAGCTGTGACATACGGTATCTTTCAGGCTGACAGACTGACGTGTGTAAATTCTCCAAGATGATCATGAGAATAAAAGACTGACACGATCACACTTGTCAATTGCGTATTGATCAGGGTTATCAACAAAATTCCAGGCGCCGTTACTAGGCAGACTCGCGTAGAGTCGTCATTGCTCCTGCCTCGGGACTTGTTTGTTAATACAACGTGTGTCCCTCAATGTTGGTACTTCTACTGTTAAGTAAAACGTTCATCCCGTGACCGTGGCTACGTTCAGTGACTAGTTGTGTCACCTCAACCACAAGCCCACTGTCATAATTCTATAATGAACAGCTATAACAAACAGTTTAGACCAAAGTATTGGGAATCTTCCCAAAATTCCAAAAGAAAGGCCCATTATCCCTACATCTCCAATATATATATTGAAATGTAAATATTGATAATTTTGAATATTTTTGGCATTAGTAATAATCTATCTTTTTCTTGTATTAATCATTTAACAATCAATTATATAGTTAGTAATGTGTATGATATTTTACAGTTGAGTAGAGAAAAAGGGAAACTATATACCTGCTTTGCGGACTTAAAAGCAGCATTCAAGGCTAAATAGAGAGAAATTGGAGGAGAAAATGAGAAAAATGGGGATTAGTGAAAAACTAATTTGAAGGATAAAAGAGCTGTACGCAGAAACAAAGAATGTGGTGAGAAAAGAATTTTGGACAGTGAGGGGAGTCAAACAAGGGTGCCCGTTGAGCCCGACATTATTCAAAATCTATGTGACAGGACTGGAAGAAGAGATAAGGAAAGGACAAGCCGGGGGAATAGTGGAAGGAGAAAGAAAGGTATGGTCATTGACATATGCAGACAATATTGTGCTGATGGCGGATAGAGAAGAGGAGCTAAAGGAAATGCTAAAGAGATTCAAAAAAATTTTAAAGGAAACCGAATTGGAACTGAGCACGGAAAAGACCAAGTAGACATAGTAGTTTTTGAAAAAAGAAAGAACAAGAGAAGACAAAGAAAATGGAAATGGGGAGAGCGAGAATTAGAAAAAGTGGACGAGTTAAGATACCTAGGGTACATACTACAGAAAAACGGCAGTCATGAGAAACACATACAAGACAGGAAAAAGAGAGCAACAATAGCAACGAAGAAAACATGGAGCGTGGGAGAACGGATTTTCAAACAGGACTACAAGAGGAGAATGAAGATGGTTAGAGCACTGGTAGAGAGCGTGGCGCTGTTTGGAACAGAGGTATGGGGCTGGAACATGGAAGAAAGACTGGATAGAATACAAAGAAGATATGTGAAATTGATCTTAGGTTTAGATATGACAACACCAAATTATATATTGGTAGAAGAATGGAAGCTAACAGAAATCAAAGAAAAAGCATTAAGAAGAGCAGCAAGGTATGAAGGGAAAGCCATAGAATCAAAAAAGGAACTAGTAAAGGAGTGCATAAAGGAAAGAGAGAGAAACTGGGGAAATGGTCAAGAAGGGAAAAGAGCAAGAAGGAGAAAGAAGAGACTAGAAGATGTGAAAAATGAAGGGACACAGATGGAAGCAAGAGAAGAGCAAGGAAGGATGACAGTAGACCAAATTATAGAAGAAAGAAGAAAGAGAGAAGCAGAAGAGAGGGAGAAAAGGATAAGGGAATCAAATATAATATACATTACAGAAATATCGCCAAAGAAGAATTACCAAAGTACTTAGAAGGGAGGATGAAGTGGAAGGACAGAAAAATATTGGCAAGATTCAAATATGGAAACGAGACCAAAGCAGGGGACTGGAAAGAAGAGGGAGAAAAGAGATGCAGGCTATGTAAAAGAAAAGAAGAAGACCTGAGACATGTAATAGAAGAATGTGAAATAATGGGAGGACCAAAGGACACAGAAAAAATACTAAATGAGACTGGAAAAGGACTAACAGAACTAAAAACAATAACGGAGAAGAGAAGGGCAATACAAGATGGGGAGGAACGACAATAAGGAAGCACAGCAAGGAGGCAAAAGCCCAAAAGTTGCTGCAGTTTTAGAGACAGAATAATTAAGGGAGTGCAATATAATAGAGTGGATAAGAAGGGAGGTAGATATATAAGAAGCGAAATAGGTAAACGAGATGTAAAACCGAAAGCTTGTCCAAAGCTGAAAGGCACAGACTAAGTAATAATAAATAAATAAATAATATAGTATATGATATTTTAATTTTCTTAAAATTAATGTCTTTTATATTTATAAAAAAAATTATTTTCTTTTACTTTGTACATATGTATTACACTTTTCATTGTTATATTAAAAGCAATATATAATATTTTTTAAACATAAATAAGAAATATATTGTTAAAAACAATTCTGTTTCAGTATTGATCTGAATTAATGTTGGTTTTATGTAAAAAATATTATAATAACTTAGCTAGTGGAGGACATACATATCTCACAACAATGTGTCAATTTTATATAAGACTTGCATCTACTTACCAAGTTTAATAGTAATGTTCCTTTCTAATTCATTTTTAAAACGAACAGTCTGCACTCCCGATATAGCTTTTACAATTGTAGACTTTCCATGTGCTACATGACCAATGGTACCTACACATAAGATTTCAAATTTATATATGTCTAAAAAATTGTTTTTGTGCAGTATGTTTTATATGTATCTTTATAGCCATAGAAAGATTATATTTACCAATATTAATTGTTGCTTGTCTACTAATAACCTCGCGAGATAGTGCAGTTAATTTGCTGACATCCTAAATAACAAGAATTTTATACACTTTGATATTAAGATAGTAAAATATTGCCAATGTAAGAACTTACTTATAAAGAAGGCAACAAATTAGAACAAAAAAATGTATGTTACATTTTATTTCTATGAAATAAATTTATAAAAATGTACTTTTACAAAATTGTAAACGTACTATGTTTTTGTAGTCTATAAAACTTATATTACAAACATTAATTTTTATGAAAATGCAAAACAAAAACTGATGATAAATTCTTATTAGTAACAAAATCATATGTTGACATTGTTAATATAAATATAAAAGCATATAATTCAGCAAAAAACAATATATTTATAAATTGTTATGTGATAATATGATGTATATAAATCCTAGATGTCATCAACGATTGATAAAACAAAATATTTCAATAATAAAAGAAATTTTTCAAATAATATGTAGTTTTTAAAAATTAATATTGTATTTCTCAACATTTTTGTCAGTGAACATTTTTATTTAATGCAACGGAAAAAGAGATTATTATAGTATGCTAACAATATATGAATTAAGGTTATATATAACATAATGAAAGCTTGTTAGATTATGAAGATATAATTATATATTTATTACTCACAAGCTTCGAGAGATCTTGTTTATAAAGATTTGGTTGACCTGTAGTCACTCCTAAACCTTCTTCACCACCCATAATCACTGAATCACCTTTATTAACACGTAAACCACGCGAGGGACACTTCAAAAAAGGCAATAGCTCATTTAAAATCAAGAATATACATAGACTACTAGTCGGTAAAAGTAAAAATGCCAAGAGAGCGGAAGCAACGCCAAGTGGAAATACTTCGAATTAACGTGGAACATAGATTTCCTCGGCTTGTCGATTTTATATTATCTCTCTTATATTATGTACATTAATTTTTAAATATTAAATTTAGAATATATAAAATGTTACATTTCATAATATTTACTTGCAGTGTTAAAATATAATATAATTATTGAATGTATAAAATACTTAAAATAATAATATGAGAAATATAAAAGTTTTAATCATTTTTGTCATGTTGATTTTGAACTATTTTACTTATTAAAAGAAAAAAATAAAAAATACGTTATCTTTTTGAGCAACAAGGAATAATTAGGACCTTTTAAAAAGTATATAAAATAAAGTTATTAGTTCAGTTACGACCGGTGAAATAATACAAATAACAATTAAACTTGTATTTCGAATAATAGCTTTTAGTACACCATAATTGTAAATAAAAATATTAATTAAAAAATGCAGAATTTTATCATGAAAGTTTAAGAGAAAGAAGTAGAATGTTTGAAGAAGAGGTGTAATTAATCGAACAAATCATAATACGATCGATAGTACATAGTGCATGTACGTACGAATAAAATTTAAATAATTAAATGTCACTTAAATTGAGAATCAATGCATATTAATTATTCATTATTGAATTAAATACTGGTCATCCTCCTGATAAAATATTCCTAACGTGGTAAACGAATTTAAAAAAGAATAAATTTGTTGCAGATATTTCATGTTCAAAATGGAACAATATCCAGAATTTGTGGATTTATTGCTTGCAAGACGAAAAGATTATGATATTTTGTGGGTTTCTCGGTCAATGGATCCATTATCACCACACAAACTTCCATTAGAATCTAAATACTCCAGAAATGAAATAATACAGGCAGTTTTAAATGATGAAAAAGTTAAGCTAGCAATTATTTCTTTGGCTGCAATACTCGAAACAGATATCAAAAAAGTTAACCAAGAAGCTTATAAAATAATAAATGAAATGGCTAATAAAGCACATTTGCCCAGTGTTCGTTTCATGGGTAAAATTAAAGTCTTTTATTTTAAATTATAATATCTTTATTTTCTGGAATTATAAGTAATGCTTCAATTTCAGGTTTAATTATTACAAAAGTTCTTAAAAGAATTTTTATGAGCATTTATATTAATGAGAAATCAATATATAAGATGAAAAAAGAAATGCAAATTTCTCAAGTACAATATGTTTATGCACCTTCTCATAGAAGTTACTTAGATTTTGTATTATTATCATATATTTTATTCTCCTACGATATGGCCCTTCCAAACATTGCAAGTGGAATGGATTTTTATCACATGTACATAATAGGAGAATTATTAAGAAAATCGGGAGCTTTTTATATGCGGCGCAGTTTTTCTAATGATTTATTATATAAAAGAATATTTAATGCGTATGTAATGTCCCTAGTAAAACATAGTGACAGAGCAATTGAATTTTTCATTGAAGGCACTCGAAGTAGAAGTTTAAAAAGCATCGTACCAAAGTTCGGTGTGTTAAAATTAATATGACTAATTCTAATATGACTTTTTGATATAATTAATATTTAATGAAAACATAATATAAAGATGGTTTCATTTCAAGGTCTTTTGTCAACTATTTTGGAGAGTTTATTAGAAGGCAGTGTACCTGATATATATTTTATACCTATTAGTATTAACTATGAACGACCACTAGAAGAATTGTTATTTGCATATGAGCTTTTGGGAGTGCCAAAACCAAAAGAATCTACTGCTGGTTTATTTCAATCTCTATTTATTTTACAAAAATCATATGCTTATGGATCTGTTGTTTTTAATGTTGGTGAACCTATTTCTGCATGCCAATTTTTAACTATGGAACACCGCAAAGCAAAAGTATTATCACCTTATGCAAAATTACCGATATCTGTTGTTAAAAACTTAGCCTATTGTATAATAGATTCACATAAAAAAAATACAATACTCATGCCTTTTAATTTAATTACTTTATTATTTAATGAAAGAAGTCAAGTACATCCAGATAATCCATATACATTAAATTATTTAATCAGTGATTATCTATGGTGTAAAAAGCTTTTACAAGTATTCAATGCTACAATATATATAGGAAGGTAAGTTTCAAAAAATACTAATAGGACTTAATATAGTATGTAGATATTAGTATTATAGAAAAAAGTTCGTACAGATCATTTGATACAAATAATCAAAATGTAAGCAACGTGGAGCAAGAAATATTAAATAGTTTAAAGTGCCATGAAGAATTACTTATATTTGATGCATCACAAATTTTGAGACTCAAAGAGAGACACAGAACAACAAAACTGGGAAGTAATATTCGTGTTAAAAGCCATACCTTATTAGAAAGAACTATGAGAATAGCTGTGCCTGTCATTAATATTTCAATTTATCTAAATCCAGCTTTATCTTTTCTAATAAAACCAGCTATTATTACTGTTGCAATGGGAATAGAAGGAAGTGAACTTGGTAATATTATTTTATACATACAGCATGTTACATATAAAAACCAAACAAAATTGGTATGTTATTGCATTATTTGTAGGAAATGCATTTAAACGATACGTATTATTAAGAAGGCTACTGACTACGGAATTTGTAATGCCTTTAATAGAAGATGAATCTATAATAAAATCTGAATGGGAGGAAACATTAAATTCGCTATTAAAACAAAATTATATAAGTATTCAGAACAATACATATATACAAAGAGAAGATACCAAAGTATGCTCTCTCCTTTATAATGTAATACTACCATTTATAGATACAATATATGTTACATGTCTTGTCCTATTTGAGGTAAAATTCAATAATATTTGCGTACTATTTTACATTTGTTATCTTTTTAATATATATACGAAGAAAATCTGTTTTCATTTACAGTGGGATGAATCAAAATCAAATTGTATAACGATACAAGCAGTTTTAACTGAAGCACAGAAAGAAATAGAAAAAGCATTTCTTGAAGAGCGGCAATGGGGACAACATCCCTATTCTTTATCAATCGACTTAATTAATAGTACAATATCTAATCTCATAACACAAGATATTTTAGTACCTCATGAGAAACGAAATGCATACCAAGTAGATAAAGTCAAAATAACACAAATTCTTGCACAGTTGCAAAATCTTTCATTAAAACGACCATTAGGTTCATATCTTAATGCAGTATTACTGCCTATATTACCACCACCTGTTTCTGCTAAATTGTAAAACAGAGTATACAGAAGAAAGTTGAGAAGGTACGTATTAAAGCAGCTTACGTTACATAGAGATTTGATTATGAAGATTTTAATATAGTTAATGCTAAAGATATTTGTTTAATTAGTATGTAACTTTCTTTTTATATTAAAATTTAGAAGAAAAGTTATATAAATTTTTAAGAATAATTATCGCATCATCGTCAAATTTGTCTATCGATTTTTTTCTTCTGCCAAGAAGTAAGGTAGCTGTAGTAGTTGATGCAGAATTATTCATATTTCTGAATAAAAGCTGAAAAAAATTATTATATGAATCATTAGTTATATGTATATAACATAATAGATATTACAAATAACTAATTACCATGACTAATCTAACCAGATACACAGCAAACGTGAGAAATGAAATAGCCATAAGTGCACCTTCTATGGAGGGAAATCCAGCTGCATGCTCATGATCATAACTGTGATCATAATGTTCAGTACCCCTTCTTTTGCGAGCAACCGTTATACTTCCTGCAAGTTGGGATTCTGAAAACATTATTAAATATACTTTTTTGGAAAATATTTTAAAAATTACTCATTGACATGTCATATACATCAATTAATTTTTTGATCTCAGTTATTGTGTCATTGTTATCGTTATTTATTGTTACCTATTTCAACCATTAATGTATTTTCGAATGTTCTTAAAAATTGAATTTTTCCATCAATTGATGTTGGTTGAGATTTTAAAGTATAATGAACACTTCTAAGTATATCTACTGGAAGGTAGTTCAATAGTCCTGCATCATTAAAAGTAAAAGATTCATTTAGGTACTGCTTATTTCTTTCCCGTTCCTATATCGTAAAAATAAAACTTTCGATTACTAATTGTTTCTCAAAATTAAACATTATACAGAAAGCTTCAAATGTAATAGTGTAATTACCTTGGTCATTGAAGGAACTGCTGTATCATTGTATTTTTTTGGATTAGATACAAACACATTTTCTTGATCAAAAACAGTTGATTCTTTTTTGATATTATTTTCCATATTATGGAAATTGTATTTTCCACTTTCATTAACTGCTGTTTGTTTTGTTTTTGCATCCTTATAAGTAATATCTTCATATGTATAATGGAACTGATTTTCCACATTTTTTTGAGCAAATTTATAAAAATAATCTTGTTTTATTGTAGGTGTTCTATGAATAAGAAATGTAAAAATATCTGATAAAGTAAAATTGATGCTATTTAATATGATGTTATACATACCTATATATCTTTTTTTCACTAGAAAATTGAGGCATATCTATCCATTCTGCCAAACTACTGTTCAATAATAATATTTTCAGTATTAATATACTAGTTACGAACATTGTAATTGATTAAAGTATGCAACTTTTACAATAATATTTATACATATATATGTTTAACAATATCACACAATAATAATTAATTTATCGCACATATTCATATTCACTAAATAAAATGAATAAACAGATATTATGTTGTTTCTTCAAGTGATACAAGAACTAACTGAAGATATACTTGCATACATGGTGTGACAGGAATCAGGATGTTATTATTTCAGCTAGGAGTTCTGTTAGATTTAACGAGGACAAAGATTAGATTTACGACGTAATGACATCAATTATTTAAAGTATTCTTACAAATTCTCATATATAAAGTTTTTGTTTGAAAAAATTGTTTAATGAAAATATATACAAAACATTAAAAATCTGTTACCATTAATAATTTATTTATTCTCATTATCATGGTAAGTACAATAATGACAACATTTTATACTTTTTTATGAAAATTTGTTAATATTTCTTAAAATCTATTTATTATAATGTTGCTGTCTTTTAAGTACTTTTGTTTGTTAATTATGTAATTGTAAATAATATTATAAACATAGCTTGAACAAAATACAAGTTGTTAGTTATTATAAAATTTAATGTTTTTATAAAACTTTAAGTAATAAAAAAATTCAAATAGATTTAATATGTACAAACAATTAATTTAGAAACGTATTATAAATACATGATATTATATATGAAACAATTACCAATCTAACAAATCATATACAGATTGTTTTAGGTATAGCAACATCTACTGATATTGCACAAATCTTTGTATGTAATTAAGATTATAATAACTGCTGTGTTTATATCTAGATTTAGACTCATTATTTCAATATTGATTAATTTAATGTAGAATTTTATTAAAATTATAATAAATGTTTTATAATAAAAAGATGGACATAGCAATAAACATATTCCACTCATTATGTAATTAAAGTGATTTTTAAATAAATTTTCAGAAATATAGGCCATATATCATGTACAATAATGCATTTAATGTCATATTAATATAGAAAAATATAACTTGAAATATAAAATAATTAAGTATTTTGCAAATAAATTATACATATGAGATTCTGTTAATTAACTAACATATGATTAAAGTAATATTTATATATTATATCATAATAAAATGTAATATAAAAGTACTGTAAAAAATGGTTCGCTTAAATATAATATTTTATATATAATAACATTTCATTTAAGATATTACTGCAACATCGAGTAAAAACAACATTTTTAGACAAATTTCAAATATTTTTATCCAAAAGCAACTCAGTCTTCACAAAATATTTGACTAAGAAATAAGAGATTACATTTCTTCACATTTGATTTCTAGAGTTAAAGAAAATTATTTCTTTCGTGATTTCTTTTAATGATTTCTTATCTAATTCTTCATCATGCTTGTTTTATTACTATATTGTTATTAATAATTAGAAAAATTGCAGAAATATTATGATAAAAAATAATAAAAAAGAAAGTTGTTGTATTAGTAATGTAATGAATAATATGCCACTACAAAATGAATATTTAAAATTTATAATAAATCTATATCTATTTGAATTAATTACTTTTTAAAAATTATACATTTTTTATGTTGATCATGTATGAAACAAAAACGGAATGAACACAGTGCTTGAAAACGAAAAAGATGTATGTATATAATTTAGATCTCTTTCTATTTGGAATGTACTTTACTTTCAATGAAACAAAGAAGAATATAAAACAACTTTGTATATTAATAAAATAAAATAATAAATATATTAAAAACTTGGAATTTACAATTTTCTCTATTATGTATATGTTAATTATCGACTGGTTCTAAAAAATTTTGTTCACTACTTTCTAGTATGAAATTTATCACAATAATAATTATAGTTATAATATTATATAGAAAATGTTTCAGAATATGTAATTATTTGGAATGTACTTATTTAATTATAAATTTTTTCTTGTCTTTATGATTAATAGAGAAGAAGATCAAAAGTGGAGACTACATTTGCAATAATCTTACTTTTTATCACTTTATGCGTGTCTTGATCATTTTTAGTTTTTTTTATATTAGTTCTCGAAAGGTTTGATACAAATTATAAACGTTAAAGCTTCTAATGTCTAAATTTAGATGCTTTGAAGCAAAAATACGAATTAGTAAATTTATTACATGTAGCACAACGTCGCGTGTATATTAATTTAATCCATAAAAAATTCTGTGAGTTCTTAAGAAGTAATATAATAATATTCTTAACTCATTCTCTCTCTCTCTCTCTCTCTCTCTCTCTCTCTCTCTCTCTATCTATCTATCTATCTATCTATCTTTCTTTTTTTCTCTCCTTCCTCTCCATCATACTTCAAAGAATGTCAAAGGATTTATGTATATGAAATATACATGTGTTCTATAATTTATATATACTGCTATGTATTATTTCATATCTAATTACTCTATTTTAAGCATTTTTTGTGTGCAGTTATAAAACATTCTATTTTAAGCTGGAAAATATATTTATATTATGAAGTTAGCACTTATATATTACTTGTAAAATGGTATTATGTATTGAGTGTGTTACATTAATAAAACTGTATGAGACAATTATTTACCTTATCATAAGATAAATAATTGTTTAAGATATTATGATAACATTATATATATTATTTTTTAGAGAATCTTTTATATTTTACTAGCTATGGAAAATTTTCATATCCAGTACTTTACAATATTGAAACACGTTCAAATTTATTATTAAAATTCCTCTAGAATTCTCATAAAAACATTGCTGTTGTTTTCTCTATGTTTGAATGTTTTATCTTACACGATGCAGTCTAAGTCATTTTCTATGTAATTATCCTTAGCTTTTACGTAAAATGTTTTGGAAGATATATAATAAAGTTATATTTAATATCAGTATACTGATATTTAAAAAGAAATATAGTTGTACTCCCTTTCATGAATGTATCCAAGTCAGGCACGAATGAAACGTCGTAACGTAGCTCGAGCACTACGAGCCCAGCCTTTGTGTATAGACAAGTTATTTGGCAATGTTTCGATGTTTAACGTAGGCAGAGAGTTCTGTCATGTACGCTGATTACTGTATGCTGACCACCGGGCATCATCACTTTCATGAGTTAAATAGCGATACCCTACTTTTGTTTCTAATTCTCGTAAATCACACCATGTTTGATAATCCTTAAGAAAAATATAATTTATAATAAGCTTGTATTTTATAACATTAAAAACAAGTATCTAAGATTATAAAAATGCTTACCTGCAGCCATACGTGTTGTAAACTCTTATCTACTGTATAACGTTTTCTTTGTTTCACTTGTAACAAATTATTAATTAAATCAATTGCTAAAAAAGACGATAAGTTTTATTAATTTTTATTGTTAGATGACTATTATTTTATTTCAGTGATTTGCATACCATCAGATGAAATTTCCTGCCAAGGAATAGGTGGATACATAAAAGCAGCATTTTGAATTTGTTCATTAATATCTTCTTCTTCATTGAATGGAAATGTGCCACTTAAAGATACGTAAATAATTACACCAACACTCCACATATCTAAAGAACGATTATAACCTTTGTTTCTTAAAACTTCTGGTGCTAGATATGCTGGGGTACCAACAACACTTCTTCTGAAACTTTTTTCTCCTATGATTCTTGCAAAACCAAAATCACATAGTTTTACTTGTGTAAATTCGCTATCGCTGCTTAACAATACGTTTTCAGGTTTTAAATCACAATGTACTATATTCTTGCTATGTAGATGTTTTAATGCTATTAATATCTGTGTAATTAGGAATTTAGTTACTCTTTCGCTAAGACGGCCACGTTCTGAACTTAGTATCATTTCTAGCATATCGCCTTTTAATTTTTCCATCACTACAAATATTCGTTCAGGAGTTTCGAACATCCGTTCTAGATTAACAACTCCGCTATGCGAAAGATTCTGCAAAATAGCAACCTCATTTTTAAGTTGTGCTTCTTGCTTTGTAGGAAAACGTAATTTATCAATAACTTTGATGGCAACTGCTCGACCACTTTTACGATGAACACCTCCATACACTGTACCAAATTGTCCAGAACCTAGAACTTCATCTGGAAAAATTTCATATAATTGAGACATATCAGTGATATTTTCTTCAGGTTCTGTAGATTCTTCTTGACCTAAAATCAGAATATCTTACATAGATATACTTTTTCTAAACATTGAAACTACATCTATTAAATAAAAGAAGCACTTTTTAATATAAAATATAATAAAAGGAAAAATTACGTACTGGCTGATATAGTTACAGGCATCAGTGCTTGTCTAATACCAGTTTCCCATGACCTAGCTATATGTGCTCCAATACCACTTTCTGGTGGAGGAACTTGGCTACAGTTATCTCCATATGAAGGATCTTCTCCAACATAATAATCAATATTGGCAGTTTTTAACTCAAAGCAATGCATTGTATCTAAAATACAATTCATGTTCTTTATATCACTAATATGATAAATACGATTTTAATAAAACAAAGTTGATATAGTATTAAATACATACGTGAACGGGATGTCTCAGCAGTTTCAATAGACAATATTTCAACTAATGGAATTTCTTTATAATATTTGGAGCTATTTTCATTTTGAAATAACGTTATAGCTTTTGTATCAAGACGCCAATAATGTTTCTTCCGCTGTGAATATTTCCAAATATAACTTTACATGTGTTTACATGTGTATACATTCTTTCTTACATGTGTATACATATAAGAACATTTATATATGCTAATTATTTACCAATGGATCACGATTTGTAAAGTGTACCATCCAGCCCTCTTTTAAAACTTTCGAACCACGCCGTTTTGTATGTTTAACACTTTGCACTATGCGCATTAAAGGAATATTATTGCTTGGTGTAGAACTGCAACTAGTAAGTTACATAATAAAACATAAGTTTACATATATATACATAGATAGTAACTAAACAAAAAATATACTTTACCTTGATGGTCTAGATTTTTGAAATTCATCGTAAATAATGTCATCATTGCTTGGGACTTGGTCCTATAAAAATAATCTAAATAAATATTATATTTATTATTGAATATTTTACGAAGTAATAATATTAGTTACAACATTTAAAAAAATATTTCTGTTACATATTTTCTATTATAAAAGTATGTTTACAGTGTATTCGTCAGATCCTTTTGTTTCATCTACTACAAAAGACGAATGTTGAGGAGGTGAAGGAGATTCAGCATCACTATCACCATCGCCTTCTTCGTTTCTACCGTCACATTTTCCTTCCGGCTCACTACCGACACCACTATCGGGATATTCGTTACCTAAATAAACATTTTTATTGAAATAACGTTCATGAAAAAATTAAGCAATAAAATACAAATAAAAGGAACCTGTATTGTCACGTGGATTTTCTCCAGTACAGTCTTTAGGTATTTTTTCTATACATTTCTTGTGTGCATTATATTGACAATCTTTGCACTGTAGGCCTTGCTTAAATAAACCTCGTAATAATTTTTTACAATATCCACATACAGTTGGTCTGGTATAAGTATGTACCACAAATGTATGTGGAATTTTTATACGTGTTGCAAGTTCTCGTTCAACCCATACTGGTCTTCCTCCCAATGAAGGAGAGCGAGACTGTTTTGGTGCCATTATACTCGGTATTGTCTAAATTTATAATACAATAAAACACAATAATATAAACAATAAATTGATTATATAAGCTATAAATCGCATTATCGATAGAATCTTACCAAAGTACTATTATTTTGACTTGCATTCGGTGTATTATTTGTACTATGATTATCATCACTAATGCTGGTCAAACTACTAGTAGATCCTTGACTTGGAGACCTTGGTACATTTAACATTGCAGAACTACGCCGTCTTTGACTGGCATCATGTGAGCAATTATTAGGTACTTTTATAACACATCTTTTATGATAATTCATTCCACAACCTACAAAATATGATAATTGATTGCATTACTTCAAATAAATAAAATAATAATAACAAAATATGACATTTACCTTCACATTTTAATCCTTGTCGAACAAGGCCAAATAACATTTCTCCGCAAAAATCACAAAATGTTGGAACTTTATATGAATGAACAGTTAAAGCATGGGGACGAATGGGAATTTCTTCATTTGGCACTTGTGCTAGAAAAGATTAAATGATTATTTTTGTTTAATTCTTCTATTTCTATATTTTATTTGTCATCATATACATGATGAAATATATAAATTCAAAATTTACCAGTCAGAACAATTTCCACTAATGTTTCATCTACAACTTCAGTGGCATTTGTAATAAGTTGTAAAATATTAGTGGAATTATAATCATGTTTAAATAAAAGCAATCGCTCAAATAAATGATTTAATCCATGTTCCGGACACTTTGTATTTATAAAGTCACAAGCAAATTCTTTAAGTGTCTTGAGAGTCAATGTGCTGCTTTCAACTGTAACAGTATCGCGAGTTAAACCAAACTGGAATAAAAATGTTACTTCTGGTCCCTCCATATTAACTGTTTTATCTGTAAGAAAAAGGTGAATTGCTTAATCTTTAATATCTGAATGCATTTGGACCATATAATATTAAATGCATATAAACTATTATAAATTAAGATAAGAATATACAAATCAATACTTAATATTAATCTTCATATTTTTGTATAATATTTGTAAATATTTTCATGATATCTACTAAAAATCAAATATATGTGTAAAATATATCTTTCTTTTATTTTAAACGATTAAAAAATTATCACATAACAGACATCAAATAACACATATTGAATTAAGGCATTTAGGAAATCATTAATTAATATTTGATATCATTGAATTATTTTTAACAAGTAGTTTTTAAATTTAAAATATGTTCCGACCATATGAATTTACAACATATGAAAAAAAGGTGAAATATCTACTCTGAATAATGAAGTATATAAATGTTTTATTTAAACAAGAATTATCTTACGTACACGTTTAAATTAATCAACGGAAGATTCTGTACCAAGGTAGCTATTTATTCCCCGATCAAATTAACATCGATGAAACATAATTATTGTGACAACAGATCCCATGAGTGTCACCAAACAGCATCAAATCCATGCCTGACACACATTCGTTGATGACATTTTACAGTTATCTCCAGGTGACCGACCCACCTTCGCGTATGCCTCTACCTGTTATATATTGTTGTACGTTGGATCGGGTACTTACGTAAATTCAAGTTAATAAGCAACTTAAAAACTATCAGAATATCGAAAATATTGCTGAAAATTGATTAAAAGCTACGATAATATTGTAGAGAAATTTTGAACGAATCAATGAATCTATTCTTTTATATACATATTTACGCATTATACATACGTAAAAATCTAGTGCCATATAGTTGTTACCAAAGATTATTAAGAACAGGATCAACATTCTGTTGCTATTAATCCGATTAAAGACGAAGGAAGATAGCTGTTTAGAAGAAGTTGGAGTAAAATGACAAAGAAAAAATAGAAATTTAAACATCTAACACATTTTTAAGGAAAAAATACAATTTACTTTCGTTAATTTTCTTTATAATATCTTCGAATAAAAAATAATCCTTATTTCTATCTATTGTTTAGAATAATATGAGCGCATATTTGAAATTACACATTTTAGTTCTATAGCTTAGTACTATTTACATTGATAAATAATTTATGTATAAAAGATGTTATAATTTTCGAATAAGAAATAATCCTTACTACCATCTATTGTTTAGAATAGTATAAACGCATATTTGAGATTACACATTTTAGTTCTATACCTTAATACTATCTATATTGATAAATGACTTATATGTAAAATAATTTTCGGATGAAATTCAAATTTTAACTGCATCATAAGAGATCAATTTATCGCGTTAGATTTATATCTGATTTGTAGTATGTACTTCTGAGAACATTATGGTTGTGTGTATATGTATATGTATAAATTTAGAGAAAGTAGTATAGACACAGATCGTGTAGAATTAACCATAAGTGAGCACCATTGCACACGTGGAGAGGTTCTAACCTAAGCGGATATATTTATGAATGTAATTTCTATTTAAGCATAATTTCCACATATAAAAATGACTTATAAAGTTATAGTTGATTCTAAAAATCCTCCAACAGGTATGTTGTACAACACAATTTTGTTAAATATAGTAAGTTCAAGTACATACATAAAAAATAATGTAGAAAACAGATGTCAAAAATGTTCGTTAAATGAACCCTTATTTTTTCTTTATTTTTAAATAATATTAGTGAAAAAATGTGTTTTATTTGATAATATATAACTTAATGTTAGAAAATATCTTCCTAGTGTAGTGTTTAATAAAGTAATACTATTATGTATTTTTTAAAAATAAAATTGTGTTAATTTGACAATTGATGTTTTGTAATGTATATAGATGCATTGATAGTATTAGAGGTAATCAATTCCCAAAATAAGGAAAAAATTGAAATAGTTTGGTGCAATGATTGGAAGGATGATGGAAATATACGACTAACTGATAGTCAAAACAAAGTATTGGGAAAAAGAAGCAGTGATGTTAGTCGCTATTTTGCTAGAACTACATGTACAGATCTTTATGGTAAGTGTATATCATATATGTATTATTTCTTTTATAATATATAAATAGATTTTATTTTTTTACTTACTTTTGTTATATGTTTAATTTAGGTGGTGTCAATCCTCATGAAAAGACTGAAGTTGATCATTGGTTATCATTTGCAATCGGACCTCTTGAATTTTATCCATTAAAGGAAGATGCACTCTCTTATTTAGATAACATATTGTTGACAAACACTTGGTTGGTCTCCAAAAAATTAACAATTGCTGACATCCATGTATTTTGTACTCTTGTAGATAAGAAATTCTTGACACAATTCGAAAAAAAATTTATTAATATAACCAGATGGTATAAACAGGTGCTTTCATTATCAGCTGTGACAAAAGCATTACTTTTAGTTAAAAAGAATGCTAAATTATCTCTTCATAATAATGTACAATCTGAGAAAACTATTAATAAACAAACAGGGCAAAGAAAGCAAGAAGGTAAATTTATTGATTTGCCTGGAGCAGAAATGGGTAGAGTAAGTAATTTATATTTATAACAAACTGTTTATTTTATAAGGTACATAAATCTGTATAAATTTATTTATTCCTATAATAGGTCATAGTACGTTTCCCACCAGAAGCAAGTGGCTATTTACATATTGGTCATGCTAAGGCTGCCTTGTTAAATCAATATTATGCACAAACATTTCAAGGACAATTCATTATGAGATTCGACGATACAAATCCTGCAAAAGAGAATGTAGAGTTTGAAAAAGCTATTCTAGAAGATTTAGAGTTACTGCAAATTAAACCAGATCGATTTACTCATTCTTCTGATTACTTTGACTTAATGTTGGAGTACTGTACTAAACTGATAAAAGATGGTAAGGCATATGTAGATAATACACCAGCTGATATAATGAAAGAACAGCGTGATCAGAAATTAATGTCATCAAACAGAAATAATTGTAAGTATAAAACATTAAAAATTAAAATAAAAATAGTACAATGTTTTCAAAATAATCTAAGGAAAAAAAATTATTAAGAACATCATTATATTCATATTCTTAGCTATTGAACAGAATCTTGAATTATGGAATGAGATGCAGCAGGGTACAGTTAAAGGTCAGGAATGTTGTGTTAGAGCAAAGATTGATTATCAATCTACGAATGGATGTTTACGAGATCCAACAATTTATAGATGCAAACCAGAACCACATCCTCGTACTGGAACAAAATATAAGTATGTATGAATATTAAAAATCTAAAGGACTTAACAAATGCTTCATTTTTTGTATATTTAATTCAGTAACAATTTTTCATATAGGGTTTACCCAATATATGATTTTGCTTGTCCTATTGTTGATGCTGTCGAAAACGTTACTCATACTTTACGTACAACAGAATATCATGACAGAGACGTTCAATTTTATTGGATAATTGATGCCCTGGGATTGAGACGTCCTTATATATGGGAATATTCACGTTTGAATATGACGCACACAGTTTTATCAAAAAGAAAATTAACTTGGTTCGTTGATCAAGGTTTAGTTGATGGTTGGGATGATCCACGCTTTCCAACAGTAAGGGGTATTCTGAGAAGAGGGATGACAGTTGAAGGATTGAAACAGTTTATTATTGCTCAAGGTAGTTCAAAATCTGTCGTTTTCATGGAGTGGGATAAAATATGGGCATTTAACAAAAAAG
Organism: Bombus bifarius; assembly: GCF_011952205.1. NCBI lineage: Eukaryota > Metazoa > Arthropoda > Insecta > Hymenoptera > Apidae > Bombus > Bombus bifarius. The sequence goes on along the minus strand of NW_022884519.1, from coordinate 996,541 downwards.
TTATTGATCCAGTTGCTACTAGGTATACTACACAAAAAACGTTTTTATAAAAAATATTCATAAAGCTAATTCACATAATATCGATTTTTAGATATACTGCTTTGGAATATAATAAAATTGTACCAGTGCATATAGATGATGCGAAGGAAGAATGGTTAACCGTTCAAAATCATCCAAAAGATATATCAAAAGGCACTAAACAAGTATTAGTAGGATCACAGGTATATATAGAAAGAGATGATGCAAATTTGCTAACTGAAGGTCAAAATGCTACCTTCATTAATTGGGGTAACATTTTAATAAAAAAAATTGAAAGAGAGAATGATGTTATTAAACGAGTTGTAGCACAATTAAATTTAGAAAACAAAGATTATAAAAATACATTAAAAATTACATGGTTATCGATACCGTCTGATAAAAATCATGATGTTAGTAAAGTTAATCTAATTCCATGCTACGCTGTTTATTTTGATCATATTATAAGTAAATCAATATTGGGAAAGGATGATGATTACAAAGATTTCATTGCAAAAAATACAAGAGTGAGTTTTATCGTTTTTACTAATTATAAATTTAAGAAACAGAACAAAAATATATGTAGTAAATATTTCAGACAGAGATACAAATGCTTGGAGAAGTAGCATTAAAACATGTGGAAAAAGGAGAAATAATTCAATTACAAAGAAAAGGATTTTTTAGATGCGATGTATCTTATGCTCCTGTTAGCCCATTTTCTTCTAGAGAACAGCCTTTAATATTATTTCAAATTCCAGATGGCCATACTACAAATATAACAAAATCCATACCTACTGGTAGTACACTAGCATCTGTTAAAGAAATTTCTCAAAAAAATGTATGTATCATTTTTTCTACAATTATATGTTAATAATGTACATGTAATACGATTTACATTTATGTAAATTCTTTTGTTATTGTTATTATTTTAGAAACAAACACTAGATGCGAACTTAATTAACGAAAAAATTGTTGTACAATTAGAAGAAATTGGGACACCAGGTACAACTTTAAATAAATCGCAAATAATATCTGATGAAAATAAATTGTCTGAAAATACATTGTCTGAAAATATTATACAACAAGAAAGCAGAATTAAAAAATTACAATTGAAGATAAATCAAGAAATGCAACAACTTTTGAATTTAAAAACAGAATATAAAAATAAAACTGGTAATGAGTGGACTGGAGTCAAAAATCAAAATATAACAAAAGATATATTAACAGAATCGCATGCTGTAAGATTATATAATGAAATTCAAAAACAAGGAGATAAAGTAAGGCAATTAAAAAGTTTGAAAGCAGAAAAAGGTGTTATCGATGAAGAGGTAAAAAAACTTTTGGCTTTGAAGTCGGATTACAAATCTGTTACTGGTCAAGATTGGAAACCATCTACTATTCCAACAACTGATATAACGAATAAAGAAGAAAATTCTGCTGACAAAATATCAGAAAGTATACAAAAACAGGGAGATAAAGTAAGGCAATTAAAAAGTTCGAAAGCAGAGAAAAGTATTATCGATGAAGAGGTAAAAAAACTTTTGTCTTTGAAGTCAGATTACAAATCTGTTACTGGTCAAGATTGGAAACCATCTATTATTCCAACAACTGATGTAACGAATAAAGAAGAAAATTCTGCTGACAAAATATCAGAAAGTATACAAAAACAGGGAGATAAAGTAAGGCAATTAAAAAGTTCGAAAGCAGAAAAAGGTGTTATCGATGAAGAGGTAAAAAAACTTTTGTCTTTGAAGTCAGATTACAAATCTGTTACTGGTCAAGATTGGAAACCATCTATTATTCCAACAACTGATGTAACGAATAAAGAAGAAAATTCTGCTGACAAAATATCAGAAAGTATACAAAAACAGGGAGATAAAGTAAGGCAATTAAAAAGTTCGAAAGCAGAAAAAGGTGTTATCGATGAAGAGGTAAAAAAACTTTTGTCTTTGAAGTCAGATTACAAATCTGTTACTGGTCAAGATTGGAAACCATCTATTATTCCAACAACTGATGTAACGAATAAAGAAGAAAATTCTGCTGACAAAATATCAGAAAGTATACAAAAACAGGGAGATAAAGTAAGGCAATTAAAAAGTTCGAAAGCAGAAAAAGGTGTTATCGATGAAGAGGTAAAAAAACTTTTGTCTTTGAAGTCAGATTACAAATCTGTTACTGGTCAAGATTGGAAACCATCTATTATTCCAACAACTAATGTAACGAATAAAGAAGAAAATTCTGCTGACAAAATATCAGAAAGTATACAAAAACAGGGAGATAAAGTAAGGCAATTAAAAAGTTCGAAAGCAGAAAAAGGTGTTATTGATGAAGAGGTAAAAAAACTTTTGGCTTTGAAGTCGGATTACAAATCTGTTACTGGTCAAGATTGGAAACCATCTACTATTCCAACAATTGATATAACGAATAAAGAAGAAAATTCTGCTGACAAAATATCAGAAAGTATACAAAAACAAGGAGATAAAGTAAAAAAATTAAAGGAAATTAAAACAGATAAAAGTATTATTGACCAAGAAATAAAAATTCTATTAGATTTGAAAAATAATTATAAGGCATTAACAGGACAAGAATGGAAGTCAATACCTGATATGTCTAAGAAGAAAAAAGAAGATATTTCTAAACGCGAAAAACAGAATACATCTAATAAAGAAATAAGTAAAAATGAAAGCATGAAAGATGTAGATATAGGTAAAACAAGATTGGGATTAGAAGCAAGAAAAGAAGAAAATTTCTTTGAGTGGTATTCTCAAATTATTACTAAAAGTGGTATGATTGAATATTACGATGTATCCGGTTGTTATGTTTACCGCCCGTGGAGTTTTGCTGTGTGGAAAATGATAAAAGAATATATTGACAAAGAAATAACACAAATGGGCGTACAAGAATGTTATTTTCCTATGTTCGTTACACGAACAGTATTAGAAAAAGAAAAAAAGCACATAGCAGATTTTGCTCCTGAAGTTGCATGGGTAACAAAATGTGGAGAATCAGACTTAGCAGAACCTATTGCTATAAGACCAACATCAGAGACTGTAATGTATCCTGCTTATGCCAAATGGTTAAAATCTGATACTGAACTTCCTTTAAAACTTAATCAATGGAATAATGTTGTAGTAAGTATCAAATACATATGTAAATTATTAGCTATTACGAATAAAATAATTACTTTTTTATTTAAAATGTTATTGTAATCAAATGTTTCTTTATCACAGAGATGGGAATTTAAAGATCCTAAACCTTTCTTACGTACAAGAGAATTTTTGTGGCAAGAAGGTCATTCTGCTTTTGCTACTAAAGCTGAGGCTGATGAAGAAGTCATGATCATTTTAGATCTATATGCAAGAGTGTATGAAGACTTGTTAGCAATACCTGTTGTTAAAGGCCGTAAAACGGAAAAAGAGAAATTTGCTGGTGGTGACTACACTACCACCGTTGAAGCTTTTATTTCAACAAGTGGCCGTGCAATACAAGGAGCGACAAGTCACCATCTCGGACAAAATTTTTCTAAAATGTTTAATATTCAAGTAGAGAATGCCGTAGAAGGGAATGAAAAAACATTTGTCTATCAGAATTCATGGGGCCTAACGACTCGCACGATTGGAGTTATGATAATGGTATATATACCTTTGCTTTAGTAGAAAGATACTTTTTAGGGAAATAATTTCATACTTCATTTGTAGGTCCATGGAGATGATAAAGGTTTAGTATTACCACCAAATGTAGCTTGTATTCAAGCCATTATAGTTCCTTGCGGTATTACAGCAAGTACAACGCCTCAACAAAGAGAATTATTGTTCTCTGAATGTAATAAATTATTGGATGAACTTTCGAAAGATTCGCTTAGAGTTAAAGCAGATTATAGGAGTAATCGCACACCAGGTTGGAAATTTAATCATTGGGAATTAAAAGGTGTACCTGTAAGAATTGAAGTAGGTCCTAAAGACTTAAACAAAAATCAGGTCACTTTTGTACGTAGAGATAATTCTGAAAGAGTATTTGCAAAAAGACCTGATGTAGTCACAGCTTTGCATACATTACTGACTAATATACAAGCAGATATGCTTTCCAAGTAAGCTATTAAAAAATAAGATCTTTGTATAATATTGTAAATACTATTATTTTATAAATGGACTTTTTCCCTCACAGAGCAAAAAAAAACTTAAATGAGCATATTAAGCGTGCAGATAATTGGAATGAATTTTGTTCTTATCTCAACGAAAAAAACATATTATTATCACCATTTTGTGGAGAATCATCTTGTGAAGATAAAATTAAACGCGACAGTGCACGGTAAATATGGTTAAAATCTTTTCTATGATTGACACTTGTCTGTAGAATATAAAGTAGATATATTTTATTTCTTTTCATAGAGAGGATACGGGAGGAGAAATTGGAACATTATCAATGGGTGCAAAAAGTCTATGCATACCATTTGAACAACCACCTTCATCAGCATCTTTTGATAAACAAACATGTATCCACCCCGATTGTCAGAACAAACCGCAATTTTATACACTTTTCGGCCGTAGCTATTAAAGTAATGTAATATGTATACAAAAATGAGACAATTATTACAATAAAAATTTTTTTAAACAACAGTTTTTCTACATATAACTTTAATATTAGTATTATAATCCATATGAATTGGTATTTGTATTAGATTGTCCTAAAAGTGTCTTTCTTTTACAGACACATCTTTAACAACGACGCATCTTTATACAAACATGAAACCTAATCTGTCGAACGTTGTGATCTTTATTTTGATAGAACAAAATGGATCGTACGTAATTCGATAAAATAATATAAAACGGAAAATGTTGTGCATCCATTATTTCCTTATAAAACGAAAGAAACTTCGAAAAAAACGAAAGAAATAATCAACTTCATTTTATCATTATTTTATTTATTTTGTATTTACATTGTATTTACTTACAATTGTTTTAATTGTATCTAAAATTTATTATATTGCTTAAACCTCTATTTAACTAAATTTTACTTAATTTTATGTATTCTTATTTATAGTTAAATTATAAGCAAACTGTTGGAAAAAATTGTCTGTTATATTACTTAAAACAAAATAAACTATAACAAATTTTAAAATGATTTTAAATATAGTAAGACACATAATAATAATAAAGGAATAATAAAGGAGAAGACATATGCCATTTAGGTTTTGAAAGCATTTCATAAACTATAAAATTTAATTATAAAAGATACTTAGATATTATAAATTTTATAAGTATAAATAATACTTATTGCAAATACATTAGAAGCTAAAATAATGTATTGTATACAGAATTGAAATGTATTTACCAGCATATATGTACAGTACTTTTAATTCATAATTGAAACAAAACAATAGTATTCTTTCAAATATGTATATTTTTAACATCTTGTAGAATATATCAGGAGAGATGGTAATCAGGCAAGAAGTTATTTTATATACAAAAGTAAGTCGAGTAAGATGAAGATTCTTGGTTGAGATTTTATTTTGAAAAAAATCATATTTGAAAATTTTTCTATTACGTATGCACGTAGATAACTTTATAATAAGGATGGTACAAGCAGGTAAGAAGTTATTCTACAAATAAAGGTAAATCAAAAGTGTAAAATAAAACTTTTCGTTTGAAACTTCTTTTTCGGTACTTCAAATTTGAAATAATAGTCATTGACAGATACAATCAATTCGATCGGGAATGAGCTGAGTAGTGTAAATTTTCAAACTCGACTTTTTGTTGAAAAGAATCTGAAATGAAAAGATGTTATCCTTTTTTTCAATTTGCCTTTGTTTATAAACTCATCTTCTGTCCAGTTACATATATTACCTACCCTGATACATTTTTTATGTAAGAGTATTTATATGTACGTACATATGTAATTTTACAAAATTTACAAATTATTCTTGTATTATCTTTAAATTTTTAAATGTTGCATACAAAAGTGATATATTTATTTTATGAAATTATATTATTAATGAATGTATCATGTATGAACGTGCTTTTAACATTTTGTAAATAAATACCTTCTTAAGTTTTAAAATACGAGTTTTCTATGTACATATTTATATTATAACATCGAAAATATATTATTTCAAACAATTTCTTACTACTACTTCTTAAATCACACTTCTAACTATTGTACAAAATATCAATATGTATTGTTTATTGCAACGATTTCATTTCAGTAATGAAATCTTCAATCTTTTTCAGTTTCAGTGTTGTGACTTGTCAATTCTTTTATTACATATTTAGATGTAGATAATGTAAAATTTTCATCGTGTTTTGATTCATCTATGCTTGAATTTTTTACATGTTCTGATGAGTTAAAATTTGTTTGTATATTATTTTGTTCTTTTAAAAAATTTGCTTGTTGAATGCACCTTTTACTATCCTCTTTTTTATATCTTGAGAACAAGTTTGGATTATCATCGACAAAACATTTAATCTTTTTTAAATCAATACTTACTTTAAAATCTGTTTTCAAACCTTTTTTCATATGGTGTATTTCATATGTTTTGTCTATAATATCATCAAAGTTTAAATTTTGAATATTTTGTTCTACATCAATAATACTTTTAACATAATTATGGTTACAACTTGTAATGGCATCAAAGTTATTTTTAATGTCGTCACTTAATTTAATAGTTTCATGATTTCGTCCTCCATCGTTATGCTCAACTGTTTTATTCTCACTTTGATTATTGTTATTTGTAAAAATATTTGGATTATTTGTAACTAATGTTGCATTAATTAGTAAATCATCTTTTGTATTTTTGCAAGGAATTGTTATTACTGGATCCAGATTTTCCTTTATATCATCTTGATCATGTTCAGAGTATTCATTAACAAATATGTTTGTGTTTTTGTCTTTATTGCTATAAATATTTCCAGATCTAAAATTTAGTAAAGTATCATTTTGTGTTTTAAAAATACATTGTGGAGCAACCTTCTTTATTGGTACATCAAATGTAGTGTTCTTCCTTGTAGTAGTTACACATTCCATATTAATATTTACAGAATATTTATCATATAAGATCATCTATGCAAAAAGAATTATAATCACGTAGGTAATCCATAAAGTTCATACATATTTTTAATGATATAATAGACAGATACTAATTAAAATATATTCACCTGCAGATTATTTATATTAGATACACGAAACTTAAGATCACGTAAACACACATATTCTGGTATTAATTGAGAATAATTACTGTCTGTGGATTCACTTTTCCCTTGCCAATACATATTGTGAAATTTATTATTTGATGTCCTGTGTTGTTTTAGCATAAGCCTATAATTCATGAAATATCATAATATTTTATATACAAGTGCAATGATATTACTTACCAAACATTTTATCCATTTGGAAGTATAAATATGTAAAATTTAATTTCGGTAAATTGTTATAATGTAAAAATATTAATGGAGATATATAATGCTTACATTTCAACATCGTTCTGAGGTTTCCATTGTTCGGCTATTTGTGATCTTTTTGATTTTGAATGGTCTAATGTAATAGATTTGTCAATGCAATTAATTCTTGTATCATTTGTGAAACTTCTGTTACTTGATTCAACAACAGGGCTGATACCTCCATCCTCATCACACTGTTAATATTACAAACGATACATTCAATAAAACAATTTAAAGAATTTATATATTTTCTCTTTCAAACTATTTTTAAATAAAAATATTCTTTAATAAATAATGTTAACATGAAATATATTGTACAATATATAGACACAGTTATTTTATTATACATCTCTTTTGTAGAAAATATACAATTTAAAAGATATTTTACTTACATCTTTTATGTTATTATTAACTTTAATATTTTTAGATATTTTATTCATTTCATTTACAGTATCTACAGACATGTGAAATTTTTCTTTGTTTGTATCAGTATTACTAGTGAATATATTATTTGATACATTCATTTTTAATGAACATTTTGCACTAGACGTATGTGGAATATCTTGATTCTTATTACAATTTTGTTTAATTTGAATATGTTGTTTTTTGTTTTGCAAATGAAATTCATCTATCGAAGTGCTATCCTCATTATGATTACTAATTTTTAGATTATTTTTATTGGATGCAGCATATGTAAAAGCATGTAAAGGTATGTGTGGTGCTCGTGATGTTTCTTCCATTACACTATTAGTTTCCCGCAACTTTTTAGGTTCACTTATGCATGAAGCTATTGGGAACGATATACTTTTATCACGTTTTCTTTTTAAATTTAATTTTAAAATATTACTGTGATAACATGAAGGTTGTAGCAGTGAATTATTACTTATCGATCCATCCCTATTTTGTGTTGTTGGATTATTGATCTTTTGTTCTACTTCAATAGATGATAGATTCTCAAATTCTTTGGGTGCCAATGAAACTACATTTGTAATTTTGATATTTGAAGTAAAATCAGTACAATTGTGTTCATTTTCATCGTTTAATTGTTCTACATTATCCAAAATGTTAAAATTTGTTTTATTCTGTGGACTGAATTTCTTTAAATTATCAAATTCAGTTACATTTAAATTACTTATCAAGGAATTATTAGTATCTGTTTGATTTTGATTGTTTTCTTGTAACAATTTTTCTATTTTTAATAGACTAGAATCGTATATAGTATCACTTTTATTAGATTCGACTTTATTTCTTTTAAATGAAGATAAACAATTTTCACTTTCATTAGCTTCAGTAAACACGTTATTTAATGAAATAAAATTACTGGCCTGTAAAATATATACGAACATCTGTGTAAATTGTATTTTATAAATGATTATTTAATTTATATTTTTAATATTGAAATAATTTATATTCTCAGTTAATTCGTGTTTATAAGTTTTAATATTTGCCTCTATAATGTCATCATCACTATCGAGTGTAACAATATCAACTTGTTTGTCCAGTTGTGATTTGGAATGCCAAATTGAAGAATTGGAACTATCTTCATAATTATGAAACATTGAAGCTGTTACTGGATTTGACACACTCATAAAACTTTCCTTAGTACTTGTAGACTGCAGGCTGTGCTTTTCCACATTCGTTGGATCCAACATGGTATTTATATTTTCATTAGTTTGATACTTATTATTGCTATTGAATATTAAAATAGCTTTTAATATTAAGTTTAACGTACTTAGAAATTTATGCTCTTAATACCTTATATTATTTTAATACTAACTTTTGCATTTCTTCAATTAGTTTAAGCTGTCTTAATTTAAAACTCCGAGGGCCAGGGCGTTGTTTAACTATTGGTGATTGTGATGCAGAACTTATAAGTGGTGAACTTGATGTAAATGGTATAGGCGAGTCTTTACCAACAGAAATATCACTGTCAGAATCTTTGAAATCAGAAACATTCCTGGAGAAATAATTATGTACATAATAATATATATTATATATATACTAAATATAATATACGTAATAATTTAAATTTATAAATAATATACTAATAATTCATATATTTATTAAGTAGTAATACTTATTTAATTCCTAGAAACGGACTAATACATACTGTAATGTATCTTTTGTTGTGCTTGAACTAGCAGTCACCTTAGATTTGCCTATATAAAAGAATAAATCAAGATTAGGTAAAAGATTATTTCTTCAAAAACTTTAGTTAAAAAGTTCTTAATTGTTTACCTAGAATAGAAATACACTCTCTACATTCCCAAACAGGATTAGCCCATTTAAGCTGTCCACAAGCCATGTGAGTTCCTTGTGAACCACAAGTTCGACAAAGAGCTAATTCCCATTTCCTGCAAAATCACAATTACAACATATAAAAAATGAGAAATTAAAATCTTCAGTCACATTAATATGTAATAACTAAAATTTTTCTTTACTTACGCGTTACAACTTGTATATTTTCTACCTTTGGGACATAAGCATATTGGAGCATTACATTGATCATGTCTATATAAAAGTTCTTCAAATGCATTGGGTACGAGTTCCCAAGAAGCATCTCTACAGCAAAACCATTAAAATGAAAAATTCTTCTGATTTGGCATTTTATTACAAAATACACAAACTTTATTTTTTACTTACTGACTTGGAATAAAAATACCAAATTCTGACATTGCCTTTTGAAATAAATTTTTATTATTGCATAAAGGACACTTAAAAAAATATCCAGCACTCATAGCCAGTTGCTAAAACAATTTTTTCGGAAACTAATATATATTTTGATATACTTAAAAATTCAAATATTTTTAAATAAACTGTTATTTTACCTGAACACATTTTCTATGAAACCATGCATTTTTTTTGCAACATGGAGCCCACATTGTACCAACTGTATCATAAGGATCTACTTCATCATAACATATGCAACATACTACTTTATTGGTTTTTGACAACTCAATTTTGACTCGAGCATCTATTTTCTGTTTTGGTCTATGCTTTATACAATATGATCTAAAATATAATATATTTATTTTTATAAAAAGGCCAAAATTATAAAGTCAATATAAACATAATGTACCTAAATTCATCAAAAAATTGATTTAGGGTTCCAGCCCTTAGCCCACAAGGATAATGAAATATTTTTTTACATTTTACATTACAACATCCCAAAGTGGCACCAGCTTTTTTGCAGTATGAACATACCTTTAAATTAAAATCATATTATAATTTTCAAATATATATTTCTTTTTTTTGTTTATATATGTATACTTACCAATCTTTTGCCCCTGCTAATTTCCTTCTTTATATCTGTTTTCAAAAATCCTAAAATACCTTCATCATCCTTTCCTCTCTGTTGCATGTTTGATGATAAAAGCTAAAGAGGATATTGAGTTGAAATGTTAAATATATATTATGATATTAAAACTGCTTAAAATATGATACTTATAAAATCATGTACCAAACAATAATAATGTGTAACAATTTCACCATCTTCATAAAATTTTCCAAATTCCAATTCATTATTCTCTGATAATCTACAGAAGCAGCAAATTCTATGTTTAGATGGTTTATTGCGCTTTGACATGGTATTTGCTATAAAATTTAATAAACAGATTTAGAATGTATAACACATAAGAGATTAATATATGATATTTTTTATATAACTAATACAAAAAATATATATAATTACTATATATTTAACACAATAAATATCTATTAAACAAATATAATAAATATATTGTTTATTTACTATAAAATGATGTGCTTAAAAAAAATAAGTTTGAATATTTTATATAAGTAGGAATCATTCTTCTTACATTAATAAGTCAAAAACGACAAATTTTTAATTGTCATTGTCATTGTTATAGCAAATAAGTGGTATGTAAAATAAAACCAGTGCAATACGTACAAATTAATTTCTTTTCTAAAGACATAACTTCAGATGCATATATGCAGATAAAATATACATCAAAATTAAAAGTATCATATGAACTTTCTTTATAAATACATATTTGGAAAACACTTGTATTATGTATGTACAATGTACATATAAGTCATTCTTACAATGAAAACGATCGACAGAATGTGAAATCGTGATATTAATGCATGATAATATAAATGAAACATTCCATTTCAATAACCCGATTAATATCTTTCTCCGCACAATACAGACAAGAGTACATAAAGAAATAACAAATTTTTAAACTTCGACAGGTTATTGCTCGATCACAAGCAGCTTATTTTCAAAATAATACTACGCGGGGAAACTCCATATAATTAATGTGATACTACACCAAACTTTTAATAAAGATTCACATGCCAATAACTGTATAAATTCTATATTCGTATATATGTCAAAAAATTGATAAATGAAGCTTTATTTAATTCAAATTACTAATTATTATTTATTATCAACAAAATATGCACTACACACACTTTCTTTTAGAAGAAATTACAAACCATTGAATATATATACACACATGCACGATATAGCCCCAGTTGCACGTGTAACGATATTTATCCAGATGCTGCGCTCTCTGGTGACGCAATAGGTAAACTATTCAAATACTCAAGTTAATTTTTTACAAATATTTGGGTACAGATTACATATTTTTACTCTTATTATTTTTTAATATATTATAACAATTATAACATACAATGTGATTATAATATTAAAAAAATGGTATTTAATTTATAATCTCTTTTATAAAAATATGAAGATATAATGTATTGGATAAAAATCACTATTTCATGATTTTTCTTTTTATATAGAAAATACCATTACATATTGCGAATAATATTATTTAAATAAGGTATTTGGACGAGATCTCTTCGAGCTTGCATCAATCGATATAAAACCGGGCAATCTAAAGATTCACATTTCGGGTCATCCAAGTAGCCAGTACAAGACTGACATATCTAAAAAAAATAAAGATTTTTATATCAATGCCCTTTATATTCATACAAAAAAATAAAATATAAAAATTATATGTACCATAGTAAGTTCGTGATGAGTACGTTCTAACCACCTTAACTTTTCATGTAGAATAGTAATTGTTTGACTTGGCTTTGACATGCAATTCATACAAATATCTTTTTGCGTTTGATTTTCACAAACAGCACATATAACAGTATTAAAAAATTGTCGAATAGTTAGCTTTTGATTATTCGCACATAAATTAACTATTTTATCAGGTGTTTGGCGATGGATCATTTCTGTATACCTAATGATAGAGGAAAGTTAAAAGGTAATATTTCAGAACAAATATTACAAATAAACATAGCATAAAAGCATATTATATAATATTCATTGTACCATGTATTAGCATCAACGCTGACTAAATTTAAACACCGATTAAGTGGTGGTATAATAACTTTTGTTATGTAGTATATCGAATTTGGACTTAAACTTTCATCTAAAATTACTTCTGTTGGAGTTCGTACACACTGAATTAGTGGCTGATTTGGGGCTCCAGCTACTATAATATATCGTACTCTTTCACCAGTACGAGGTATCGCCCGTGGATCTTTGCGCATCAATCTTCGTGTTAACTCCAATGCAGGTACACAAGCACTGATTTTGTAACCATTCAAACCACGAAATTCCTTTGCAAATGTTAAATCTTGAATTGATATTCTTTTACGTAAAATTTTATCAAATTGTCTAGTAACATATTGTTTTACTAAAGAGAGATCCTTTGTATCAAATAGGATTTTCAATGTTTTTTCAAGTATCTGAAATTAAAAATTTATTTTAATTCTAAAATGTTTAATAATTAATAATAAAATAATAATTTAATTAATCAAAATTTAATATTGATATTTTCATATTATCATTTCTTCATTTATTTATCTTATTTTATTTCATTTACTTACCTTAGTTACAGCTGGACAACCATCTCTACGAACAGTTTCAATACCTTTTGCTAAATATTCAGGTTCTTTCTGTCCTGGAGACTCATACATATAACCACAGTATCTTTTTTTAGTCTGAATATGAAAAAATATTGTAGAATGTTATACGTATTAATTAATTAATTTATTTATTATTATTAATTTATTTTTGTTATTAATATATTATTTATTAATAATATTAATAAAACTTTACTTGTAATATTGATGGTTGCAAAACTTTCTCAAATTTAAGTTTTACAGGAGGAGGATTAGCTGCAGTAACAGTATCAGCAATTTCAGCTCCTATTGAAAACGCCTCTTCTTTTGATTTTCTACGTAAAAGAATAAATAACGAATCTGTATCACCATAAACAACTTCAGCTCCCCATTTAGGTGTAGATTCTACTATTTTAATCGCTCGTTCTAATGTTTCCCTTCCTTTACTAACCACACTGTCCCCTATCTTAGTTAATAATAATTATAATTAACTTTGCAAAAAATTCATAAAAATATTATGTAACATATGTCTGACATACTTCAATACAAGGCATTCTGCCACTAAAATTAGCAGCTGTATAACCATAAGTAACATTTGCAATTAACTTAAGCCCTAATTGTTGTGAATGAAGAATACGTTGTAATGCGTGATTTTCATTCCCATGAAGTTTCATAGACTTTTTTACCATTAATCGAGTATTTAAAATTTCTGTAAGCATACGCGGTAATATTCCCATTCTTATTTCTGGTTTTACAAAAGCTACACCACAGGGTGCAAAATTTATTTTTCCAAATAGTTTCTTAGCAGTATCTTTTTTTATTTTTAATGTAGTTGCACCAAACTCATATGGTTCATAACTAGAAGAAATAAAAATGGTATTATATTTTTATACTACTCTTTTTATCATAAACATATAGGAATATTGATATTATACTTACTGGCCAATGTGCTCTACACGACCTAAACATGTAGAGAAGCAATAGTTATAAGCAATAATAATGCTTGGATATAAACTTTGAAAATCCAGGACAATTAACGGATCAGTGTATAATGTGGACTGTGGTTCCATAATAAGTGGTAGAGATTCAGGTGCGCGCATTCGGGCTCTTTGTTGTATAGAGGGTGAAACTGAAATATAATTCAAAGGTTTTGCAAGCCTCAACATCATTGATTCAACTCGAAACTGAGAACCTCTTGAAAAAACTTCATAAAATTGTATTCCGAAAAGTCGTGCATGTTCACAAGTTCGACCTAAGATATTGTTGAGATATTATATAAGAAACAGAACATTACATTATAAAATAGAATGAAACAGTAATGGCTGATACAAACCAATAATATCAAGATGGATTAATATTCTCAATGTACCCACAATTCGTATGACATAATGAGTAATAACTCTCCATCGTATTGTTACACTTTTATGGTTCCACCAATTAGTTAAAATCTGAAAAGTAGGACATGACACTCTTTCACGCATTACATGATACATAACGTTCTCAAATGTATAATTTAATAATGCTATTTCATGTCTTATTATTCTCCAAACATCAAGGATAATTCGACCTGAGATTTTTGCATCACTGAAATTATCTTTATCAGATGCTTGTCCTTTAGATATTGGAGGGGCAGTTGGAATTCTTGAAATTTGCCACATAAAATCTTTTAGACCAATATGAGAAGCTCTATGAAAGATATATCCCCATGAAAGAGACTCAACCTCCCAACCAATTAAAATATCTGGATCACAGTGCCTAACTAATATTATAAGACTATTTAGTAAATCCTCTTCAGTAGATACATATGATGTAGTACATGTATTAGCTGAATGTATATTTTTTACTTTTGTATTTTGGGTTAATGAACTTACAAGAATAGCACCTAAAATAGTATTATAGTTAGTTTTATTCATGATTATAAAAAATAATTAAAAAAGAAATACACTAATTCTAATATATACCATGCTCTATTTGTTCAATTTTTGAAGATAATGGAACATCATTATGAATAGCATAGAATATTGCTCCAATTGGATCATGATTTGGATCAGGGAGAAATTTATCACGTGTAATAACGTGTATTTCTACTGCTAATATTGTCAGATATTGATGCTACAATAGTTAAAGAAAATTTTAATAACATCTGATATGATGATATTATCTTATAATTGCATTTGATATGATAGTATTACCACAGTTAGGCCTTTGGCATTTTGACGATTTTCATTTTCAATATTATTACTATGGCCTTTTAGAGTATATTCAATTTGTCCATATGAAATACCTAGATATTGTGGTGTATCATTATTCTTGTATAATAATGGATTTTCAAGCATTTTTTGTAAAGAAGAATTAAAACTATTATTAGATTTACTTGAATGCTCTGAACTGCCAGAACATTGTGATTTCATATATAGATTATTAGCAAGTATTTTGTTGAGAATATTGCTTTCTTTTATATCTCTTGGAACATCAATATTATCTTTTACTTCATTATTATTGTTCTTCTTTGATAAATACTTTTTAGCTTGTAACCAAGTTTTAACATTTTTCGATGTTGGTGGCTGAATAAGAGGATGAATTATTAACGTATTGTACCCTGCAAGAACTCTCTTTATATTGCAAGATTTTATACTTGATCCAGAAGGATAAAACTCATTTATTCGCACTCGACGCCAGAGTTTAATACCCGTAACTCTATCTAAACTACATTTAAATGGAATTACTTTGTAAATACCATTATTACTTAAATTTTTTCTTTGCTTAAATTTTATCAAATCAATTTTGTTGCTGAAAAATAATGAATTGAATTTTGATTCTAAAATATTATACATCTTCATAGAGTTTATGATTCTTTCTCTGCTTGGTGAATTAAATTTACTTGTAATAGTAATCAACTTAGTTTCTATACCACTTATATCTTTTAGTGCCATGATATTTGGGGTATTTGATTCTGATTCTAATTTTCCATTAAGGTATTGTGTATATGTCATATTACAAACGTCTTCTTCATCTTCATCTTCATCTATATTTTTATGTATTAATGACATTTGGTCTGAAGTATTGTCTAAGTACAAATTGACATTATCTCTGGATGTACTTGGTAAATTATATTCATAATTGACTTTCTCATTCTCTCTTGTGTGTAGTTTTATAGAATTTCCATGACATTTAGAATTCATTGTGGAAATGCTAATGGAATTATTGCTTTTATGTATATTCTCTATGATTTCTTTTGTTAGAGATAAGTTTTCGAAATATATATTATCCTTTACAGAACTAATTTCTTTATTATTAATATTCATAAAACTTAATTTTTTACAAATCTGTTTGTTATTTTTAAGAATAATTTGTGTTTCAAAATTTGTTTTTGATACATTATCTTCTTTATCAAAATTAATTGACTCTTCATGTACATTTGAACTACTAACATTAAAAATCAAATTTTATATAAAACATTCTTGTAAAATAAAAATATAGTCATATTTGTAACATTTACCTGTCTTTGTGTTTAAGAATAACTGAGCCTGTTTTGCTAATATTTGAAGTTTCATTATGTGTAAAGAATGCTGAAAAAAATATAAAATAATTTATCTAAAACATAGTTTGATATATTTGAAATGATATATAACAATAATATACTACTTACTTTGATTTTCCTCTAAAGCTAAATTATCTATTTTATCACGAAATAAATGTTGATTATTTCGTTTCAAAGTATCATAACTAGATTCTGAACTACAAGATTCATTATTTCTAATATTTTTATCTATTTTTGGAGACACTATTTTTATATCAAGCGAAGAATATTTTTTTGAGACAGAACATGGACTATGTACCAATTTTGCTTTAGTTGGGATAGGATATGGTTCATTTGGTAAATAATTTCCAATGGTATTACGTCGCTTATAAGGAGATTGCAAATTAGAATCTTCCAATTCAATCCTTCGTTTTATCAGTGAAATATTAACCACACCCTTGTCACTTTTAAATTTTGTATTTGGCTTATAAACACAAATGCGCTTTTCTTCCTTGTTAATGGTAGTATCCTGATCTACCTCAGAATCACTGGAGCTATTATCAGCATTACCATCAAGTGCAGGTATGTTTAATTTATTTGAAACACTATTCCTGATATACAATTCATTAGGATTGTTTTCAAAATCTATTGAATTTTTTAAATGTTTACACTTATGTAATGTATATTCGATCTCATCTATATCATAAACATCTAAATCTTTGTGATCTAATTTATAAATATTTGTATCTTTATAATACGACAACTTTTTTTCAGTAGTTTGTGACGTTTTTCTACGTTTACTTTCAAATTCTTGATTTTGTTCCTGATAAAATGTAAAATGTTTAGATAATTTAATATCAAATATAGTTCCTTGCGGAATCATTAACTGATTTTGTAAAAGATTAAGATTTATTGGAATATTTATAAATTTTAATTCATTTAATATCATATTACTATTGAAATGTAGTGCAAATTTATCCAATTTTGTACATGCTTTTTTCCCCTCCTTTATTTTATTTCTAGTAAGCTGCCATATTAATTGCTCTTCATTTTTTAAAACTAAATCGCCTGAACCATCATACTGAGGAACATCTCTTGAAGAAGTACTTTCAGTATTATGTTCAGTTATATCATTTGTTTGTTTGTTATATTCTGTCATCTTACTTTCAATTTCAGTGATAACTGAGTTCCACGAACTAAGGCTCAAATCCAAACTTGTAATGTTCAAATCTTCAATTTCATCATCTTCATTATCCACTTTAATTTCATTATTCAACATAGAAAATTGAGAACCTAACATGCTATCGTTATCTATAATTTTCTCTTCTTCATTTTCTTCTCTTAAATCAGCCAATATTTCAACCAAATACATATCTTCAGAGTCCACTAAAACAAATAAGTATATATGTCATGTACGCACAAGTATATATATGTCGGGGTTGCATTGAGGATCAGGTTGGGGGCGTTCGGCGAGTTGCCCTGAGGGGCAGCCATCGTTGCGATATCACGCAAACATCGTTTATTAACACAAATATCGAGAGTACAGAACCGGCGATCAACCCGGGGATTAGATGCTCGCGGTACTGGCGACGATGGTCTCAGGTTCGGTTACGAATACGCGGCCGACGGGGTGATAGATATGCTTAGTAGAACTCAAACGTGCACTGCTCCTGATCGTAAGACGCTCCGTGCTTCCTCGCTCAGATCTCTAGCAAGAATGCCCCAGTGCCCGTCCCGAGGATGCCCGACCCTCGTGTCTCCATCGGTCGCTTTTGGGACCAACCTGCCTGTCCATTAGGAAACTCTTAATTGCCGGACGTGACCTAGGTTTTATGGCGGGTCCTTGGGCTAACGGTACTCGTGTCGCGCAAGTGCCTCAACTTTGGGTATTCATTGTCTGAGGGGCCCGTTGGAATGTTTTACTGCCCGGTACTTCCTGTACTGGAGGTCATACTATCGCTCTATACCTTTGCTAGACAAAGCGCCCATCCCATCGACCGCGGCTACGTTGGGCGACGGGCCGTCGCCCCGAGCCAAAGCTCACCATCACCAGTCTCGAACGATTACGATCGGATTAGCTAACTGTCATTGTTTGCCTACAGCTATAGTAGACCCTGGAGTACCCTGTTGCTGGACTATCCCAAGTTCTAGGTGTTCCGGTGTTCTTCCCTCTCCGACATATATTTACAAATAAAAACTCCAATATATAATTTTAACAAGAAAATGTTTAGTAAAAAATCCTACTTATTGTATAATTACTTACAAATAGTATTTTCTATTGTTTTATCTTGAGGTAAATTTTCGTTTATCTCAAAGTTATCAAATTCTAATAAACTATTATTTAAAAACGTTTCATCTTTAGTTTCTTTATTTAGCATTAGTGATTTAAAATGATTTGGAACATATGAAGCACTAAATGAGTTATTTTCATCATCCACTTCTAAAGGATAACTGTGTATTTTTGATGTTTTTGAAGTTATATCTTCACTAATCTAAGAGTACAAATGAATTAGACTTATATTTTTCAATGTGAAAATTTTAAAAATATGTTAATACTATACCTGTGATATAGACTGCAATTTTTTCCTTAATCTTTCTTCTTGATAAATATCATTCTCTGTTAAATCATAAATTCTGTTACTAGTATTAGAATACAAAAATTGTGATTCAACATTCTCTAAATCTTTTGCTTCTCTTCTATGTCTTTCTTCATTCCAAATGGCTGCAATACCAGGATTTAAATCCAAATCATTCTGAATTTCTTGTCTATTGAGTATTTCACATGCTTGTGCATCTACTTCTAATTTGCAGGTGCTTTGTTTAACAATAAATGCTGGGAGGTATTTTTGTGAATCAAATAAATTTAATGGACTCTCATTTTCTGAGTTTTCTTCTAATTTTGTATGTATGCATTGTCTAAATTTAACATCTTTTAAGTTTATTAAACTCATACCATATAGATTATAATCAATCATAAATTGCAAAATAAAAGGTATATGTGCTTCATGTGGTTGTAAACTTTGACCAAATATTACTCCATTCTAAAAAAGAATATTTGCTATTATTTCTGCATTCTTTAATAAATATAAAAAGATAATTACAAGCACAGATACTATATACTTGTAATAAATCAGCTGCTCGTTTGATCATAGCTGGATTGTAAAAGTAAATTTTTAGAAACAAATGTTCCTTTTCATGATATCCGTAAAAAGGACTAGAAAAAAGATTTTATGTAATCAAATTCATATATATATACTAATAATATGCAATATATTTAATATTCTTACATTCCAGAAACTTGTTGAATTTTATAAACATGCTGAGTATTAGATATTGCAGATCCCAAAGATACATTTATTGCAGAATCTATTGCTGCTGCCAATTTGTACATGTAACTATTAACATTATCATTTATTGTACATGGTATGTACATATATGGAAATACTCCATGTATATGTAAACATGTTTTTGTTCCTTAATACAATTAAAAATAAAAGATAAATAATTATTATTTAAGTATTTATTAGTAAATATTACATATTAATAAACTACGATATACCAGAAGGAGTAGATCCAAATATCCTGATAACTGGGACTTGCCTAATTTCATTTCCTCGAAAGTCTGAAAATGTTACATCTACTCCTAATAGTGGAATTGACTGATAACTATCTAAAGTTACCAAATTGATTGAAAACATATTTCTTATCTATAAATAAAGCATTATATCTTTTATATTACTTACTTAAATAAATAAATCCGTTTTTTAAGTACTTACCTGAAGAATTGCAGGTTAGAAAAATTTTCTTTTTACACAATTATTGATACTAATAATTCATGTAAAGTGAGAAATATGGAATTTCAGGTTATGCTTATATTTGTTCGTCCACTGATATTAAATCTCAAAGTTATTATGCTCACAATGTTTCTTGAAGTAAAGATGTTTTGTAAATGTTATTTTACTATCATTTTTATACATATATTAAACTATTAATATTGTTTTTAGAAATTCCAATTAATTTTTACATAGCCACACAACTGATGTTTCTGCTAATATGATGCAAAAGTCACAACATCAGGTATACTTTTATACTTTTAACTAAAAAAGTAAGTAACTGTTAATTTCATTAAATAACACTAAAATAGGTATATAATAATAATATAATAAAAATTAGAATTTATATTTTTTATAACATGTTTTTATTTTGTATTACAATTTAAATTTTACAAGTTCATTGTTATATAAGCATATGTAATTAGCAAAATAAATTGTACAAAAGTACATTAAACATACATTAGGCATTTGAAGTATTTAATTTCAACTTTGATTATGTAGACTGAATGAAAAATAGACTATAATATACTTTGTAGAGTAACAGGTTCTCATATTTAAAAGATATTACATTTCATAAGATCAACATTGTACAAAATAACATTTCACTTTTGTATCGCGTATATACTTATCCATATGCAGATAATATTGATACATATTAGAAATATTTTGTGCGTATGTATTTCATGGTAATTTATAGGCCAATAGAATTATAATAAAGCATTAGCAAATTATATTAGAAATTCTTCAAATATAAACTATTAATGCATAATTCTAAAGTTTAACGTTTACATGAAATAAATATCAAAATATGCGTAGAAACAATAATAATGATGGCCCAAATTAATCAACTTAAGGTAATTAAATGAATGTTTGAATATTGATGATACAAATAGACTCGATATTTCATTCTAATCATATAATAAATTAAACATATCAAAATACAAATACTTAGAGGAAAAAAATTGAAATGATTCGCTTTTTACTTTAAACATGCAAGTTTAAAAAATGGTACAGTAACTTCTTTCACGAAAGGGATTCGATTTCTGTGATGAAAAACCAACCAAAAGATAATCTTCTTGCTCGTGTTCTGTAATGTATTTCATGATATCTTCAACAGCTTTGCTAACTGTAATTCGTTTTAAAGCAGCTTCACGTCGTAGCTGCTCCGTAATTTGCCGTTGTTGTTGTAAATTGGTGGTCACCATATCCATAACAGACGAAGGCAACAAAATTTTGTATGGAATACTAAAATAAAATACTAAAATGCACAACATTTCTTTCTTCTATTATTTAATAGCAATATTTAAAAGTATTAAAGCTATGAAATCAAATTACCAATTTTTGATAATAACCTCCGTCAGTGCGATACGCTTAGTAATACTTCAAATAAATTATTATACTTTTCCTACGTCTTAATAAATTTTATCAGTTTCCAACTTTAAGCCTATCCCTTAAGGCTAGTTTTCGTAAAGATGTATATTTGGATTGATAGGAGCTTTAGAACCTATATGACATATATAATCCCAATTTTTACACAAATATTTCTTTAAATTTAAATAAATCGTAACTATTTATTTAAAAAATAATTTATCTAACATCTAAAATTTGTCTAGTTATAAAATTAGAATTAGCACTGAGAGATGTCGTTATAGTAGAAACCTCGAAGGAAAGATCTGGATTCTTCATCATTTATGACGGAAAGTTAAATTAGGGTATTAATTGTGAATTGCACGTGAAGTATAAGGATCTTCTAATTTTTATAAAAATAATCATGGCTTTGCATGTACCAAAAGCACCGGGCATGGCCCAAATGCTTAAAGAAGGTGCCCGCGTAAGTATAAAATACTTTTTAAAAATTACGTGTATATTATTAAGCTAATATGAAATTATCTCAGAAGATGTCTTCTTTGGAATATGACACAATGTTTCATCAAACATTACCTTTTATAGACATATTATATTCGTTTGACGTACATATTTCTATAATATGCTTAAAAATGTAATATTCTCAAAAAATTAAAAAATTTCGATATTTTTAAATTTATTTTTTATATTATTTATAGCCGGTTTATAGCCTATAGATTGTTAATATAATTGTATGTGAACTTCAATAATAAATTTATGAATAAGTTTGGAATCATTACATGATGAACTTCTAAATGTTTTTATGTTTTAAATGTGATTAATAATTTCTAAGTAATAATTTTAAGCAATACCAAAGACCAAGTAGAACCAAAAGTTTTTATTTTTAATTTATTTTGGTTAATATTAAAGTACAGCTAAGTAATTAAATATAATATTCATAACCATAATTGATATGCATTTTCTCTTTAATCAGTATTTCTCAGGTTTGGAAGAAGCAGTATATGGAAATATAACAGCATGTAAGCAGTTTGCACAAACTGTAAGGACTGCTTATGGTCCAAATGGCATGAATAAAATGATAATTAATCATATAGAGAAATTGTTTATCACAAATGATGCTGCAACAATTATTAATGAATTGGAAGTTGAACATCCAGCTGCTAAATTGTTAGTTCTAGCATCAAAAATGCAAGAAGCAGAAGTTGGCGATGGTACCAATTTTGTAATCATTTTTGCTGGAGCACTTCTTGAAGCTGCAGAAGAACTACTTCGTTTGGTAAAATTTCAAAATTATAAATGCTGATATTATTTGCTAATTTTACAAATCACAAACATACTAAAAGGGTATAAACATTTTGTATACTAGGGAATTACTACATCTGAAATAGTTGAAGGATATGAAGCTTCCTTGGAAAAAGCTTTGCAAATATTACCAACATTAGTCTGCTATGAAGTAAAAGATTATCAAGATGAAAAACAAATAAAACTGGGAATTAAGACAGCTATTATGAGTAAGCAATATGGAAATGAAGAACCTCTTACTTCTCTTGTTGCACAAGCTTGTGTTTCTATTTTACCAAAAAAATCTACTTTTAATGTGGATAATGTACGTGTTTGTAAAATACTGGGAAGTGGCATATCTAGTTCTGAGGTTGTACAGGGAATGGTATTTAAGAGGCAAGTTGAAGGAGACGTTACAAGAAAAGATAATGCCAAAATTGCTGTCTATACTTGTGCTATAGACGTTATACAAACTGAAACAAAAGGAACAGTATTGATAAAAACAGCAGATGAACTAATGAAATTCTCTAGAGGAGAGGAATCCTTATTAGAATCTCAAATAAAAGCAATTGCTGATAGTGGAGCTACTGTGATTGTTTCAGGAGGAAAGTTTGGAGATATGGCTTTACACTACATGAACAAATATAACATAATGGCTGTTCGTATACCTAGCAAATTTGATGTTAGGAGATTATGTAAAACTGTTGGTGCTACTGCACTTCCAAAATTGGTAAATAATTTTCTTGTAATGGTTATTTTTTAAACATATCACAAAGAATTAACTAATCATTTCTGCTTTAAGATTCCACCATCGAAAGAAGAGTTAGGGTATGCAGATTCAGTATATATCGACGAAGTTGGAGACACTATAGTAGTAAAGTTTGCAATAAATGGCAAAGATAGTAGAGTTAGTACTATACTTATTCGGGGATCTACGGAAAATTATATGGATGATATTGAACGGGCTATTGATGATGGAGTCAATACATTTAAAGGAATAACAAGAGATGGGAGATTTGTTCCAGGAGCAGGTGCTACAGAAATTGAACTTGCCGCACAACTCAGTACATATGCAGATACTTTACCAGGTTTAGAACAGTACGCAGTACGTAAATTTGCAACAGCTTTGGAAATTTTCCCAAAAACCTTGGCGGAAAATAGTGGAAGTCATGCATCTGAACTTCTATCTAAGCTTTATGCTGCACATAAGGAAGACAAAAAGAATTATGGTTTTGACATTGATGTACGTATTCTGCTATGTATCTGCTTAAAATTTTTGTAAAATTTCAATAATTTCATGTAAATAGTGAATATTAAAGAAAAATATATTTGTTTATAGCAAAAAGCAGGTCTTATAGATACACTGGAAGCTGGAATCTTGGATTTGTTCTTAACAAAACAATGGGGTTTAAAATATGCTGTTGGCGTTGCGTGTACTGTACTTAAAGTCAATCAGATTATAATGGCAAAACGTGCAGGAGGACCAAAAGTACCAGGCGGTGGTATTCGCGACGATGACGAGTGATAATACATAAAGCATCATATACATACATATAACATTTAATTATTCATTAATTCTTATGTTGTTAGCTTATAGTGTTATATTACATTGCTTTTTCATTAAACTTCATGTCAAACAAGAAAAATATTTATAAAAGAATATTGACTATTTATTTACACACTACATACTTGTTAATACATCTGTATGTAATATTACGCTGCTTTTTCTAATGAAAACATGATTTATAATAAAATAGTATTTTATAATTTCCTTTAAATGTTATGAATATAGCACTTAAAATTCGAATTATTGTGTAATATGTATAAAAGGCTAAATGAATGTTAATTAGGATTAAATATTTTTATATTATTTATTATTTTTTAATTTATTATATTTAGTTAAATATAAATCTTTTTAAATTTAATTGTTTATTAAATGATGTGTTATTAAGGTTAGTGTGTAGTTAGTATAGTGATTAATTATGACTAACCAATAAAAAACAACAAATTTTCTGGTGAAATAATACAAAACAGAAAAATAGACTTTTATCGGATATAAATAGGTCTGTTTAATCAAAATTTGAACCATATATACCATATATACATATGTATAAAAAATATTTCTTGACTCTACACATTGTTAGGATATTAGTTTTTTGATAAAAAGATAAGAAGTTATATAATGTCTCAAATATTAAGCAATAAACAGTAGTCATTCTATCAGTAATTATAGTTAGATACTCCAGAACCTTTACAAAAGAAAAATAAGCAATATGAGCCTTAAATTTGCTTCCAACTTATCCTTTATGTTCACAGAGGCACCATCTATCATTGAAAGATATAAATTGGCAAAAGAAGTTGGTTTTAGAGCAGTAGAAAGTGGATTTCCTTTTGGTTTTTCCATTAAAGATGTATCAGAAGCCCAAAAAAATGCACATGTTGAACAAATTCTTATAAACGTGTTTACAGGTATGTATTTGACAATTACAACTAATGTGAAGCATTATACAAATAATGGCAAGAAAAATAGTCTTATATTAAGGTATAACTTTCGTTTTATTATAAATATGTAGGTGATGTTTCAAAAGGAGAGTTAGGATTTGCAGCAATACCTGGAGAAGAAGGAAACTTTAAAAAAAGCATTGATTTAACAATAGAATATGCAAAAGCATTAAATTGTAAACGGTAAAAGAAATTGTTTAAATTGATTGATATCATTAATGATTGTTTTTTCTAATAAAGAATTTTTCGTTTTATTTTTTATACAATCTCTTTTTAGAATTCATATTATGTCAGGCAAAGTAAATAAAGTAACAACTGTCAATGATGATGTGTATGTAAAAAATCTTTTATATGCATTGCAAAAATTTGAAAAAGAGGGAATACTAGGCCTTATAGAACCTATTAATAATATCACCGTACCAAATTATTATATGAATAGTTTCCAGAAAGGTAACTTTTTAATACAAAAGATTTAATGAAAGACTTGAATAAGTCATTAATATGACATTTTTTATAGGTTTAGATGTAGTGAAGAAGATAAATAAGCCAAATTTAAAATTACAACTTGATATCTTTCACTTACAACATATTTGTGGCAATATTACAAAAAACATCAAGGAACTTCTACCATACGTTGGTATGTGATTTATCTAAATTACATATACATATATACATATATTTATATACATGTGAAATTTATATATTTTCTTGTCATTATAGGTCATGTACAAATTGCTCAAGTACCAGATAGACATGAACCTGATACTTCTGGGGAAATAGATTATAAATATGTTCTTTCGATCTTAGAAAAAGAAGGATATGATGGGTATGTAGGTTTAGAATATTGTCCAAAATCGTCATCAGTAGATGGATTAAGTTGGATACAAAAATATGGTTATGAATTATAAGATTCATTTTGTAATTATATATTGAAAATCTTCATTTATAATATAACAATCATTTATTTCTTATCATTGTTTAAAGAAATCTTAAGTACCTCTTCTTATAACAGTCAAATACATTTTGTGTTACAATATACTTGTCACGTTTCTATTACAATATAACTTTATTATGTACTTTATATACACACAACAAGATTGATGAATAAGTCAAACTTATGTTAATACTTCCTACTAAAGTTACTTCTTTGCACATTAGTCTTATTTTTTTCACTTATGATTAAGTTGAACATAACCATTATTACTAATATAAATGTAAATTTTTAATGTTTAATTACCATCTACTAAATTTACACAATTGTGTCATCAGTGCTATCACTGCTTTTGTATACAAGATAAGATTCACTAATAATACTTTTTTATTTAGTACTGTTATCCAGTACTTTTATATATCTTACTGATGTTACATGATACATTATATTTCAATAAAATCTGTAAACAATATAAAGAATATAAATTATAAACCATAAATTTGTTCTAGTAATGTAAATGTATTATTTGTCAATTATAAAGTATATGTTATATTAAAAGATACCAACTTTATTGTTAATCTTATTTTAATAAAAATATTATTGTTGTAAGTAAAAAATAAATTTATTCAAAACTCAGTTAATTTTTTTTTATTAATCTTTAATTATATATTTATATTTATTAATTTATTAATAATTATATATTCGTTAATTTTTAATTAATTAATTTTATAATTAGTTGCATTAAATAAAATACATGAAAAAATCATTATTATAACGAAATATTTTCGAATATGAGAAAACGAAGAAATATCCTTAAAATTGTTTTTATTCTTTTTAATATTAAATAATATTTTTAAAAGTATGTAATTGTATTAGTTTTTTAGTTATGTAACATAACTATCTCTAACAAATATAAATAGAGAATGTTATAGAATTTACATCAAATGTGATTAAAACATATTTTGTACAATATAAATAAAATTCATTTTGATATTTCATTTTAATGATTATTAAATATTTTTAATTTGAAAATGATAACAGATTTATTACCTTATAGTAACTTTAATTCATAATTTCTTTATAAAATCATTAAATTCAATGGCAACATTTCTTTTGTTTAGTCATAACTATTTATATATATCACCAAATCATTTTTATATTCTTCACATTTCAATGGCATCAATTATTAACAGCAATTTAATATCTATAAAACATTGTAAATTATGATCAGAATTACATATATTGCTATATGCAATAATATCTGTAAGTAATGAGAATGTTACTTATACATACCTAAAATCTTAAAAATTTTCTGCAGATTTTATGTTCTAATTTCTGTCAATAATTTTTATAATATGTGTTAACGTATACAGAACTATAAATGTTCTAATCTATAGTAATAAATATAATCTAGCTATTAATCCTTTGCATTTGTATATCAAAATACTGCAAGAAAATTATCAAATTAGCAAAATAAAAAATAGTCCATAAAAATACCTACAGAAAAAAAATTTACTGAAAAATATTTAACTTCAAACTTAAGACTAAGGAGGCTTTACTAAGATCAATAGAATCACATTTAACAGAAGGACTAATTAAAAAAGATAGCAAGTGCAAAGGATTTATATAAAGACTTTAAAATTAGGTTGTGTTAACAAGAAATATTTGTTAATAATAAAAAGATGAATAATAAATTTTAAATGCTGCTTCAAACAACTTCAGTTGCGTCCACCAATGGTTGATTGGCATCTGTTGCACGAGTTATCATAGCAGAGCTGTAAAATATTTTAAAGAATATTCAATAAATTTACTTATCACATATACAGATTGACTAAAAATATTTGTTATGCAAATAAATTTATATTAGCAGTTATATTAAAAGAGTTTACTAAAAGTACAATATCAAATATAAAGAAAGCTGTGACACATAATTATATATAAAAATTACTATACAAGATAATGTTTCAAATTACACTTTCAAAAAAAGCATTAAATGTTAGTGTTTGTAAACAAAAAACATGCAATAATACAAAACTCAATTTTGCCATAGATGAATTTAAAATGAAGTAAATATATATGTATATATATATATATATATATATATATAAATTCTCTGCTCAACATATTTTACAATAAATTTTATTATATAAAAAGCTAACTTTCTGTGTTATTTATGACAATTTATGTTACAAATATAGTTCACATCATAAAATACACTTATTAAGATAATTAAAAAATGTTTCCAGTAATTATTATTCACAAAAACAATAGTTGATATTTGTATAGTTACAATGAACATATTGTTTCATATGTCAAACAATATGTTTTCAAACATATACATATTACGTTAAAAAACAATATTTATCAATTACAACATTTTAAAAAATGAATACACTTTGGACCAAACAATTTGATATTACCCAGTGCCAAGTGCCAAAAGTGTAGCTTCTTCTAGCAATGTCATTTGATCAATGGTAAGCCTGTGGTCAAAAACTCAATCTAATTACTATATTAAATACACACACATTGATATGGAGATATATTTGCATAACTATGCAAATTTTAGTAATATGAATCAATTAAAGAGAATTTCTATAGTATTAATAAAAATAAGTGTGTTATATTTTAATTACAGCAAGAAAATGTAAATGTATTTTTTAAAATAGTACACAAACTTTATATATGTTAACGTGACGTACATCTCTTCTAAGTACACAATAAGAAAGAGTTACAATAAGTAAGCAGTGTTAGTATAGCTTACAATGAAAATACATAGTACAATTACATAATGACAAAAGTGAACTTTTATGCAATATATTAATATACATATATATATATATACTTTTTAAATATTATGATATATTTATATTATATTATATATTAATATAGTATTATATGTATACACATATTATACAATAATATATAGTATTTTATATATATATAAGTCCTAAAGTTATGTATTATAACATGCATGTCTATAGATATAATTCTACGTTCATGCACAGTAACCAACTTTAGTGGAACAAAAATGATAGATTGTATTAAATCAAAATTAATTATATATAAGAAGAAAGTTAATTAAATATAAAATCTTTTATGTATAAATACGTTGAATGTTTCAAATTTATCAATTTATTTATCTCCTTTTTATTACAGCATTTTTAAATCAGTAATGGACAATAAAGTTTATCTACATATTTATCTCATAAATAGTATTTTACACATATCCTACAAATTAATAAATTCGTAAATAACGAATGTAATAACATAAAATTAATATATAATTCATACCTTTATATATTTTTTTAGGCATACCTCTTTGTTTTACTTATTATGTTTACATTAATTATTATAAAAAATGTATATATTACATATTTACTACACACTTTCTTATTTTTTAAGTATGTAGTCATATTGACTACTAAATTAAATTATTATCTAAGTTTCCTTTAGAAAAAATTACACAATATATAATGTACATACATAAAATATGAGCTCATATAAACTCTTTATTAGTTGATACTATAATGGTTTGATTTTGATAAGAGAAGAAGAGTTAAACTGTAAGTTTTCATAATTTTTATAATTTTTTAAGCCAATTTATCTTTATAGTACTGTTTATTTTATTTTTATTGATAAAAATAAAAAGAATGTAATACGATAATTTTCTAGAGTTAATCCCTATATTTTATATTTAAAATATTTCAGAATAAATGTTATATCTTTCCTTCTATGAGGCAATGATAGTAACTTATTTGTGATAAACAAAAAGATTAAATATGTAAGCTGACATTAGTATGTACTATTACTTAGATGATTGCAGAACTCTTGTGGCTAATATGAGTTTTGTACTAAAAGTATCATATACTTGGATAATGCATATAAATTAATGCGCTGCCTCAAAATAGGGATTCCAGACTACACAATACCTGATTGTGACCCATAGGGAGGTGGAGAGTCAAGTTCAGTCTCATCACCCCACTGTTGGGTAGTATGTCCCAACAGAGTATGTGTGTCTTCATTGCACAGCCGTTCAGGAAAGTTTACCCCATCGCCAAAACTGTAACCCACACCCTACCTTCTACTTCATGTAATCCCATCTATTTTTAGAGGTAGCGTATCTATTTATCTCTGATAAACATGTAAAAATTATGCAATATTTTGATTTTAGAATTTTATATAGCTTCTAATATTTTCAATATATTTCTACTTTTCTTCGTGTTTATTTGTGATTTATTATTCATAAATAAAGACTGTATACATACAGAAAAAATAATGTTAAATATAGTTACGCCACTTCTAAGAATCAAATAAATATCAATTTGCAAGAACCAGATGCACAATATTTTTGATGATAGTAAAATAATTATACTGATAATCTCTATTAACACACAATATAATGCATCTACAAAAAATATACATTTTTGCATAAAAATAAACATAGCACCTATTTTACAATCCATCACAATAATTGTCTGTGGATTATATATAAAATAAAACCTTAATCTTATTATAAATATATAAATAAATTTTAACATACTTTATCATTGTAGTATAAATGTAATATTATTCGCTAATATTGTAAAAATTCCATTTTTCAACATAGAAAATTAATATTGTATTGACTAAAATTCATTATTGCAGAACACATTTCAACAAATAACAGAACACGCACCTCATTAATCAACAATTAATAAGAGCATTAGATACATATAGCTATAACATCAAAATTGTAATTTTATCAATTTTATGTTACTCTCAATGTTAATAATAATTCAATAAATTTTTTAAATATAACATTGGCCTTTAAAATAGAATTGAATAAAAGCATAAATAAAATAAGTACTTGCATGCATTTGTGAAGCAAATATATATATGTAACTTTGTTACTCTGGAACTCTGTATAAAATAAATAATAACTGAAAAAAAATGGTTCCGTAAAAAAGGAAGTGCATAAATTTAACAAAAAGATATGAAGAAAATGTTTCCCACTTCTTCTCCTATAAAGTATTTAAACATTTTTCAAATGTATAACAATATATATTATTTATTTTAATATTAACTGCCTTTTAATCAACAATATTAAGGAGTTCCATAGTAAGGTTTATATATAACTATCATTATATTGGCACTGTAGATTTCTATAATGCTGACCTGTTTCGGGTACTGCCCATGGAGTCATAAGTATTGGATGTGCCTTGATGTTGCGCACGTACTGGATAGGCGACACCATTTCCAAGACTAAAACACATTCAACGTATCCATCGCGTTTTAACGGCAATTACTATTGTATTTATGTACTTATGACAAACATAAATTAATATAGAATTATTGAGAAAATAAATGATATGTATTATTAAAATGTAATATGTATTATGAATAAAGATTAAAATCATTCTTGACTTTTCTTTGATATTTAATGTTGAATGCAGTACAAAATTAATTTATATAATTTGATTTTTAAGGCAGTTTATATAATCTATATTATACAAGGTGTTTTACACAACTGTCTTACGGGACAAGTCATAGCGTTAAAACGCCAGGAGATAGAAAAAATATTTATTAGAAAAATTAAATGATTTTGAGAGATGTATTACGTTGTGTATGTATCTTTTCCGGAAGTAGTGACATTTCAAAGATTTCAACTCATTGTAAGGAAAGACAACACAGTATTTTTTTTGTTAATATTTTCCTTATCTTCTATACGATAAATTTTACAAGATTAAAGTTAAAATATTTTTAAACTAATGATTTTTCAACTCAAAAAGGTTAATATCTTCTTGTAGAGAATTAAAAAATGCATTGAATGGTGTATAAAAAAATATAAGGTAATGTAAAGGTAATAAAGGTAATATTGAAATTTTTGGAACATTACTACTTTTGGAGAAGACGCATGCATCACATAACGTATCACTCAAAACCTTTCAATTTTGCCTAATGAAATTTTCTTCTATCTTCTACTGTTTTAATGCTGTGACTTATTCCATGGGACAGTTGCGTGAAACACCCCATTATTTACATTTTTACCATTTTCTTCACTTTTATCTAGAAGATAATATTACTTTTCCATGAAACTATACTACCACTTAACAAAAAAGCATACAGTACAACAGATAGTGCTATAGGTGAAAACATCTGTATATCTAAGTACTATTTACTATCATTATATTTAATAATAGAAAGAATTAAATTTCCTGAAATATACATATGAGACAATAACATTTATAAATTTGCAGTATTATATTATATATATATTCATGTATGTATATTAGGATACACATGCTCTTTTACATGATTCATAAGTATAAATTGTAATTACTACATAAATACAACAAGTGTACCAAATTCATCACATCTGTATATTGTGCAAATGGTTCATAGTCTTATGATAAACTTATATTTATTATATTATTATGATAGGAATACCATATTGAAATGTGAATTGCTAAATACTTGTTAAACTTACCTAGTAAAAATAGGAAGGAACCATAGTTTACGATTATCACCAAAAACTTCTTGGAAGTTATTGTATTTTCCAAGACTAAAACCATCCTTATCCTTCCCTGTGCGGAACATAGGTGGTGTAAATGCCTCTACAAATAATTCATAACATTTAGTGCATATTACAAGTATTTTATAAAACATTAAATAATTTTTGTATAACATGCTTTTAATTACCTAATGTAGATCTATTATGTAAAACAAGGTAGCAATGATAAAAGAAAAGGGAAGTTAAACTAACTGCAAACATCAATGCGACAAAGAATAAGAACAATAGATGGAATCTACCCATTCCATCCAATTCCCCCTATGAAGAAAATATTTGCATTATTATAAGATTAAAAAACAATGTACAAAGTTTTTTATATACATTTCAATTATATTTAAAGATTAAAAAAGAAACAATAAAACATTAAAACATTAAAAAAATTTAATTAAATTATATTCTTATAATTTTTATAATTTATTAAAACAGGTAATTTAGCAGAAATATCTAAAAAAATTGTATACTTACTTTCCAAAAACGTATAAGATATTGTAAAGATGTAGCAGTAATGAATATGCAATAAAGAAGGGCATATGCCAGGAACAACATGAAAAATTTATAATTGTGGAAACCTACACAATTGTTCACCCATGGACAGTGATGATCCATTTTTAAAACACATGTACTACATACACTACAATGGTGAGCTCGATCTGGCTTGATTAATTGACATTTCTCACAGAAACGTATGACTAAAATATATATTTTACATACAATACATTCCCTTAATATACAAATATGAAAAAGTAAACATTATACCTCCTTTTATAGTGCGATTTGTAACTGGAAGACCTTGTGCAAATCTCTCTAAGATTTGCCTCTGTGCTTCTTCCGTTCCAGCTTGATGAAATTTTTCCATTTCCGCATCCGGTATTTTAAACTAAAACATCATTTGGCACAAAACATCATTTTATTAATATTTTATATACATATGTTACTTTTATATTGTAATTGTTATATAGATCAAATTTTACCTTGTATGGTATTTCTATTAGGTCCGTAAATACAGTTTGCCAATAAGACCATAAAAATAATAGAAACAGGATGTGGTAAAAAAACAAATAAAAAGCTGTTGGAAAAGAAAATAAAGACAATAAAGTCAGTAAATTTTTAATAGAAGTATATTTTTATTAACAATACTCTATTAGTAATTGTACAAACCTTTTTGAACATAATTATCTACAGTATCTAAAATGGAAAAGGAGACAAAATTAGTATACATGATATCATACAAATTTTTTACGTGTATTACAGATTGAAAATAATAACGAAATTTTATTTTTGTTACAAAATGTTTGCTATTAAGAAGAAAAAATCTATGAAAACACTTACAAAAACATAACTGCACCACATAAGCATAATACGACCATAAGACAATCGTCAAAATAAAAATAACTGGTATCCATTTTGCGGCTTTTACAAACCACCAACAAGATCCGTTTTGCTTTCCCATTCTATTCACTGTATTATAGTTATACATGTGTGCACAATTATATCATTCAGGTAAACATTATTTTTACCATTATCAAACCGATGCACCATTGCAGACACTTTGCACACAAAGTGTACATACGAGGCCGACACTTCCTTTATTACAAGGAATCATATTACGATAAATAGTCAAATATTATTTTGTTTTTATTATTTATCTTCTGTCATAAACATTACGTATACCAATATGTATTAAATTATACAAAATAAGAGTTATTTTTTCGAACTGAAATGATATTTTACTTTTGTTGTCTATTCCATAACATCCTTAGATAAAACAGATATATGAGGGCATGTTTGTTTTAGGTTTTAGTTATTAAATGTATACTTTACAATTATATTTAAAGATATACAAAATATAATTTCACTGCTTTTCATCAAGCTATGGCGTTTCGAAAAAGTGGCCAGTAAATGTCGACGATTTTTTTCAACAAAATTTAATTACATGATATGATTGATACCATACTTTTATCTCTTGTCATTATTGTACATAAAGGTCAGTAAAATTAAGTTTCCTAAAATTACCAATTTTCAAGTTCAACAATCATATGTGCATAATCAATATATAAGAAATATATTAATTGTATGAGAATATAATTTGCGATAGAAAAGTAGATATGAACTACCATTAATACTAAACAGGAATCTTAAGATATATAAGTTGGCAAATTGGAAATTGCGCACAATTTAAAAATTTCATTTTGGCGAGTAACTGTAAGGAATTCAAAAATTGATTAAAATATGATTATAATTATATTTTAAGATATAATTAATCAAACAGCTTCACACAATAATTATAAATTATCTATTTATAATTATTTGAACATAAATTTACAATATATATATATTTATATTACATTTTATATAATTAAAATATTATTGTCTACAACAAAGAATTTACTTCATTATGGCTAGATTACAAAATTACGAAATTCTATTTATATAGACATTTGCCTAAAAAAATATATGTAATATTCTTAATCATTTGTCACACATTCGGTATTCTTTATTACAACTTTATTATAGTTATTTACAGACACTGGGATATAGAAAATCGTTCACGATTTAGCATCTTTTACTTACATAATTATATGATTTCATAAATATTTCAAAAATACAAAAAAGGCAAAAAACTTTGCCTCTTTAAAATGGATTACTAATAGCATTGAATGAGTATGCTTTTTATTAATACTGAATATATGTATATAACACAATAAATTAAAGAGAATTGTTACTTTGTGCAATATTAAGCTTCAGATGCTAATCACAAGATTACTTATTAAAAAATAAAATAATTTTTAATTTTTTATGAAGTAAGTCCTTTATGTTTTCGCTTCATTCTTGCATATGGACCTATATCAGGATCCATAATGAAATCATATAAAACAGAAACCCAAGAGTTATGCTGTGGTAAGTTATCGTAAAACTCGGAAGCAATTCGTTTTACCTAGAAAAAAGTAAAATATTTTTATAACACATACTTTTCATAAAAATAGATACCCAATAATATAAATGCTCTTTTTTGTTAAAATGGATTGCACTCACTTCTGGTAGTCTCGAACCAGGAACAGCAGGAAAATCATGATGTTCATTATGGTATCCAACATTAAATGTAATCCAATTTAGTGGACCATAATAACTATAAGTTTCAAAACCCTTTTTATACATATAATGTTCTGATATAAAATGTCCAGCAACAGGGTGTAATCCCATTGCCATTACTGATCCAGAAAGTAAATAGAGTAAGGCTTTTCCACCTATAATATAATATTTGTGTAATAACATACTAATGTGATATTATTATTATTACCAAACTCTTACCAAAAAAATACCATATCAAACTATCAAAAGTAAGTTGTATTACTAAATTTATATATTCCATTAATGTAGGTGCCATTGGATAAACAACAAGAGGTCTAAATGCATAAAAAAATGGCTGTAGATACAACCAACAGAATTTTCCAAATGTTGTGCAAAATAATTTTGCTTCTAGTAGTGTTGGTAAATCTGTATCTAATTTTTCATCACCTTGATACTGCAATTTATTTATTAATATGTATTATATATATTTATAATATTTATAATACTGTTTTATTCCGTTTATATTTATATTTATAAAATATATTTTATTTTTACCTACACGGTGGTGTATAAGATGATATTTTTTAAAGCTGACTGATACTGGTATACCTATAGGTAAATTAGCAAAATATCCAAATAATCTATTAGCTCTGGGTCTAGCATG
Organism: Bombus bifarius; assembly: GCF_011952205.1. Taxonomy (NCBI): domain Eukaryota; kingdom Metazoa; phylum Arthropoda; class Insecta; order Hymenoptera; family Apidae; genus Bombus; species Bombus bifarius. The sequence goes on along the minus strand of NW_022884519.1, from coordinate 959,486 downwards.
TCCAAAAGCAAGATTATGTGCTATTTCATGTATTGCTACAAATAAAATGACAAAATACTTAAATTATTTATTAATAATTAAATTTTATATTTAATTAAATAATAATTAAATTTAATATTTAATATTGAATAAAAAAGTCATATAGATATATGTTTGAGCAAAAATAATGAAATTAGATGATTTAGTTATATCATAACAATATAATAGATCTATCAGATAAGAATTAATGATTCATTTCTCTTAAAAAATAGTTCTCTTCAATTACAGTCATAAAAGCTTTAATGAGTGTCTTTATATATAGGAAATTTCTTTTTTTTTACTATAATATGTATATAATTAGATAATCTTTTTGTTTCATATAAATTTGGCAATAATCACAATATTTCAAGAGATATTAAATATTTTACACAAACTAATTAAAAAACATTTTCTACTTACCTAACATAAGAGAATGATTAATTACACCTCCAAAACAATATGCTAGAAGGAACAACATTGGATAACTTAAATTTTTTACAAAATATATGGAGATAAACTGAGTTAAGACCATCCCTGTTACCACCCATTTAAACTTTGGGTCATATCCAAATAATTTTTTTATTTGTGGATATTTTTCTGAAAAGCAAGAAAAACATTTCAAAATATCTTATAAATAAAAATATACAGCATGTATTGTAAAAAATTATCAATGTATAAAATTTAATTCACTGAGCATGAAAATATAACTACGTATTAATTGTATTTTGGAACGTTAATATCATTCGGTATTTCTTAATTTTATTTATTATATTTCGTTAAACATTAACAAATCAAACTTTTATTTCAAATGTAAATTAAAAAAGCTGATAAAGTTTTAACCGTTTATAATACATTGCATTCATACCTAAGATTATTTTTCGTCGTGATGCATGAGGTTCTTCTGTGTAAACCCACTCAAAATCAGTTCTCGAAACGTGTTGACCCATCTTTACATTTAAAAAATTTTCAACTATTTTTATTAACTAAATATTTAGTAATTTGCAATCAAACAACATACGACAAACGTTAAATGTATGCTTTAAGATAAATACAAAACATACGGATATTTCATACCCGGCATTATCTACAATCGACTGAGTTAATCACTTAAGTACTGATTACAGCGCAATCTATCAATGTAAGAAAACCAAACATGCAAGTGAAATAAAAATTTATATTCAATGGAGTATACAAATTTTTACAGTTACCACAATAACCTGCAAGAACGAGGCATCATATAATAAGATTAGAGAATACATTTTTCAACGCTCAACAAAACATATACTTTAATATAAATGATTGTTCATTGCACTATATAGTCTCTAATTTTGATTAAAAACCAATTTTCTTATTGTATTTTAAATTACTTTGCTCTTTTTATTACATTGTGAAGATAATTTTATATTGGTATTTCTTTTCTAAATTATATAACAGTTATACCATATGATTATCTTTAAATGAGATAGGTATAATTATATATTTCTATCATATCTATTGTTATATCTGTACAATTCTATCTATCTGTGAATTTATTCTTATAATAAATTATAGTTATTTGTTAAATAACATATGTTTTATATTAATATTGTCTGAAATAATTAATCATTTTTATATAAAACTGTTAAAATTCGTATATGAAATGCTAAAAATAATGTAATGTATATGAAATTAAATTTTTTATACTATTAGATTATTAATATATAACATATAGTGGTAGCACAGAATTCCTTTTATAAATATAGAAAGTATTTATTAAAAATATTAAATATAATGTTTAAAATTAAGAATATCGTTATTGAATTTATATTATCGTGTATGTCCTCTACTGAACACTGCGTGAACTAACTCGCGCCAAATTCAAATTGTAAGGTACCGCAGCCGGAGCAACGAACAGAGAGAATTTATCTAAGTAAATATTGATTAACTGTCAAATTATTTATCAGTGGTAATTATAATCACTCTCCAATTTGTACATTTGCCTAGTTAGTTATCATAGAAGTTATCATGGAAAAGAACATTGCAAGGACATAAATCCTCGCTCTATTATGTGATAAATTCCAATGGGAACAATTGTTATTGATATTAGCCAATAACAATTTTTCTTATTGGATCATAAACAAATTACGTTTACGTTAGGTAAAATTCCAAGCATAAATAGATTGAACAATGATAGAAAAGACAGTGAAAACAGTAAAAACGTGAAAATCATAACAGATTAAAAATTTCTCAATCTGTAATTAGTTGATCAAAATATAGTTATCTATTTGAAGCTTAACTCATTTAAGTTTGTGTTTCCTTCTGTGTTTTTTCTAAACCACTCGTTAATCATCAACTTTATTTAATCCAAAACACCTAAATATGTGCAGAGTGCTTTAACACTTTACAGGCAACAATTCAAACTGAAATTCCCCAAGTCACACGACAATATCAAAAAATTAATTTAATAACTCGCATATTATCATACGTAGGGAATTATAAATTGATTCAGTTTCTTAACTTGCAATTATTAAAACAATTTTAAAAAACAGTTAAACGGCATATATTGTTATTAAAAATAAAGTTATTTGTTTATAATATAAGGAATTTTATGAAATCGGCATTAAGTACAACCATTAGGTTTGCTTTGCAAGTGTCCGTTCTAAATACTGCGGATCGATGGCAGAATCTTTTAGTGATTTCGGTATTTTTTTGTTTTTATGTGAAGTGAATATGTCAAAGATTGTAGCGATGTATAGTTAGCATTAAGATTAAGTTGAAACTAATTATAATTACATATTATAAGTGCGAACATCGATGAAGCGTTATGAATTATTAATTACCAGCTGGTCATAGTTGGAATCACGACATGGCATCTCGCAGGTGAGGCACGTTTTTATACTTGCATAAAAAATATATAATTATCATAATTCACGAACGATCTGTGAACAAGCCTACTTATTTTTCGGTGCTAACCGTAGATTAGCTAAATAGATTCAGAGGTAAATTATGCGCACTTAAATTAATTAACATCGTTGAATTCTTCATGTCCAAAAATGGATACAATAATTTCGTTTTATGTATACATTGATTACACATATTTATACTCTGTATAGTTATTTTATGTCCTATATTTTGTCATTATAAAATGAAACTTTCCAATTATTTACATACAGCGTGCTTAATCATATTATTGTAGCATCGTTATTCGTTTTTGTCACCGTTATTAATAATAAATAACGAATAAAGGTTGAATATATTAGAATAGATCTATAAAATATTAGATATAAAAAGAAGTAATTTGAATAGATTATAGGTTTTTAAAATTAAATTAAACTTACAATATATTGTTTTGAAATAAAAATTCTGCTTATTATAATTTTTTGGAAAAATGTTTTTATCCTACGGAAATATAAACATTTTTATTGCAGATGGTTTCATCCGAATATATCGGGTTTAGAAGCAGAACGTTTATTAATGGAACGGGGTTATGATAGTTCATTTTTGGCACGACCAAGTTCATCTAATCCTGGTGACTTTACATTATCTGTTAGGTATGTACATAATATATCACATAGATTATCTGTTTATATAGTTATAAGACATTTGATATCTTTATATTATCCTTAGACGGAATGGTGAAGTGACTCATATTAAAATACAAAATACAGGGGACTTTTACGATCTTTACGGTGGTGAAAAGTTTGCAACATTATCAGAACTTGTACAATTTTATATGGAAAATGGAGGACAACTGCGTGAAAAGAATGGAGAAATTATTGAATTGAAGTATCCATTGAATTGTGCAGATCCAACAACTGAAAGGTATTTGTACAATAAAAACAGAATATATACATAATATCTTGCATAATAAACATTACAGCAAAGTTTGTTATGTATTGGAATATTTTCTTGTTATTGTTACTTCAAATGCACGCATATAGCATGGTATGTGTTAATAGTAAAATATGGGTAAAGGTGGTTCCATGGCCATTTATCAGCTAAAGAAGCAGAACGTTTAATGCTGGAGCGAGGTAAAAATGGATCTTTTCTGGTTCGTGAATCCCAAAGTAAACCTGGTGACTTTGTATTATCTGTTCGTACAGATGATCGTGTTACACACGTTATAATACGATCTCAGGTTAATTACATTTTGTATTTTTTACTGCATATCTTCATTATATTTAATATTTTTATAAATATCAAATCTTTGACATTTCATTATCTGTAATAATGTATATTGCAGGATAATAAATATGATGTTGGAGGAGGTGATAAGTTTGATAGCTTAAGTGATCTGATAGAACATTATAAACGCAATCCAATGGTTGAAACAAGTGGAAGTGTTGTCCATTTACGGTAATATAAAAACTTATTAATTTCTATATATGCGATAGAATATATATATTGTCATAATATATTTATTATTTTCTAGACAACCTTTCAATGCTACTCGTATAAATGCCAGTGGTATTGAAAGTAGAGTAAGACAGTTACATAAAGAAAATGGTTGTTCAAATGGATGGTTGTGGAATGGTGCCACAGGTAGCAATGAAGGCGGAGCAGGGCGTGGTAAAGGAAAAGCCGGGTTCTGGGAAGAATTTGAGTCGTTGCAACAGTTAGAATGTCGTCACTTATTTTCCAGGAAAGAAGGATTACGTTCTGAAAATCGAGCGAAAAATCGATATAAAAACATCTTACCATGTATGATCTTTTTCTTTCTTTATTTTTTTAATTTAATTGTGTTTGTACATAAACTTTAATAACTGTTCTATAGTTGATCATACAAGAGTACGTTTGAAGGACGTTGATCCAAATATTCCTGGATCTGACTATATTAATGCTAACTATATTAGGGTAAATTTATTTAATATTTGTAGTATTTTATATAAATATTAAAATCTATTTGTATATGTGGGTGCATATGTATATATATTTATAGAATGAAGAAGGAGATGGACAAGCTAGTGGAATTAATACGTGTGGTGATGGTGGTTCATTTAATAAGTGTTATATTGCAACACAAGGTTGCCTTCTAAATACAATTCAAGATTTCTGGCATATGGTATATCAAGAAAATACACGAGTGATAGTTATGACGACTAAAGAAATGGAAAGAGGAAAGGTATGCTATTTAAAACTATTCATTCTTAATTGAAATTTTATTTTAAAAATATGTATATTTTTTTAGAATAAATGTGCTCGATATTGGCCAGAGGAAGGTGAAGTTACAGAATATGGAGGTGAATGGAAAGTGCGTGCTTTATCTCGTACTTCAACAGCAGATTATACATTACGAGAATTCTTATTACATGGAAATAGATCCGGTTTCACAGAATCCAGACGGATTTACCATTATCATTTTCAAGTACCTATTATAGCTATTATTATTTATGAAACGCTCACACATATTTAAAAAAAATAAATTGATTGCATTATATTAACATTTTAGGCATGGCCTGATCATGGTGTTCCGTCAGATCCCGGATGCGTGTTGAACTTTCTTCACGATGTTAATGCGAGACAAGAATCAATTGCTGCTTCTCTTGCTTCAAGCGGTCAAACTGCATCATGTATAGGGCCAATTCTTGTACATTGTAGCGCAGGAATTGGTAGAACCGGAACATTTATTGTTATCGACATGATTCTTGATCAAATCAAGCGGCATGGTAATAAAATTTTTATTTCACTAATTGTCCAAGATTTTCTATATATTATATTTGTAGGATTGGATTGTGAAATTGATATTCAGAGAACTATTCAAAGAGTACGTTCACAAAGGTCAGGAATGGTTCAAACAGAAGCGCAATATAAGTTTGTTTATCTGGCTGTATTACACTATATTGAAACTGTATCTCAACGGATGCAAGCAGAGCAAGTAATTATAATAATTATGAAACTAATTGATTATATTTTCTTAGCTTCTATATATCGATTTATGTTGTATCTATTATTGTTTTTACAGAAATCTCTTCATTTAGGTCGAGAATATACTAATATCCGATATAAAAGTGAAACGAATACTACAACTATAGGCGATATTCCGGTCCCCACATGTACTGCAACAACTCTTTCAACGTCAACACATTTTACATTACCCACTCCTATTAATAGTTTGAGGCCAAAGTAATTAACATTAATGTCATCAAATAACGAGATTTTTAAAAAGCAAAGAAGAGGCTTTGTTACTCTTACCATATGTGGTTTTGAGCTTTCGATATTATCGTAACATACTCTATAAAAGCTTAATTTTGAAATTAATTGATTATTCCAAATATTTTTCAAAATATGTGTCATCATAATGAATTTTCGTACAATACATGTATTTAATTAGTGCGTATGCACATGAACGTAAACGATATGTAGAAATTATAATATCACCACTTTGCACTTGAATTGTTGATTACTTAAAAGTAATCGGCAATATATTAGAACATTACATTAGAGAAAAATAATATTTTTTGCAACTTAATCGCAGTACTGAATTATAAAAAAACTTAGAATACAAAGTCTCAATAGTAATTATGTTAAGTGTAATCAAAGTATATAATTGCTTTTCATATTATTTCGCTATCTGTATTTCATCAACTATTAATTGGATAACAGATTTATCTAGTTATAGTTATCATTTTTCATGCTACTTATCTTCTATAAAATATATTACCAAATCCTTTCTTAAAATTTCAATATTTCTTCGAATAAACAACGAAAATTTGAACATTTTTCTAAGTTTCAGGTGTAGTATTATATATTGTGCCTCAAAACACATTAATAATTGTTTTTATTGTGATTATATAACTGTACAAATTATCTAGTAATATTTAGGACTGACTTTTTTATATAGAATTTTCTTTTTAATATTTTTTCAAAGATCACAAATAAGAAACCTTTATTCTTTATAAATTTCATTATATTACAAGGCAGAACGCGCATAGATGTGATACATTCAGTTTCATGTACAATAAATAATATGGCGATTCTTTTTTTCTTACAATTCACATTTGTTACTTTTAATATTTCGGTTGTACTTAATTATATCATAAATATTAGTATCGAACTTTATTCATCAAATTGTAAAAAAGTTTTATATTAAATATTAATATTAAAAGAGATGGAGATGATAAATATGAAAATCAAAGTTAAAATTTTTATACTTTAACAAATATTCGTTAAAATTTTTTTTAATCATCTGCGCATAAATTTTATCATTTTTATCATTCTGACACGAATTTCATTATCTTCACTCTGAAAATTAGGTAGAACTATAGAAGTATGTAAGTAGAAGTTTTGTTATAGCAAAAGTTACTATAATGCTTACAGTTTGTATGTATCTCCTGAAATTTTTATAAAAACGTACATAACATATATATTAAATTATATGTGCTTCAATATTATTAATGCCTATTTTATATATTTTTTGTATTTGTTTCTAATACTTGAAATATATATGTTTACATTAGAGCAGTGCTGGTGAAGTATGCATCTGAGTGAGTCCTGCCTTACAAATTGAGTCACAAATTTGATATTCTTAAAAGTATATTGTTACATTATTCCAAAACCAAATCAATAATAACTACTTTAAATATATATTTAAAAAATCTGAGATCTGTACTAAATTCTTTTTACATATTTTATAAAATTTCAAGATTTAAATATTGATTTGTTTATTTACAATAAAGTTTTATTTATCTAGTATGCCATAATGCAAGTATTATATTTGTTTATATTTATATAACAATAAAATATAATCATTTTTATACTTATTTAAATAACAATAATTCTATAATTTTTTGGTATGTATGTTTTCAAAAAGGAAACAGTTGTATTTTTTATTAATTTTTATCTTATTTAATGTACCTTGGTTTTGGAGAAATGTTATATATTATACTTCTAAATATTATTGTATCTTATTGCTATCAAAGACATACTGTATGTGATACTAACTATGGCATTAAAGAATTTATGTTATAAAATTCTGTATGTAGGGCATCATATAAATATTATATTAATATTGAATTAAAAAGATTCTAATAATTATGCATAGTTTAAATTGCAATGCAATAAATATCAGAGTTATGTTTAAATGTAAATAATTTGGGTTCTTATGAATAATAACAGACAAATGTACATTGTATAGTGTTAAATAAACGTATAATAAACTTACTATTAAATATATAAAATGATGCTTAAATGTGAGAAAAGAAGAAACAAGAAACTACTACATTTAAAAAATTGTTCTTTGTGAAACATGTTTCATTGCAGTTTAAAGGCTTTTTCATAATAAGAATGTAATGTAAGAATAAAATGTTGCCAAAAAAATAGATTTTAATTAATTCCAAAAAATATTACGAACTATCTTTATAGCTTTTTTAATGTTCATATACATTGGAATAAAATGGTAATTGTAATTAAATACAATTTCTTTTTTATTTCATTATTAATATAATACATAATCTAATACAGGAAAGAAATGTAGAATATTTTCGATCTGTTTACATCTTATAAAACTTGTAAGTTAAAATTATGTAGTAAAAATTTTACTAAGAGTAGACTTAATAAAATTAGAACTACATAGAATAGGTTATATTGTACAGGCTTGTACAACACATATTAAAATCATCGAAAGCAAAAAAGTAAGCTTATAAAATATTGTGAAAACATATATGATATACGTATTATTACTGATAATAATATTTCAATAATATAATTTCAATAATAAATAATTCAGATAAAATTCATACGAGAATTTTCAATGGTGAAAAATGCATGTTTTGCTCGAGCGGTGTTTGGCCCCATTTACATCTAATATTCGATGTATTCGTAACATAAGTTATAGTGCAATAAAATATGCGTTACCGACAGATAATGTAATGTATATTTTTGATAGAAATACAAAGCTGCTACAGAGGGAACGTGCTGCACAATCTGTTGATGTAAAACTGTATGATTACATCAAAGATGAAGTAGGCTACAGACTTGCAGATAGAATATTTGACATAAAAAGAAATTTCAAAAAAGCACTTGATTTAGGATGTGGTCGTGGTTATGTATCAAAACACATTTTGGCAGAATGTGTGGAAGAATTAATCTTAGTTGACATGTCAACTAGCTTTGTACATCAAGCAGAAATCACTGAAGGAGTTAAAGTATCACGGATAACTATGGATGAAGAAAATTTTTCAGTTGAACCAAATAGTTTAGATTTAGTAATAAGTTCATTAAGTCTGCACTGGATAAATGATTTACCAGGATGCTTTAGGAATATTAATAAAAGTTTAAAAAATGATGGAGTCTTTATAGGAGCTTTGTTTGGAGGAGAAACGTTGTTTGAATTAAGGTAATTTTAAGGATAAATTAAGCATATGTTAAATCTACAAGTTTAGGTTTTTGTTTTTACAGGAGTTCCTTACAATTGGCAGAATTAGAAAGAGATGGTGGAATTTCAGCACATATTTCACCATTTGCAGATATTAGAGATATTGGAGGTTTATTGACAAGAGCTAATTTTACTATGTTAACCATTGATGTGGATGAAATTGTTATTGGATATCCAAGCATGTTTGAATTAATGTGGGATTTAAAAGGTGATATTTAAAATCTTTATAATTCTTATTTGTATCTTACTTGAAGTTTGTTTAATTGTTTACATAATTTTGCAGGAATGGCAGAGAATAATGCAATAAAGAACCGAAAATTACGTTTAAATAAAGATACTGTTCTTGCTGCTGCATCAATATATAAAGAACTATATGGAAAAATTAAAGAAGATGGTACTCCATATGTACCTGCAACATTTCAAGTAATTTATCTATTAGGTTGGAAGCCAGATCCATCACAACCAAAACCCTTAGAAAGAGGTAGTGGGGAAGTATCACTTAAAAATTTATATAAATTAGACGAAATTGTAAAAGAAACAAAAGATATTAAAATGGACGAAGATAAATAATCGTTGTACATAGTATATGAAGAACTGTAAATATTTGTATTAAATACAAAATTCAATGTATTTATTATAGAAATCTTTTTATAACTTATTAAAATAGGTTAATCAGTAATTCATCTCATAATTAACATATTTTCATTTATATTATACAATATTTTCTTTTAAAGTTACGATTTATGTTCATCAATTTTATCTTTATGAGCTATAGCACCTTTTTCTATAAGATCAGGAATTTCAACTGCTAACCAAGGTCCAAGCTAAAAATATAAGAAATCTTTAAATATGTCTAATAACAAAATTGATGATTTGTAAAGACTTATTTATAAATAGAACAAACTTACTCCTAGTGCCATGGCATGTGCAATTCCAAATTTTGGTACATTACGTGCCCATAAGGGTTTAAAATGATCTGTAAGACAAATCTTTCCACCTCTGTACATTTTTGCTGTTTTACCATCTAATTCTGGTAAAGCAATTTCAGGTGCTGTTATAGGATATGTAACAGGTATCTGAATAAAAAATTATATTTTATCAGAAAATGAAAAAGCTTAGTGAAGTCTATACATTTAATAAATATACAAAAAAGAAAGATTACTTACATCAAACTCAATTTCAAATTCATATTTTGAAAAGTTATGTATATACCAACATTTACCAAACCATTTTGTACCCTCTTTATTTGATTCCAGACGAAACCAATCATTGTCAGATTCTTTATTATTTCTCACATACTAAAAAACAAATAAGAATTTCTTGAAATCAATACTAAGTACATTGAAAATGTATTATACTTTAAGTACAATTAGTATAATAAAAACAATTCTAAGTTCTTCTTTTTGGGATTTTAAATAACCATATGGTAAACTAAATATTAAATATAGAACATACTTTAATTAAAGCTTGGTATTCTTCTTTCAATCTCTGCACCCATAACTCTTTATCCCTAGGTCCAGCTTTTGTTTGTAATAATGGAATATTACTTAATGTCTTCTTTGTAGACTCATCTACCATCTTAATTATTATTACAACAACACAAGTCTATGGCTATGACTTCTATGTAGATATAGAAATGACAAATGTGTTACAATTCAAGTATTGCATCTCTTTTACATCGCGTAGAAAGTGCGACAGTGCGATTAAGAGCAATCGATATATCGAAAAAATTCATATATAGAAAGACAGATAGGGATATTTGAAAAATTTAGTTATAAATAAACACATAGGTTAGAGGAAGTTTAAAAAGTTACATCTTTTTCAATGTAAATATTTTAATTTCATTACATATTACATTCATTTTTATTCATTAGAAAGTAAACTCGATAAGTTGAGAGATAATATCTATTAGTGATCAGTAAACGCTAATCACGCGGTTGCAGCCAGTGGCGTGCTGAAGTACTCTACTCGCGTTACAATTTCAAACAATTCAGAAAACTAACTCGACATTTAAATGAAGAAATATACAACGAGAAAGATTAACTTGAACAATAATTTCTATTTAAAACTAAATATTTATAATAGATTGGCTACTTTAACAAAGATTTGCGCTTTACTGAAATTTATTTAGACTCTGAGCTGTGTGACAACTCTAAAGGTGCAACGATTTTAACGATTCCCTTTCTTTCAGATCGCAGAGTGGTGTATCTGCTCAGATTTACGTAGCAATCTACGATTTATTTGTTATCTAGTAAGACAAATTTTTATTAATTAATGCTAATAAACATTAATTTGATTGGAATTTACAGTATTAGAAAACGAGCAATTTATGTCTTGGCAATATCTTCTTATGGCAATAAAAGTAAATACAAAATTTGAGAGTGATTGCAGTTGTTACTAATAAATAATTTTGACATTTAATTAATAAACTTGTTTGCTTGGCTAAGCTGCTGTACAGTTAAATTCGCAGCGCTAGAAGTTACCCTATTATCATATAAGATATTCACACTAGAGGGGGCCACAGAACTACACCAGTTCACAACATACTATCCATATTCGCAAAGGTAGTGACATTAAAATTTTTCGTGTTGCATGCATTTCAATTTGATTTGCTCCCTGGGCTGTTGAAAGTATTGTGTGATAAATTGTGTCATGTTAATCAGGATTCGAAAAGGGATATCAATTGAAAGAAAATAATACTGATGTACCATGGCTGATTCATCTTATGAGAAAGGACTTACAGAACTTTCAAAAATGAAGGTAATGCAAATGTATCTTGCTGATATGTGTCTACACCCGGGAAGCTAACCTTAAAATTAGAAGAAATTTTTTATGTAATGTAAAACAATCTTTTTTACATTAATTTCTGTTTAACTTGTATAATTGTTTTAGACAGATACAATTTCGCTTTATTAATATTTAAAAATTATATTTGTTGAATATAAAAAATTTATATACATCTTAAGATTATTAAAGGGAATTATATATAATTATAGATAAATATTATTGAACAGGTTGCAGATCTGAAAATTGAGTTAAAACAAAGAGGACTACCTACTACTGGCAATAAAAATGAATTGGTTGAAAGACTTCAATTAGCAATTCATGGTGGTATATGCTTTCGAATGACTTTTGAACTGTTTTGTTTTGTGAGAGCTACCTATTGATAAAATAATGTTTTCATTGAATGTCTAGATTCTGCACTATCTTTAGATGAGACTACAGAGGAAATTTTAGATGAAGATGCAGTTCTTGGCGTAATTAAAAAAATATGTTTTGTATATTATTTGATTTTAATATGACATTGACAATATACCTGTTTAAATAGGATGAAGAAATAGAAGAGCTATCAAATAAACCTGACTCACAAGAAGGTAATGAAAAAAGAAAATTGTCTACTGAAAGTAATGTAAGTGCTAAAAAGATAGTTCTAAATCGAAAACCAGTAATTGAAGAAATTAAGAATGAACAAACAGAAAAGATTGAAATTGATACAAAAACTATTGAGACTGCACCACCAGAAAAAAAGATAATTAAATTATCAGAGCTTGGTATCAAAGAGGTAATATTTTTTTTTTACTATATCTTGCAGAATTATAGAGATCAAATATAAAATGCTAATAAATTTATCGTATTAATAGAGATTAGAAATGAGAGCTAAGAAATTTGGATTACCATTATCAGAAGCTGCTAAGAAAGAAGCTAGATCTGCAAGATTCAGTATTAATAATCAGAATAATAAGTCAGCTGCATCTGTAAAAACACCTGTGGTATATATATTTACGCAACTACAAGTGTAATATCTTTGTTTGTTTTCTAATATTATCTATTGTGTGCATTTGCAGCATACAACTTACGAAGTTCTAAAGAAGCGAGCAGAAAGGTTTGGTACGTCTGTTTCTAGTTTAATGGAAAAGGTAATTAATTATGTTAATAAAAAGTTTACTATATTAAATGTAAATACTAATTCTATTACATATTTTATAATTCTTTTATATTTGCATATTTCAGGCTGAATTAGAAGCCAGAATAGAGAAAAGAAAAGTCAGATTTGGCGAAGTGAAACCTACAAATAAGAAAGTATTTTATAATAAAGTTAAAATTGTTAAATGATATTCAGTGTTATATACCAAATAGCAATTTAGATTGCAAATTTTACATTAAGTTTTCTTACTTCTAATAAGACTATTGTATACAAAATAAAAACTCATTGTATTTGTTATAAAATGCATGACAAAAAGATTTTTTTCGAGTAATCTTTTATTTTTTTTAAGAACTGTACGAAAATTACACACATGCACTTTACACTTATATTTCTATTCAATTAAAATAATTATAAAAAGAACAAAATATATGTATATATATCATATACATAAATTGTGTGTGTGTATATATATATATATATATATATTTCAGGGTATTGTATGAAATAGAGATTATATGCAATGTTGTAATATTATTGTTTCCATTTTAAATGAAGGAATTATTGACATATTAAATTAGCATATAACACACATCTTGGTTTTTGTATTAAAATAAATAATTAACTTGTAATATGTGTATATTTATAATATTAAAATTTTGTATTATTATAGAACAATATGATTAGAAACAAGTAAATAAATTGTTTTTCTATAAAATGCATTAAAATTTAGCGCACGGAAAAAAAATAAAAACATTTTCTGATATTCAATATATTGAATTTTATTACAAAATGTATTTAGGCTACAACATGTAATATAATAATTGCGTTTGGTCTAGACCCTTACGAAAAAGAAAAGCTAAACTGCACCACATTTACTGTTATCTTGCTAAGACACTTCGTTCGTTTACGTTTCAAGGAAACATTTATAAATGCGAAAAAGTTTGGTACATGTATGAAAATGAAGTATCTCTTTATAAGTTATAAGAACCACGTTTAATACGTTTATCCAGTTTTGAGATCGAATCATTGTGTTATCATAAATATATCTTGTACGAGCTATACGAATTTTTCTAAATGCGGACATGCCATGCATAAAAGCAATACAAATGTACATGAATATATATATACATATCTTTTAAAAAATTCATTTCACTTTCCCTGTGTTTCAATTTTTTGTTTAAAGGATAAAAAACAAATCTTCGGACATATTGAAAAGTTTCAAACTTTTTTCTTTTTCTTTAATATAAATTCGCATGATCATTGTATTATGAAAAATTAAATCTCCAATAATACTTTACAATACAATGAATGCTTTATATGGTATCAATAACCATTCGAGCATTTGTGAAAGAACTTACATTACATATTCGCATTTTCCTTGAAGCGCACCCTAAGAACGAATGGTCCGAAGACACATGTTATATTTAAAGAAGACAGTAGATTGTACATTAAACAATATACAACTGAAATATATCGTATAGATGTAAAAATCATAAAATTATCGGTAGTAAACTCTCTATTACAATATACGGCGTGTTGTAATGTGTGTATATAATCGTTCAAATTCGGTTGTTAAACGTTCGACGAAGTAAAGGAAACTATCCCAAGCAGCTAATCCTAAGATAATGATTTCCTTTTTTTATTTATATAACTTCTATTTATATTAGGTATGCACGTACTTGTGATAACTAAACAGATACATGATGATTCTTTGTGACGCAAAGACACTATCAGCTTTGCGTATCGATCAAAGAGCAGGAGGCTGTTATATGTAAAATGAAAAATGAATGTTAAAAATTATTTTATATCCTGATTATTATTTTTATTATCTTTTTTTTGCACGTAATCGTATCTGTTCAGTGAATCACTTAATCCAATTAATTTCGTTTGTATTCATTTCGTGATCAAAGCAATATTCTTCGAATATTTATCCAAGAAGTGAATTCAAGGAGTAGTTTTCTCAAAGCTGCACTGCAGCTACGAACAGCTTTGAACTTGGGTCTAGTTCATAATGATTTCTAATAGTACGAAACATTCCTTTTTTTTTTATTAGTTCTTTACATGTTGTTATTATTGTGTGTATATATATATTTTTATTTATGTATATATATATATTTTCTTTTTTTTAAAAAGCTTGAAATATGTCTTAAAAAGATTTTCGGGAAAAAGAGCGGATGTAGAAAAAATAAGAAACAAGAAAACCATTTTAGTCTTTGTCGACAATGTTGAACGTATTAAAAAAAAAAGTCATATTCACACATATATAGCTACATATAAACGTATTTATATGTACTTTTAATTGCACTCCATAATAAAATAAAAATTTCTTCCGTTAAGTTATTTCCCCGATTATCTACACACGCTTAACGTCAGTTTTGTTAAATTTCTTTTCTCTGACTTTCTTAGAGTTGGACTTAGCAGCCTCCTGTTCTCTAATATAACTATATCCAAATGTTTTATTCTTTTATTATAATTATCAAGTAAAATTTGTAAAATACAATATACATACTACCTATCATAAATTCTTAATTTTTCTTTATAAATAATTATAGTAGTAGTCTTCACACCATTTGTTAATTTATTATAATCGGATGCCGTTCCTTTCGTTTTAATTTAAATATTACATTTGTGCCCTTTGCACTAATTCATTTTATAGTATTCTGCGTGACTGTGTATATATAATACATATAATATAATCTAAAGGACTTATTGTATTTACATATATACATGTAACAACGGCGCATAGTCCGAATTTGTTAATTTTTCTCCTGATTGCTACTAAGATCGACTTTTTCAACAGCAAACGTTTATCTGGGAGAGGACATCTACACATCTACAATGGATTCGGAAGTAACTGTGCACAAATTTCATGTGTAAATACTAATGGATGTTTAGTTAAAATTCTGGTCAGATCTTTGTATAATCCTTTCTCTAGCAACACGCAACTTCCGTTGCTACTAGCGACTGGTCTCGTTTGCTTCATATAAATTTAATCAAACTTGAACTAATTACAAAAAGCTTACAACTTTTAGGAAATAGGCTCCATTGTTAGTGATTAATATTTTTTTCCTTATTCTCGCTTGGCCAACCTCGGATTTGGTTTTGGTGGCTTTCTTTTTTTCTTTCTATTTCGAAAGTATAAATGTTTTGAACAACTGTTTGCTTAAGAGGTCAAAGAGGAAGACAATTCTAATTCTACGCCTTTTTCCTTACGTTTTAAAACAGTACAATATGTGTATAAAATAATGTTAGAACGTACATCATCATATGTTATGCAAATACTCTTTCTTTCATCATTATTTCAAACATTCCAATGCCCCAACACATATATGTATAATATATATAAAGTAGATATAAATGTATATCTACTTTTTTTTTGTATTTACGATTACATTACATCTTGCTAGCTTTTTTTATGTTTCTCTTGTACTTGTCCCTCTCGAGCAAAAGTTGCAATCTTACCTGACCGTTAAAACACCATTGTTTAATGCACCCTATATAAAGTTTTAGGGTTGGCCAAGATCTCACTCATGCTACGAATCAAGATCATCTTCTCTCTGGCTACTGAAGTATGATACTAAACCGCCAAATTCTCCAGAACCTTCTTCATCGTACTGTTTGTTTCCAGTACCAGCATCGTTTGCATGCGCTTGCTGTTGTGGTGGAGGCTGAGGGGGAGGCGGGGCTTGAATGGGTGGTTGATTATCCGCAGGAGATGAAAAGTGATCCGCGGGATACGGAGATCCTTGATATGCGGCTGCATCATCTGCTGTGGACATCGGCGGTGGTGGTGGATAGGCACCATAATGATAATTAGGAGGAGGGGGAGGATGATACGGTGAAAAATTACCAGGTGGTCGATTAGGAGGCGGTGATGGTTGTTGCATATTATGATTAACCGGTGATGCATTGGTGAAAGGAGGCATTTGATGTCTAGGACCCATTGGATTATCTGCAAACCTGGACATGGGAGGTGCCCCTCTGACATAAGGAGGAGGTGGAGGAGGTGTAGGACCACCTTTTGCTAGAGGACTTCCGGCAGCTGGTGGAATCATTGCAGGTCCAGGGCCAAGTGGAGAACTACGATCTCGATTGTTGATCGATATCGGTCCACCACCTGATGGAGAAGGATCCATTGGATGATGCGGCGTATGATATATTTGTGGACCAGGTACCCTCATTCTCATTGGCGGAGTTCCTGATCTTACAGCAGCAAAATGAGGTGGTATAGAAGATTGTCCCGCTTGTCTATACGGAGAAGGTATTCTTCCACGTGGTTGCATTTCGTAGCCTGTCCTAGGTCCGCCCATTATTTGACCTCCAGCGTTTGGTCCACCGAAGTATTTGTGTCCCATTGCTGCAGCTGCAGCGGAGAACGATTGTGGACTACTCGATACAGGTTGAGATTGAAGCATCCTGGTGATAACGGAAGACTGTTGATTAGGTGGTAACGACGGATAAACAGACTGTGAAGTCGGAGTTTGCGAAGAAGGTGGTCCTTGTGTTGTAACAACGCCAGCAGGTGGTGTGGACGGAGCGGAACCAGAGGTGCTACTACCTGGTGTAGGAAGTACATTCGGGATTTCACCAGGTTTCATCTCCGAATTAGAATCAGTGCCCATTCCAATTAAACCAGCCTCAGCAGCAGCTTTTGCCGCTGCTTCAGCAGCTCTAGCTGCTTCCAGGGCAAGAGTCTTTTTACCCTTACCACGTCCCCTTCTTTTAGGTTTCATAGGCGATCCATCGGGATTAAAAAGTTGTCCATCTGGTCCCGTCATCATAGGAATGTGTCCTTCGCCGGTTCTTTCCGCATCAGGAGTCATAATCGCTGACATATTGGGAGTGATATTAGATGGTATGGTAGTTACCAAGTTTTGTGGCACGCTGGCAGATAAAACAGTGGTGTTTAAATTCGGAGCCCCATCTCTGCGCATTTGTTCTGCAAGAATTTCGGCTTTACTCCGACGGCCTCTCTTTTTCTTCTTTGGTACATCTCCATCAGTTCCCTCTGGCGCGTTAGGGTCTCGTTGCCTCTCAGCTGCCAATATCTCTAATGCTTTTAAACGCGCCTTTTCTAATTTTTTTGCTTCTCGTTCTTCTTTCTTCTTCTTTTTTATTTCGATAGCTGCAAGTTCTAACTGTCGTCTGGCGTATTCTTCATCCTCCATCATCATTTGTTCTAATTGTTCGTCATCTAAGTCAGCTAGTTCACCTGCTCCAAGTCCCGTTAAGGAACCTTCTGGCACATCTCCGGTGAAAGAACCTGCTACCGACATAGCCGTACTGGTTAGACCTACATTCTCTGAAAGATTATCATCAAGTTTCGTATCTATCTCTCCCATAGGATTATCTATGACATTCGCCATGATATCTTTCTCGCCATCTTGATCATCTCTTCTTTGGATAACAGAACTAAGCAAAAAGTTTTGTTTACGTGACTTGTTTTTACTTCCAGGTTTCGGACCAGGCTTTTTTCTTTGTTTTGGTGTTCCATCGTTTAACATTTTCCGTTTACCACCGGGACTCTTGCTTTTCCTAGGTTTTCTATTTTTTGGCGATTTAGTTTTAAATTTATGACCATCTTTTTTTGGATTATAAATATCACCTATAAGGTGATATTATATGTTAATTCATAATATTTCTACGTTTATATTCTTAACATTAATATGCTTTTTTCTCAATTTACCTGAATCTGAATCTTTCTCAGCATCTTCATTTAAATCTTCGCCCTCATTTACAACAAATTCATCTTCACTTTCTCCCGTTTTTCTTAATGCCTTTTTTAGCTCCTATAATATTACATTCTTTTATTTCTAAACTCCTATGTTATATAACATTATGTATTACCTCTTCGCTATCTGATGCAATTTCTTCTTGATAATTAATCTTTTTACCGCGAGTTCGCCTACTTAATATTTCTTCTTCTTCTGGTTTATTTTCATCCGGAAGACCACCGTATATAATCTGAAAATATAATTAAGTTTCAATCAAAAGTTTGTTATTATATATTAAAGTAAGTAGAATAAGATAAATTTAACATACTTTTCTCCGAATTGTTGGCGTCTTCTTTGTTCTTATTACATTATCCTGTGATAAATCGAGGAAGAACGTGTATATTAAAAAAACGATGAAATACAATTATTTCAAACAGATTATATCTATAATCTTACCTTCTTCTTTTTTTGTTGCGTTATTTCTTCGAGTGGTAGAGTGGCAGGTGTACCAGATATTTCCGAGTTTATTTCTGGTGGTTTTATATCTTTTATCTGGTTAATATGTTTGTCTTCATTATTTTCATTTAAGTTATCAAGTTTGACATCTAATACATCAGACATTATAGATTCGTTGTTTTCTAATTGTGGTTGTATCTCACACGACATTTCAATTTTTGATTCGTCATTTGACTCTTCCGTTTCGCTTTGGTTGTCAGATTCGATTATACGTTTTCTCTTCTTTTTCTTTCTATTTTTCGTCTTCGGCAATGTTTTATACCTAGATGTCGATACGTTCCTACTTCTAAAAGAAAATTTAAAAGTAAAACAATTTAAGAATTGAACAAAGAATGAACTAATCATAAATTAACTATTTAGTAATAATAATATAGGATAGAACAATAGTATCTTACCTTTTTTTCCTCTGTCGCCATGAATTATCGCTATCTTCGTTATCTGAATCCCATGTAGACCGAGATTTTTTTCTTTTTGGTCTATCGCTTTCTTCACTGTCGTCATTTACTATAAAAGGTTTATTATTACAATTTTTTCTTACCTCATATAATAATATCCATTCTAATACTAGTCAAAGAATTGATTCCGTATACTTACTAAAGTCTTCGTAACGCGTAGTTCTGGCTCTAGTGCTTCGTCGTACGGACCGCGAATCTCCTTTTCTACTACGTCGTTTTACGTCAGCAAAAGTGCTTTCATCAGAAGATGTTATATGGTCATCAAAATCTTCTTCCTCTTCAGAACTCGTACCTTTAAAATCTTCGTCACTTTCAGGATCATCTTCGCTGCTTATATCAAGACTATTCAGCTTACGATGTTTCTTACGCGACAAGAATTTCTTTACTGCTCCTTTGTCTTGTTCTTCTTCTTCCTCGTCAATACCATCCTCACATTCCATCTTATATTCTTCGTCGCTCTCTTTTTCTGATTTTTTGTCAATGTCATCTTTACCTTCTGGAGCTTCTTCAATGTTTAATACTTCATTCTTAAAATGCAGCTAGAAGCAAATTTTTATTGAAAAATTTAACATAACATAAAATTAAGCAAAAATATGTAATAATAGTTTTTTTTTTACTTGCGCTTCTTCTTTTTCCGCATTCACTATAGTTGCAATGTCTTTTCCTCTTCCTTGATTTCCAGCTCCCTGAACTGCTTCTACTTCGTCTTGAATTGCAGCATTGATCATGGCATCATAGTCATTAAATTTATATTTGTTAGCGGATCGTCTTTCACGTAACTGATATACAGGTTCACTTTCTTCACTACTAGATGTTTCTGTACTTGTCGAAGATGATGCTGATGAAGATTCTATAAAAGATACAAGATATTAATTCAAGATAACAAAAATGAGTAGTAAAAAGGCAAAAGATTACCATTATCAGATTCTTGGCTAGAGGCTTTTGATCCTTTCTGATGACGTTGTGATTCATTTTTGTGAAGAACATTATCTAGACTTATACCAACAAATGCTAGTCTCTTCTTTCTTAAAACTTCATTTTCATGTCTTTTTGTCAATTGATCGTACATTTTTAAGCTTTCTCTTAATTTAATCACTAGCAAGTTCTAAAATAAAGTATTAATTTATGACACAATTTTTTTTAAGTAAATAGCTTATTCAACAAGTATGCTGAGATTAAAAGCTTACGTGCTGACATGGAGGACAGAACCAATCACCCTCTGGTATTAACATGAGAGCAGGTCTCAAGCAAGAACAGTGCCACCCTTTATCACAAGAATCACATAAAAGTATCCATTCTGGATGATCTGCCTTACCACATTTTTGACAAGCATACTCATCATCTGCTTCTTCAACATCACTTTGAGCTATAATTAAACAATGTTGATATATTGGAGTACAATTTAGTGTTTTTTTAAGTTTGTAAATAATCATGTAATACCTTTTTGCGCAGTCCTTGCTCTTCTTAATGGCTCTGATTCTTGATCTTTTTCAAGATCACTTTCAGGCGAAAACTCATGATCGCTTTTAAAAAGCAGAGATCCTTCACTTTCTATTTCTTCTTCTTCATCCTCTTCTTCATCATTCTCATTTTCATCATCACTACTAGAACCTGAAGAACTCTGCCATGGATTTGCTTCATTAAATTTAGCAGACATTTTCTTCTTTTTCCTTTTTCTACGTTTCTTTTTAGATTTCTTTTCTTTCTCTACTTCTTTTATTGCGATTTCCTCTTCGCTTTCAGGCTAAAATTACGATAATTATATGATATGTTAATATCAACTGTACAATTGAGCAAAATAAAAAAATATACCTTTGGTTTCTTCCGCTTCTTTCTTTCCACTGAATCTTTTTTGTCTTTTCTTTCATTTGAAGTCTCTTCCTCAATCCTTCGTCTATCTGCTTCTTCTTTAATTTTTAATTGTGCTATTCTTCTAGATTGCCTTACAGGTGTTTCATCTTGAGTTAATCCTGTTTGTGTTTCAGGAACAATATCTCTACCTACCTCTAGGCCCAACACCATTTTTCCTATGAACAATATTTTTCTAGATAGTAAATTGTATGTTATCTGCGAAATATATAAACATATGAAAGGAGAAATAAAAACTTACTTTTCTTTCGTTTTTTCTGTGAAATTGGTGTCATATTTAAAGAATCATTATTGCTTGGTGTTTCATCAAGGTGGATCTCAGATGATACCTCAGAAGTTTGAATATTCTGAAATTCAGAATGTTTTGGTCGAGCTGAACGTCCACTTCCTCTATAACGCCTTCGTCTTCCTCTAGGACGTCCCCTTGTTTTCCTTCCAATTGCAACCGAATGAGTAGTACTTTGGTCATCGCTAACATCCTTAACTTCTTGATCTTCTGACTTTTCAGGGCTACATTTTACAACCTCGTCTTCTGAACTTATTGTTACAACGCGATTTTCCTCCACAGACTTTCGCAATTGCTTATCAGGTATTCGTTCCGCACGTAATTTTATTCTTTTACCTCCTATTATTTCTTCATCATTTTGTTTTGCAATTATATCTTCAGAATTTGATTCATGGGAACTATTACGTCGCTTACGGGATACTCTCGGTAATTCAGTGGAATCCAGTTTCCATCCATCATAAACGAGTTCAGATACGGGTTTAACCCGTAAGCCTATTTTTGGAGCAGAGATATCACTCTGTTCGTTATCGTCTAATTTTTTAAATGTATCATCGTCAGTACATGCTAAAGGATCCATTTCCTCGGGAACTGTACTGAATAAATTTTCATTGTCTACTTCCATTGAATCGTCAGATGATACAGAGACTGTTTTCACTTCGATACTTTGAATTTCTGAGCTCCCTTTTTTCTCGTCATTTTCGTCGTTATGTTCCTGCACAACTTTGTTCAACACAATGTCCGCTGTATTAGATATTGTGCTGTATTCATGTTTTGCTAAATGTTTCGTGGTACTATTAGATACTACATCCCCACTTATTTTATTTTCATCAATTTCTACTTGTTTAAAATTATCCAAATTTTGACCCAATTGTACTTTAGAATTTGTTAAGTCTTCTAATATTTGTTCACTGGATTCTATATATGGAGATTTAGATTTTAATGGAGGAACATCTTGAATATTAGAAACATCGCTCAATCTCTTACTAGTTGCCTTCTTAGCATCGTTTATGATCGTCGCTGATTCTGATGTAGTTTCTTGGATATTAAATACTGCTGATTTATCATTTAAACTAGAGACAGTATTTTCAAGAAGGGATTCTGTACTTTTATTTATAACATGAAATGATTCGCTATGCTTCTCATGGTTATCTGTAGCACTCAAATTCTCTGATTTTTCAGATATAAAATTTACAAATTGTAAGTTATCTGTAGATTTGAAATCTTCTGGTATAGTTGAAATATTATTTTCATATATTTCTGATTTATCTATACCTGAGGATGTATTGTCAAATTTATCAAGTGGTAAAATATTTTGTACAGAATGTATGGTTATATCATTTTCAGACATATCTTTATTAAAATCTCCTTCATCATGTAAATGTGCAGCAAATTTATTGTCTTTATTACTAAATCCTGAAAATTCTGTCAATTTATTATATGATTCTATGATTGAAAATTCTTCTGTAACATGTTCAACTTCTTTATTTTTAATAAATTTGATATCATTATCAAAACTCGTTATTAATTTTTCTTCTATAGGTTTTACACATTGCTCTTTCAAGCCCTCGCATGATATTTCTTTTTCAACATCATTAAATTCAATGTCTTCATTTGTTTGTTTTTGGGTTTTAATTATGTTTATAGAATTTATTGTTTCAGAATCATTTCTTCCTTCAGAAATCGTATTCGTGATTTTGTCTGAAACTTGAACTAAACCATCATTTTCACTTATTTCGCCTATTACATTGTTTGTTTTAGTTAATGCTGAATTTATATTTTCTTTATTCACTGGCTCAGTTTCAGAAACGATTGATGAAACCTCCGCTTTTATTACTTCTGCACTATTACTTTCTGAAATATTAATATCTTTTTTCTCATTTATAATTAATTTTTCATTTAAATGAAATTGACTAACAATACAGTTATATTCTTCTTCAATTATTTCATTGTTAGTTATCTTCACTTCTTTATATTCAGCTTCTTCGTTTTCCATTTTCTTAAAACTATTTTCTGACACTAATTCTCTTCCTTTTTTATTAGTAACTGCATTCTGTAATTCTTCAGACAATTCTTCATCCTTTGTAATTAATTTTTGAATTGTTTGTTTTATTTTTTGTTCGTTACTAATCATTGTTTCTTCTTCTAAATCTGTAAACAAGTTATTTTTATTTTCAATTGTTTCTCTTTGAGGGCTCTCAAAAGCATCATTACTGTCATCATTGGAGTCACTGCTCTCATAATTTGCGACTAAAGACTGTTTTATTTTGTCTGGTTCTTGCAAATTCACAGGATTTATGTCTATTTGATTCAATTTTGGTTCCTCTGTCTTTGATTTTTCAATAATATATTCTTGCTGAGTATTATTTGCATTTTCTACAGTATTATTTGTAGAATTTAACTCTTCATTTTTTACATTACTGTCTTCAATATGTTTTATAATATAGTCACATTGATTTATATTACTTTTTTCATTCTGTTCAATCATCTTTTTATCTTCTGAAATTATAGGCTCTATCATGGTATCAGATTTTTGTTGAATGTCTACATCATTGACGTCCTCTGTTTTTTTCCTTTCAACAACAGTACCAAATTTATTTGTTTCATCAGAAGATGAACATAATTCCAACGAAATACTACGTGTATCTCCATATGATAAGTTGTCATCAAAACATTCTTTTTCTTCATTTAGTTTAAAAGGTTCATTATCAGACTTTGACAATTTATCATCAATAGACATATCTTTATTTGAATCTTGATCAACACAGGAACTTCGGTTTTCTAATGTTTCAATGTCAATTATATTAGATACAATCATTTCACCTTCAGCTTCAATTGCATCAGATTTAGATGGTTTAAAATTATTTGTGTCAGGTACTGTCTCTGCTAATACATTGTAAATAGAACATTCATCTTTAAAGGAAAATTTCTCAGCATCTGAATGCACTTTAGCGCTTTCGTGAATCGAAGTCTTGTGAGTGCAATTACCATCTGAGCTACTTATTGTAGGAACTAGTGAATCTTTACATTGTTCAATTAATTCCGAACTAGTAACAGTAAAATTGTCTGTTAAATCTAATTTGGTATTAACATCAGGCACAGAATTTTTGATAAATGAATTAACTGAAATTTCATTTTGTTCTGAAATTTCTATTTTTTTACTATTTTTAATGCAATTATGTGCCAAATGTACATCAGAATCAGTCAAAATTTTCATGTTCTCATTATCAGGGTTTATTAATTGCTTTTCTTGATTATGAAATTCTGGAATATTATCATTTTTGTCATTTTGTTTAGAACTTTCAACAGATAAGTCAAATTCTTTCTCAGATACATGTTCCATTTCTTTTTCTGCTAAACTATCTACTTCTTGATAAGTGGAAAATTCTTCCTTACTTGTACAACCTAATTCTGAATTTTGAGCAAAAGATGAACATGAATTATTAACAGATGTTGTATCTATTTCTAACTCGCTTTTTTTAAGTGTTGATATATCAGATGATTTGCAATCAGCTTCATCTTTAGAACAAAGAATTGGAGTTTTTACAGTTTCATCAGTGTCATTTTGTAAATCTGATATTTTATTCTGACTTCTTACTTGTTCTTCTAATGTATTACTTTCTGCTGTTGATATCTCAGGTTGCATAGATTCAATATTTGAGTCGAACTGTACTGTAGATGGTGTTACAATTGCATTCTCAAGCTTTATATTTGCATCTTGCATATTTGTATCATTCGTACTGTGAGGTTGTGAAATTATGCCTGATATTTCTGTTTCTTCAGATTTTGTATACTCGTTTTTTGTATTTTCACTACTAGTAATAGAATCCTGTACAGTAGATTTAAAATTTTCTTCTTTTGATTCAGAACTAGACAAATCTATTTCTGTCTTTTGCATTGCACAACGTCCTCCATCTACAGAGTATTTCAAAGGAACTGTTTCTTCCCATATATTAGTTGATTCTCCAACCTTTTCTATTTTATTCTTATTATCATCTTCATGAAGTGGACTATTACTTGTAGGTGCATACGAATTTATTTTTAACGAGTTATTATTCATTTGAGTTACGCCAAAATCGTCTGACGTATAAGAAGTAATATCTTCTGCTGGTTTGGAAGAAGAAACACATTCATATTGCAGTGTATCAGATTTAGATTCTATAGTTGTTGAAACTGTATGATCAGATGATGACTCAAATACTTCTGCTCTGGAAGTGTATGAAATACAATTAGGACCAAAAAAAAATCTTGGTGGTGATGCAGCTGCTGGTTTGCATTCATTATCTACTTTTTCTGCAGTATTTGTCTCGTGTGAAGTTATACTGTCGGAATCACAAACATTCTCAGCAGCATCTTTATTACTTATTGACTGAGTTGTGGGTGTAATTTCTGGATAAAATTCAAGCGTTTCTGACGTATCTGCTTGACATAAGGAAATAGACGAATCACACTGCATGGAATCTTGAGAAACAGGACTTAGTTTTTGCCTCAAGGAATTTCCTTCTGTGTCCTGTGAATTTTCGGCTTCTACATTTCTTTTTTGTGAAGTTGAATTTTCATTACTTACAGAATTTCCATCTATCTTAACATTTTGATTTTTATTAGAGGAATTTTCACATTCAATTTCATTTCTTTTCTGTGATATGTCTTCTTCATTTGATATGATACTACTGTCACATTCTGGTTTTTCTTCTGGTTTTCCAACATCCCATCTCGATATCCTTTTTACAGAACTGTTAGAATTTTTTGGTATTATTTGAATGCCCAATGATGGTTTGAACTTGGACTTTTCTTGTGTTGAGCCTACAGTTTGCCGATTACTTCTTACATTAATACTTGATTGCGGATAATTTCTGTTTAATTTTATGGTATTTTTACTTGTTATTAAAGATCCGGTAGACACTTCATGTATAAGGCTATCTTCGCCTAAATTTTTACTCGGCAATAGAGAAGAAGTAGCAGAATCAGCTTCATTTTTTGATTCGTTGCTTTCTTTATTGTCAGTTGATGTATCCTCACCAGGATTACCTGTCTGACACTCTTCACCAGATCCTTCTCCATAAAAAAAAATTATGGGCTCTTCTACAGCTTCTCCAAGAGCAGGATTAACTGCATCACAATCACTACCAGATCCTTCACCTTGAATCATTATCATTGGTTCCTCAATGGTTTCACCAACTTCATCTCTCCAATTACTACTCATTATTGATCTCTTATCCATGGAACTTCTAATTGGTATTACATCTGCTCTTATTCTCTTTAATATGTCTTGTTGCATATCATCTCCTTCTAATGGACGTTTTATCGGTGTTGGATTCATTCTTAGAGCCGTAATTTTACTCGGATCTGGAAGTATGGTATAATTTGGTAATCTGTGATCTTCTTTATTAGATATTCTCGAAGCATTATGATATGAAGCAGGAGGCATATCGTAACCAGGAAATGACATTTGTCGTTTACTTAAATCTGTTACCATGCTATGATTACGCATCATCACAGCCCGAGCATCATACGGTAAATTTGTAACTTCCGGTTTGTTTATCTTCTTCGTACTGAGGTCCATTTCTCTATGTTGAAAATCTTGCGCCCTATATCCGGCAGAAGGTAAATCGATAGTTTTGTTAAATTTTCGACTAGATAAATCGATTCCGGAGAAATCCATTGGCCTGTTTTGCTCATTTGTGTTCTCCCATCCTCTTGGTGATGTCGATAAATCCATACCTCTATGTTCTCTAAGCGAATTCACTTTATCTATCTTTCTTGCACAAAAATCTTGTGGTATTCTATCATCATCTCCATTTATTATATTTCCCACAATACTTCCCGATCGCGCTAGGTTTTCAGCAATTTTCTCTAATGATTTTGCTCCACTTGGCTTTTCAAGTTTTTCAGATTGCATCCTCACAAGGTTCGCAGCCAGTTGATCTATTGGCTTCACAGACAATTTATTATGAGTTGTTGGCATGTCAGCAGAAGTAAAAAGAAAACTATTTTTATTAGATAACTTGTCTAGTGATTTCATAACTTGATCTGCTGAATCTTCATATTTCTTTGTTATATTCAATGTATGTGTTATTCCAGTAATTACTTTTTCTTCATGTAATTGTTTCATTTCGGAAACATTTACTAACTTAAGAGGAGATGTAATAACAGGTGTTTCAATTGATTTAAGAGGCACTGATTCTTCAGAATCAATTTTTGAATTACTCACTATTGTATGCTCTTCAGATTTGTATGTTTCTACAGGTTTAGTATCATTAGATACAATAGTAGTAACCATCGTTTTCTGAATAGTGCTTAATTCTTTCTCTTGTGATGAAACTGTTTCTTTTTCTGATAATGTATCAACCTTAGCATTTAAAATTTTAAGGGGACATGATGATAATAAAGGGGGTGTTTCAACAGGATTTGATTCTACCATTTCATTTTGTATTGTCTGCTGAGAATCATCTTCCTCTGTATTTTGTTTAAAACTTTCATCATTTGTTAATTCATCTTCACCATCCACATCTTCCTCAGCATTACCAGCCTCATTAATGTCATCTTGTTCTCTTTCATCCTCAAAATCTTCACCTCCGCTCTTATCTAATTCTTTTTCATCAGATCCTTCCATGTGAATGCCATTTTCCTGTACAACTTCATCCTCCAAACTTGGTGATGTAGTTATTTGTCCCGTATCAATAATAGGTTTCTCAGAAATTTCTAAACTATTACTATCTTCATTAATTGGAATAGCTCCAATTTCTCCATTTGATAAGGTATTTATAAGATTAACTACTCCTTCTCGATCCCTAACAATATATTTAAAGATTTTAAAATAAGAATTTAAAATGTAAATAAAAAGAAATTCACATTTATATTGAACACATACTTAGCTACAAGTTCCCAATTTTCTTCATCTATATCTTCTTTATAAACCCTTATATTGCACTCTTCATCAAGTTGACACCAATAAGCTAAACCAGATTTATCTCTTCCTAAAGGTTCTACCCGTAATTCCTTAGCTGCTAATTTATTTACTTCATTTTTAAACTTTTGATTTAGGTCAAACTGTGTTTCTAAAAGAACCTGCAATGAAAAAAACTTATGTAAAAAAAATTGGCATATATGATCATATAAATATAACATTGGAAACATGAACATAAGCATTCTTTATCTAATATTTTACAATATATAATAGAATAATTATATTTATACTTTAAGTAGTCGTAGTTTAACAGCAATACGGGCTTTTTTGTAACCAAAACGTTCAAGTTCCCATCCATCTTGATTAGAATATGTATGACAGAATTTAACCAGTGCACGTTCCCATTTTTCTGGTGATACTGTTTTACGTGTTTTTCGTAATAATTTGATGTGGAGATCTATCAATTGTTGTGGTACTAAAAAAAAAAAACAATTGATTGTAAATAGAAATAAAAACATGTATAAAAAGTATTAAATATTTATATTTTAGCACAAATAAAATTAAGAAATATCTTTGAAATATTTTCATTAGAGATATATTATTATAAAATTACAAAATTGTATGTAGTAACCTAAAATTTTTATTTACAAATGCATAGCCAATAAGAGGCTAACAGTAATTCATAAATCATTTTTGTTATATAGTATTAGAGTCATTAAAATGTGTATTTTTAAATCATTAATTTGACACACGATTCATAACTCGTAATCACGTGTAACTGAGGTTGACAACAGGGGAGGTGGCAGCACATGAGAAAATAACAACAGTAGATAGTAAATTGAACTAAACTGTCAATAATAGCATTATTTAAATGAAATGATGAATTTGATGTAAATAATTATCAATCGCATATTACTAATTAATTAGTAAATTCTCTTATTGTTAACTGTTGCTACACAAAGTAAACAAATAGGAAGACAAAGATCTTTAAGAATGATGTGTAGAATTCCGATGAAAAAAAGGGGATGAAAACAACTATAAATTTAGTGCTCGTGGTTGTTCAGTATAAAATAATTATTTGAAAGTAATATTAGAATTATAAAAAAATACGGAATAGCATAAAATTTGAGAAGAAAACGCGAAATCGCGAAAGATAACTAATAGCACACGCGAGACTTTTGGCCCCGCGGGGGCGGGTCAATCATTCTCTCTCTCTTTTCTGCACATACACGTATGCATGCAGGTGTTACTCACCCTCCTGTGTGTTTTCAAGCATCTCTTGAAGGCGCGCAATATCAGGATAAACGATACCACAGGACTTGCCGAAGCACTCGAGAAACGAACAAATCACCGCGAAATTTGGGTCACTCGCGCAAGAGGCTTCGTTATCGGACGCCATTTTTCCGCCGCTTCTCTCTGGGCCCGTCGCCGCTAGGCGATATACTACGCTAGGCGACCTAACAACTCGTATCGCATTTTCGTCAAATTACTTTCGATCGTCACTGCTCTTTCACAGCACGTTTATGAAAAAAAACCTGTTAACGTAGTTAAAAAAAAAGAAAAACGACAGAAAATCAATGTTTTAGAACGTTCGAACACCGCTTCCCGCTTCGTTGCTTTCGTTACCTTGATTGTTCTCTACCTGCTCTACTCACACCCGCATCAAAACCACAAACGAACACGCGCGTCCAACAGAGACAAATGAAAACGATAAAGGACAGAAGCGAGAAAAAACACACGCGCACGTACTTGTATTGTTGTCTTAAACTCCCACTCTATTTTCGTATCGTTCAGACATTCAAGAAAACGAATACTTTCTCACGCGCCTTCTCTTCTTCGTTCACTTTACACTTTTCCACATATCACGATGCTTACCACAAACACACTCATACATACAAGTAAGAAGATCGTTGCGTCTCCCGAGTATATACAAGATGTGTAATGTGTGCACGCGCGCGCGCGCGCGCGCACCTTCGGGCGCAATAATAACGATGCACGTAATCGTGGGGGTATCGCCTTTCCTGGACGAACGTTATTCGTACCTCGCTGTTCTATCAGCGAGACTTGTTACTGTCGAATCACAGGGTATATTAGCAGCGCAGAAATAATAACCACCACAATGACAATGAAAACAGCCCCCTTCCTTGCACCACGGCGCACTGGACATCGCCTTCAGGTCCGGGCTACGAAACATTTGGAGGGTTCTCAACCTGCGTATGGCGCGGTACTCGAGTACCTGCCAAGCTTTAAGCCATCTCTACGGAATTATATCCTTTAACTAAACTTTTTTATTCTATCTCCATTAGATTTGCTTGTCGTGTCGTCTAGTATCGGATTACCGTTCCAATAAACATAAGTTGTCTATTTATACAGTCCATTTGTTCGGTGGTACCATTGAAATTCGATTATATTGAAAGAGCGCGAAAAGTTTACGGTAGAACGTCAAACGCACATTTCAAGGTTTCCCCGACCGACGCTGTCGCTCAATGACGTAGTTCTGCGTAGTTTCGTATAATTTCGAACAGCGGGAGTAACGATTCGATTAATTAGGGCTAACCAAAGGAAATGGAATTTTTGTTTTTTATCTATTACGTTCCTCTCGTGAACACTCGCGAATTTAACGAATTATAAAAACAAACCCGATTCTTAATGAATTGCACACGAACATGTGTACTCTACTCCATTTAGATTCTGTCACACCGTTTATTGTAATTTTTACATGGCCTTATACTCTATAGTGCTATACATCAAACACAGTAAACACGCCGACGTTTCATAGCAAGCTGAGATTGTGCGACTGCTGCGATCGATCGCGAGAGTCAGAAACACGAGCGATGTATACCTATATGCAGCGTAGAGACAAGACTCCTTGTCGACACCATTATGTTACAAGTAAATGGTAAAAATGTCCTTTTAGTCGTAACGACTATTTTTAAATTGTATTTTTCCAATTGTAGATGAAAGAATATTTCCGAGCAATAGTTTTGTTCCTTTCAACAGGAGGTGAAACGGAAATCCATTGAACAGATCGATAAACAAAGTTTTTAAAATATGAAACTTTGTGGTAGACGGTGCTGCCACGAGTACTTTCAAATCGATAGCGCGGGAGACATTTTCACAAGATTATCGATTATATGCTTGTTTCGTGAAATTATAAACTTCGATTAACAATTTTGCAAAGTTATCACGTGCATTTCGTATTTTATATAATTTAATTGTATCAAATTCGTACAAGCATAGTATAATATATCTTGAATAATTATTCGGTGTATATTATATATACGTCTATGTTTATTCACCATGTTTATTGAATCGTTAAAAAAATTGAATCACGTTTTATAAAACTATTTTTACTGTATCTATTCGGTATTGAATAGCATAACAATACGAATAATTCGTGAAATATAAAATGTTTATTTTCGAGTGAAAGTTTACAACTTTGCATCAACAACTTCTATTATCATTATTGTATTATATAAACGTTTATATTTACAACATATATTAAAAAGTCATAATATTATGTAATTTGTTGGATTCAATAATATTTGACACTTGTTAATTCTCTTTCATACATTCTACACTTCGTCATTTGTACCTGAGTGGACTACTTTCTTTTTGTCTGCTGTACATTTTTCTATTTGCCATTCTTAAGCTAGAAGTTTCAATTATTTAGGATTTCATTCGAATACATAGCACCATATAGACTGTTAAATAAACAAAGTAACTATTTATAATTTTGAATTATGTTTTAATTGGGAATTACTGATAAAATACTTGAAATGAAATCTTATTTGTATGAAAATATACAGAACGATAACAGTAGTTATCGAAATAATATGTAAATACATTTGTTAATCAGACTCTATTTTATATTTATATTTGCTTTCCACATTTTATGCTTTCGATAAACTGTTCATAAAAAATATAGCTTTTTCTGATTGAAAATTAATTATAATTAATCAATACAATATACTACAATTTTGAATCATTATGTATCTCTGATTTACATATATATGTAAGTGATATATACGATGTTTCTTGTCTACTAAACATTTATAGCATTTTTGTTTTAGAAAATATAAAGAGACAGGTAATATTCATTATATCAAATTTTGTTCATAAAACTTTTTATTTTGATAGAAATCTCCTATTTGTTTTATTTTTCATATAGTTCTAATTATTTAACGACATTATAGAATAATTTCATAATTATTATGTAACCTTAAAATATATATAAAAATTCACTATATATAAAATAGATCATGTACAATTTAAAAACGTATTTTATTGTAGTATTATTTATTTTTATACTATTTTCCTAATATTGCTTAGAAATGTGTGTTTAGTGGGAAAATGATGTAATCTCGAGAATGAAGAAAATACTGTTTACTGATAGTAATTTGTAATAAATGTAGCTAAAACAATAAATAAAGTGTTTCTTTTATTAGTGTCATGAATGTATAATTTAATGTAAAAAAATATTTTGAAGATAGTAATATTATATTATGAAAGAGATTATAATCAATTGCAAGATATTATGTGGAAAGCAAATTGATGCTTTGTATATATTTACATTTATTTTTAAAAAACATTTGTGTACTGTATAAATCAGACTTAATCACGCATTCACATACACACATGCGTGCGCAAGCACACACAGGCCCGTACGCACACATATAATATGCAGCTTTTAGGAAGTATGCATATATTAAATAATATATGATTATGCCCTGTAATACGACCAACTCAGTTTTCTGATATAAATCAAGAGTATTAATAATACCGATTTAAGGAATCTTGTAGATCCGTAAAATAATCTATACGAAAGTAAGTAGTTAGTAACGAGAAGCTCGTATAAATACTACTATAATGCTTTGAGATAAGACAATGAGAAAATACAGGGTGGTTGGTAACTGGTGGTACAAGTGGAAAGGAGGTGATTCTACGCGAAAAAAGAAGTCGAAAATATAGAATAAAAATTTTTCGTTTGAGGCTTTGTTTTCGAGAAAATCGACTTTGAATTTTCGCTCGATTCGCGTATGGTACGTTATAATGGACCTCACTGTAGATCGTTGTCTCGATGGAAAAATTAAAAAAAAAAAAGAAACTTTATTACCAACCACTCTGTATATTAAACTATTAGAGTATAGTTTTCAAATGAAATCTTGTACCAAGCTGAAAAGCCAAGGAAGATATTTTTTGTATATAAAAGAGGGCTCAAGAAATGAAACTTAAGATAAAATATTTACTTATACAAAATCACTTGGATGCCCTTTGCGCTGTAATAGTTTTAAGTTGCTGTTTATATATTTCAGCTTCTTCCTCTTTTTTTTGAAGCCGTTTACGATACTCAGCTGCTTGTCTTCGTGCTTCTGCCAATTGTCTATTCAGTAACGCAATATCCATAACTGGTTCATTATTATGCGTTGGATCATCTTCGACAATTTCTTCTATATCATCGTCTAATTGTAAAATTATTGGTTCCGTCATTTTTGCGGGCGAATTAATGATTTTACTCTGTTAAAATCATTAAACATAAATATAATAAAAGTTATAAACATGCATTAATCTGATTGTTTTCATTTAATATCTGATTTCACACCTCTGATGGAGATATTAAGTTTTTCGATTGTGTAAGTGTTGATACAGGCGTAGTATTAGAAATTGAAGAAATAAACAATTTTCCAGCTTTATTATCCACAGAAGATCTTTTCAATATATTGGGTCCTCTGGATGTGAGGGTGGGTGTATTATGACTTAAAATTTGATCTGCTCTAATTGCTATCACTTTCCTAGGAGTTCCTTTCTTTCCAGCTACGTGAAGTCGTTTCATTCCTATTGAAGAATTTCTTGTTAAGTTTAGAGCAAGTTTACCTGCTTCTGTAAGAATAAATTATCGATGTCGATAAATATAAATATGTATAGCAAAATGTATATCTCATTAAAGTATTTTGTACCAGTTAAAACAACTGTTCTTCCACTTTCCATTGCATTTTCAACAATAGATGAATCATTATCTACAGGTATCATTGTGATTCCATGTGCTTCTAATAACCTAAATTTTTTGTTGATTCCCCCAATAGTTGTAATATCTTTGCGTTTCTTGCTATTATTAATATTATTTGTATCAGTAATTTCATCCACACCTTCGATTTCTTTGTCTCGATCAACATCAACATTTGGTCCAACATGAATTTGTTGAAAGATCATTCGTGGCTTTTTTCCCATTTGCACTAGATATTTAATAAAAAGTAGTAGTACTATTAATCAAGTTTGACATTCAAAATCTTACTGATTAAAATATCAAGTGATATACCTTGTGTAATCTTTTTTTTTTGTTGTGAATCTTGCTGTGGAAGTTCAAACTTTTGTTGTTCTTCCTCTCTTTCAGATTCTAACTGTATTAAATTATGAGTTGCTACTTCAAGTTCTGCTGAATTTGCTTGATTTTGTTGATGTGCTCTAATACCTATAATTTCTCTTTCTTGTTGCAATATGTCTACTAAGTCTAGCCTATCATGTTCTAATGCAAGACTAATTGGTGTTTTGTCAAATTTACTAGTTGCATTTGCATCTGCTCCATGTTCTAATAAAACATGCATTACTTCTACATGTTCCCTTTCTACCGCCCAATGTAAAGGCGTCATTTTTAACTGCAAATGTTTTTTGCATTAAATATATGATACACGAAGTTTATTTTTACGATTTTATGTTAATTACCATATCTCTGCTATCGACATCTGCACCATAATTAAGAAGTAACTGTGTCATCTGATGATGGCCTTCATATGCAGCCATATGTAAAGGCGTTCTATCCACTTTTGTTCTTGCATCTCTTGAAATTCCTGCTCTAAGTAAAACCTCAGCAGTTTCTGTATGATTATTTTGTGCAGCAAAATGTAATGCACTTGTACCCAACTGTCAAAAAATATTATTTCATTATGAATTACTATATAACTGTAGAAGTTTATTATGAAAATATATACCCAATCCGTAGTAAATGGTGCACCTCTGCACATTAGATCACGGACACTGTCAGTATCCCCATATTTTGCACTAAAAAGTAACTGCTTTCCTAATTCCACTATTGATAAGGCATCTTGAGAACGTGCTCGATGAGATACATCACAGGAAAGGATTTCAACCTATGAAGTATGTACAGATGAAACAATATGCCTGAAGAATGATTATATGAAACAGATTTATATGAAATTATACATACAGGAATAAGGGTGTCTGAGTCCAGACCCTCAATATCATTAGTGCAAATACTTTCTGCTTGCATTTTTGTATATTTAACTCAATCCCCTTCTTTCTGATGCACGCTAAAATCAAACGATCCATAATAATTGATATCATTGGGACTTGTTTTAATATAAAAAGGGCTAGTTGTGACCATTCCATTTTTCACTCAGTAATTCGTCAGTGTTGTTCGACCTTGAAGTGCCGGGATCGAAAGTAGGTCGACAAATTAAAATTTGAAGATCAATTCGATAAAATTAACACGATTTATTTATTTTTGCCTACTTGTTCGGAAACGTAGCATGTATATTTTTCAAAATTTTCTTCAGTACAGGATGTTTTTATTTTGCCATTTCAGATTGTGAGGAACTTCCTGTTCCTGTTCATTAAACGGAAGTCCCATGCCATAGGCCCCGTGTTTTGTGCCCAAAAGCGATTCAAGTCGATTGTAAATAACATTGAAGAAAGTTATACTTACGACCAGTACATTATTCTTGCTTTTTAGCAATTTTTCCAACAATTTTCGAGCGCACACACTCACTTTGAGGAATTGTTCCTCCCCTCAGCCTTCTCGATTTACCGTCTTGGTAAAGTTTTATGAAAATGGCGACACCTTGGCGCCATTCCTAATACAATTTTATCATTGTTCTAAGCAGTTTTTAATGTCAATTTGGACGTATTTTTGTGGTTAGAGGTATCCTTTTATGTAAAGTTGTAATTTTTTTAGCGCATTTTAATTACTTTATTTGAAATGATACTGAATAGTAGTCAAATATGTTAAATAGAGCGTATTACAGCGCCACATTGTGGTACACGTGAAAAGTATCTTACATTAAACAGGTTAGGTGTATTAAATTCGAGTAAGATTAGGTTACGTTGTAAAGTTTTACTCACAGTTGTATACATACATAGATATGTACATGGCTATGGTCATATACACGTCGTGTATAGGACCGCGATTTTATTTGTATAATAATTTTATTTATATAATTATAGATAAAAAAAGCGGAATAATTATTGTAAAATGTAACATTCATTAGCTATATAATAAATAAATTGTATGAAATCAAAATATTTGATTAAATGAATATAATAAATATTTATGATATGACGAACATTTATTGTTTGTTATTCATTTGTATCTAAATAATCAAATAA
Source organism: Bombus bifarius (assembly GCF_011952205.1). NCBI lineage: Eukaryota > Metazoa > Arthropoda > Insecta > Hymenoptera > Apidae > Bombus > Bombus bifarius. The sequence goes on along the minus strand of NW_022884519.1, from coordinate 922,047 downwards.
TATACGAATATATATATATATATATATCCATATATACACATACATGAAAATTATGCATTTTACATAGTATGCGATCAAAAGTCAGAAAGTATTCTGTTTGTTCTTACGCCGTTTCCTAACATTTTATATGCAATGAAAGTTGTGTAAATCGTTCATTTTAAACATATATTTTAAAAACGTTGTTAGTAATACTTTATCTGAAATATGTATTTATTAATTTTCCTGAAATAATACTTTTGTTTTTTATATTCTTTTTAGTTTATAACTTTCCGTTTTTTTATTCTTTTTTTCTCTTCTTCTAGTATGCTTGTTTACATTCCGATCCTTCCTTTTACAATTCGTCCTATAATTAACCCAATATCACAATCTATACATTTTATCATGCAATCATCGTGCGGAGAAAATATATGTATATAGACACAAAGGATGCACATAACTTTGATGTATTTATATAAATGAAAGGTAAGTGGTATGGCTGGAATCACAGACAAGACATAAATTTTATGTCTTGTTTATGGTTATAATTTATTCCACATTACGCTTCATACGACGTTATAATTTATAGAGGGGGTAATAAATCCTCTGAATAGTTGGTATTATAGAATATATTCATATTCGTATATGATCATCAATGAGGTACGGAATAGACGTGACATCTATGATGACATCGTGACATCCAATGCTTTTTCGTGTCACGTTTACCTGATCCTCCATACCATTTTTGTATCGCATGTGACATTATCGATTCAGTGCAGTAGTAGCACAATCAATGCAAAAATGTTAGAGATTAATAAATCATATAAAATGTATGTATGTATATTATCTTAAACTTAGCAAAAAAATAGAGTTTTATTAAAAGAATTTTAATAAGATTCGGAACAAATTAAATTTTTTGAGTTAAGATGATCTTGATATTTTCAGTGGAAAAATATGTAAAAATTAATTTTTAAAGAATAAATTATATGGCACTATCAGAAGCGAAGTTTCGTGAGTTAGGGAAAATTCTCGGTGGGCTGGTAGAGATTTGAGGCCGTTTTACGTAGAATTTAATCTTTGTACCAAGAACAATGTGGATAAAGTTATAGCAGTAAATTCTTTCTAATTGTCGTAAACAATAAGAAAACATGTATGCTAGACATCAGGACCGAGATGCCCATTGGAGAGCTTGGAAAACTTCAGGTCAGTCGGTAGGGATTGGTAATCGCTGTACATAAAATTTAATTAATGAACTAAAAGTGCAGGACCAGTAAAAATCGATCATATCGATAATCTCCCAGTAAAAATTTAAGTTCCAGTCCGTCCCTGGGTACGTTAACAGAAATTAATGATAAAGCTAAAAAAAAAGGGTAATATGGTACAGGTTAGCCATATCCCAATTAGGGCAGTCTTACATGATTAATTAATATTTTATCTATTTAATCTCCAACTATTGTTATCTTATCTTACTACTATCATCTTTAGTTTTTAGAACTTTTTTATTCTTACTATTTAATTGTGTTGTAGTATGATATATGTATATTCGTAATTTCATCTGCTTCGATATTTTTAAACGAATATTTATGTTAATTATTTGAAGATTATTTAAATAAAAAATCGTTTTTATTTATTACTGATTATTTATATCCAAAAATTATTTAATATATTATATTATGAACACAATTATCTTGGCTTGGAAATTTACATCTGTATATCATTTAATGATATTGTAAATTGATAGTATTTCTTATTGATAGTAAATTCTTTCGGAATTTAGTCAGTAAGAATGATCAAGATCATTGAATAAGGATACTAATAACATTCGTTATCACAATCTTTTAGTTTGCACTCAGTTTGCAAATTTCTTGGGACATTACTTTTAAAATAGCATAGGGTTCAACAAGTTTCTTGATCAAATATTATTGCAACTTCTTTACATTGAATTTTTCTTTGAATAAAAAATTTCATTAATTAACAGAAGTAAATTCATCTTTGAAAATCAGCCGACTTTTTAAAGGAATATTTGCAAATTGTAGCTCATCTACAAATATTAATTACCATGAAAAGTTACCTGATACAGGAGTAGAATATCTAAACAAAATTATTATTATTTAAATAATTATTACTATCGATAAATCATAATTATTAAATAATAATTGAATTATCATTATAAAATACAATTTAATTGTAATTGTTGAATATATAGTACATTTGTATTGTAGTGAGAGTGAGGGAACGTAGAGCGAAAACACACACAAGTATGTATCCTCTCCCTAGTATGTGCGTGAGCGTCGCACAATAGTCTAGGCCACCGTTGAGGAAAGAGAGCAATGCGCAGTGTGAAATCTTGTGCTCTAGGCCTCCGGCGAGTAACTCACGTGGCGAGCAACGTTATGTGAATATTCGAATAAAGTTCTTTGTAATACCTCTTCAAATTCTCTCCATACCTTAACAATAATAAATAAATAATTCTATTTAGATCTTCTACTCTTGTATATTTTTATGATATAATTATGATAAATAGAATATTTTAAATTCTCAAGAATCACTCGAAATTCTAAAATATTGAATTACCTTAAGAATAAACCTACAACGAAAAAAATATCATGAATATGTTATTTCTCAAATATTTAACTTTTTTGAAGAACCAAAAATTTATAAACGAAGTAACTGATCTTTTATCAGGTTTTTAATGCAAATATTTCGCTGTGTTTCGTGTCGTATTTCTTATTGTAACGATTATACATATATGTATGACGTAAATCTTCATAATGACCTCCGATTCTTCAGAATAATTATTTCACATCAATAGTAGTTATATAAGAGTAAATTATCAACAAGAAATATTACTTAAGAATAGATCGTATAAAATTCGACTGATTTTAGTCATCAGTAACATTCCTCTGTTATCTATTAAGTATATTCGTCGATTATATATATTTGCTGTTTCAATAACAAAATCCAGATGTAATCTTATTTTATCACGACTTAAATAGAACATACAATCATCGCTGCATCAGAGTATCATAATTTACATCTTTTTCATTTCTTAACAATTTTTTCCAATTTTCGAAATCTTATACTGTATTATTATTTATAAACGTACATTAAATTTGAATATCGATATTCGGAATATCGTTTTACCTTTCTTTGATTAAAGAACTTTTCACTGTGCGATTAATTAAAATTTTGGTTAAGAACGACAGGCAGAAGGGTTAGGGCAGTATAACAAAGTGCAATGTAACATATGTTGTATTACAAGGTAGCATAAGTGTACTGCAAGGTGACTTAAGTAGTAATGTAAGAAAGTATGTAAACCGGAAGTCGTCCAAAGCCGAAAGGCAGGGACTAAGTTTAATAAATAAAATAAATAAATAATAATTAAAATTTTGGTTAATTTATTAATCGTGTTAATGAGAAGAAGAACGAAATATTAAAGGCGTAATGTTAACAAAATTATTAGAGGAGGATAAAATAAGCAAAAAATTAAAGAAGTATAAAAAATAGTACAGGAATTCCCCAGTTAATAAAAAAAAAATGTTACAAAATCATCGAAAGAGTCAGATTAGTTAATCGAATTTCCTAGCACACAACACAGATAAAGCTGAAAATATAATAGTTTTCCTCTTGAAATTCCCAATCTCTCAGACGTGACATGTGTTATCTTGGTTTATCGTATATGCGAAGTTGATCACGTCTGTGTACCTTTTCCTTGTTTCATTCAAAATAAATCGCGCTAACTGATATTCCTCCATTCAACAGTCGAGGTTGGAAGAGGATGGATCTCTCTGAAATTGTTTAATTAAATTCATTAGACAAGAAAACTTTGAAACCTATTTCTTTATTTCTTATAAAAAATGAACGAATTACCAAGATATTCGTTGAAAGAAGTGGCGAAACACGATGGAAAAAACGAAGGGAGCCTCTGGATCGTCATTAATGATATGGTATATGACGTGACCGATTACAAACATAAGGTAAGCGAGCAAAGATATAAAGAGAATTATAAAAGATTGCAAAAGCGATTGTAAAATATCTTCAAAATAAATGAAAAATAAAGTAAATCGTAATTACATTTATTTAATTATAAATTATCAGGTAGGGAAAAGGAGAAGATATCTTTGAATAATTTTTTTTGCAATATGGTATTTAGGGGACATTGAGAAACTTGTAGCATTAAAATTGAAAATATTTTTCAACACGTTAGGAGTAATTCTTCATGCTGGAAATCTTAATCAAAGTTTTAAAATTGATTTCAGCATCCTGGCGGAAAAGAGTTATTGGAAGAGTATGCAGGACAAGATGCAACATGTGCATTCGACGAATTTGGACATTCTTTAGATGCAAAACGTATGTTGAAGACGTTGCTTGTGGGTGAATTAGTGGAGGTAAAAATATATAATTTATATTTTCGTATTATCTTTTTATACCTTTTATATAAGTAGTTACAATCGTCGAAATATTTATTTTGCGTTATAGGAAGATAAAATAAGTAATAGAAGGAAAGGGAATAAGATCTCCACTAAAATGGAAACGCAGAGAAACAGGAGAGGGTATGAGAAAGAGAGAGAGAGAGAGAGAGAAAGAGAGGGAAGTATTTTTTACATATAAATATTAACAACAAAATAATTTTCATTTGCAGGTTTTTATCAGTATTATGTTTCAAATGTATAACGTGACACAAGGAAATAACTGGAAAAATCCATTCCTGATTAAATTACATTAATTTATTTTATTCCTTTTTATACTACCAATATACATATAGAGCTAATTATAAATTGCTATGTAGAGAAAGAATTATTATTTTTTTTAATTATCACGTACAAGTTTGTTTAAAAAAATCGCCTCTTAAAGCTTCTATTCGATGCGAAAGTCGAGAGAATCGAAAGTACATACGTTGGCAGCATGCTAAGTGTATACGAATAAAAAACATGAATCAATCAATGAATTTCGTGAATGAATGTTCATTTGTTTCTAAAACTGTTCTACAATATTGTTCGTTTTGCTGTCTGTCGTTCATTTTATCTCACGCCTACATTAATTCTCGATAATAACTAAAACTTATAACAAATCAGACAATACTAAAGAAGAAAAAATGTAAAAGATAAAATCACATATAGCCTACAAATAAATATCTAATCATCGAGATAAATCTAAATTTCTTAATAAATTAATTAGTGTCAAAGAATTAAATTAATTGTCTTGTCGTCGTTGAATGACAATTACTTATATGTCGTTTTCTCAGAAAAAAGTAATAATACACGAAGAAAAAGATAGATACGAGAATAAAAACGGTGTCTCTTTTCTCGATCATTGTAAATTATTATAACTGGAACTCATAACTATAAGACAATTAAATTACCAATGTCTTCACTCGTTAAACAAATTTCCTGCTAAATAAGGAAATTTAAATCCATCCACCCATTATCTGGCCAGTTGCCTTCGATTTTCCCCTCAATTTTGTCGTAGCTACCGGAACATTATCTTCCGGCGCCGCAGGTTTTGATGGCTCGCTGCTCGATTCCTTTTTCTTTTCTCCTTCATCCTTCTTCTTTTCTTCCTCTCTCTTCTTCTTCTCCTCTTCCATTTCCTTTTTCTTCTTTTCTTCTTCTTCCCTTTTCTTTTTCTCCTCGTCTTCGGTGTTCTTCCTATCTCCTTTCTCTTTTTCCGGCAATGGTTTTGTATCTGTTGAGTTTTTCGCTAAACCAGCTTTGCCCTGAGGTGAATTTCCAACCTCTCCTTCCTTCGGATCCTCGGGAATCGGCGACGGTGCCCTAACTTCTATTGAAACTGCTTTCTCTCCACCTTTCTCCAAGCTACCACTGCTCAAAGATTTCAGTAGAGTCTTTTTCAAGATCGGCGTTGCATGGACAGGCTCGGTTACAATTCGAACGGATTTTTGCGATCCTTCAACATCACTCTTACTTTCTACAGTCAACAAAAAATAAAATTACAAATGTACTTTATTGTATGCAATTAATACTAAGAACTATTCGAATTAAAATCCAAATTAATTAATATTTTAGGGTTACAACGGTGCATGCTTGAATAATGTTCATTTGAATAATTTTTTTCCAAATATGTTATGTAAAGAATTTTTGTATTTCCACTTATTTGATAAAAGCTTTATGTTTTAGTCCCAAGATATAAGAAGAAGCTAACATCTTATTAAAAAAAAAAAGAAAAAAAGGGAGGAATAAGAAAAATATAAAAATGTCCGAGACAGTCAGAGAAGAATGATTTTCCTTCATACCTAATTTTTTAAATAATTAATTTTGCGTCAACTGTAGTGAGCTGATTTTACAAGGTCAGCTAAAGGACATGGATCGCTTCTCTGCACGAAGGAGCTGTGTCCAAGTTAAGCTTTAGAATTTAGGAAGCTTCAACTTTATTACTATAAATATTATTTCTATGAATAATAATAATAAGGTGGACATTAGTATAGAAAAAGAGATACACTTACCCCCCTCCTCCTTTTGCTCTGGAATAGGTCTTGCCCGACCTATCATGAATTTCGCGTAGGCGATCCTCGTGGTCGGTGATACTTCCAATAGATTAGGATTGTAATCAACCAAACGATTAGGATCTAACGAGGCCAGGTCCGAATTCTGAGTTTGTAAGTGCCTACGAATACTGCGTCGCGTTTGTTTCATAGTGGCCTCGGTCGTGCTACCAATAGGATCCTTTACGAATGTGTTCTTCCGGACCATGGCGTTCCAGTCTTTCTTCTTGCTTCCGCTACTCTTACGACCAATAGCCTTCGCGATTTGACTGAACACATCTTTAGGTTCCTTCTCACTCTGGATCACGGCGTTCACGATACCCTCCACTATACCGATCTGGAAGTCCTTTTGCAATCGACGTTCCATCACACGACCTTTCTTGCCAGATACTAATGAAAACAATTATTATTGATTGTCATTTATTATTAATAGCAGGTTGCGGATTTTTTACATCTACAAATACAAAATGCACATATGTTTGCAACAATATTCAGTGTCTCTGTTTACATTAGATATTTTTAGACGTGTTTATAAAAAATATCATTTTGCATAAATATCCGCACTTTATTAGCCATATTACTTGTATCATTTTAGTTGATTTACTTTCTTACGCGACAGAAAAGATTTGTCTTTTAGGTAAATTATGTAATATCGTAGAATAGATTTGAATTAGAGATCGGTTGAAATTAGAAAGCACCGTGTACGTCGTCTTTCGTGGTTTGTTTACATCCAAGAGCGCCTAGTAACAGCGACGCGAGAAAGGATAAGCAGTGTCAAAACAGAGGTACGGTTTCATATTTCAAGGAATCGAGAGGCCAAAGTATGTGAGCCGAAAAGTGTGTGTGTGTGAGAGGACGAGAGCAAGAGCGAGCACGACCGGGCAGGATTGTATTGGCGAAGAGCAGAGCTAATTGAGTCGTTGAAGAGTAGAGTCGTTAGAGGTTTCGAGTTGTCGAAGAGTAGAGTCGTTAGAGGTTTCGAGTGGTCGAAGAGTAGAGTCGTGAGAATTGATAGAGTTGTTAGAGAGAGAGAGTGTGTGTGTTAGATTCGTTGTGACGAGAGTGATCAAATAACTGTAAAGTTATTTGATATATGCATTTAGTTCCGTTAAATAAATATCGTTCTCTGTCCAATTTATATCTGTATATTCAATTTAATATTAATAAATTGTAAGTAATCGAAAAAAAAATTTCTATCCTTATTTTTCGATATTACAATTATAATCTTTCTCAAGTTCTTTACACTTATGCTCTGACAAGCATACAGTTTGAATTCCTGTGTATTTTCGAAGTGGTTAAAAAGATTCAAATGGTCCCTCGCAGAGTTCGTTCTGATTTACATTTCGATTCGATATACATTTATTGAATTTTAATATGTATACGTGGTATTTTGTTTCACAATCTTTCTCCATCTTTCACGCAACTTGAATATTCCATTCTTCCAGAACCTCTCTGATTTTTTGGCGAAAAACTTTTCAATACGACTTTTTACGTTGATCAAGGAATTACAAACACTATAGTAACATTTTGTTTATAGCACAAATTGCTTTCTTTACTGTTTTATTTAACGGTACTTAATATTTTTATAGCATTAACATTTATATAACATTTACATTTTATATTTATGCCGCATGAAGTATGTAAGACGCGAATTCGCGTCTGCAGTCCACAAAGTGTTAATATTAACGTGAATATTTCTATATCTTTTATATCTTGAAAGAGGAGATGAGTGAGTACATATTTCTATATTTCTTTGAAGAAATTACTCATATCAAAGCTTCATAGTATATACATACACCTGGATAATGTAATATCAACTACTGCAAACATAATGTTCGTTTTCAATTAAAGATAAACCATTCATGTTTCAGAACTTTTTTTTTTGTGAAATATAACGTAAATAGCTATCATATCTCGAACAACAACAAGCAATAATCACATGAACTCATTCTAATATTGTCAATCGTAAATTTAAAAGCACAACCGAGTATAACTAATTTTTCGATATTTTATCGCTGTAATCTAAGATATGAATCATAGATATCAAATAATATTCATGGATTGCATAATAAAATAATGAAACAGGAATGGTTGAAGGTACAATATGGCGGAAGCAATTTGGATCTTACGTGCGGCATCCTGTTTGTCGAGTGTTGGTGTTCTCATTCCATTTTGTCGAAGTATATCAATAAGCTCGTATCGTAACGTGGAAATGTCCTGTCTGATCTCCATTACGTCGTCTTCGGTGATACCGAACTCGTCCCGTTTCCTTTGTTCCGCAGTAACATAACGTCTGATGAGCAATCGCATCACCGTGTCATGTCTTGCCAACGCTTTTTCTCTGGACTTTTTCTGGAAGTTATTTGTAAAGATTTCTTTTAGTTCAGCAGTGGCGATTTCGCGAACATTAACGTAGAATCTTTACTACAATTAGTTTATTTACAAGAAAGGGATTAAACAGATGTTGGTTAAACAGGAAACGATGGTTGTTTAACGTGAACTAATCATAACGTATTATAATTATAATTAAGACATATTATAATTAATTATAACGTATTATAATTAAGACAACTAGATAGTTAATTCGCAACTCTCGCCACCACGGATCCAACGCCCTCACGACAACACACTTCGCACTCTCTGGCTTCTCAACCCACACTGACTTTGTCCTTTCGTCTTTGTCCTTTGTCCCTTAGCAACTCCTTGTCTTTTGTCTTAGCCTTACCACGCACGTGTTCCGCAACCACTCATGGCTATGGTCACGTAGACCTTTTCCGCGAAACTATTCGATCGAAGAATCGACGATACGTTGTTGAGCCTGTCGACACTTCGGCTTTCTCGCGACATTGTTTATAGTTCGCCCGATATCTCTTAAGCCTTTCGTCTACGATATTACACTCGACCATTTTGACAATTACATCTGCCCTCAGATGTTCTCATCTTCGCTAGTTTCACTCGCACCACTAATTTCAACAATGTCCCACCATTTCATATGATCAACCGCCGTGGAAGTCATTTCGCAAAACTTTCACTGCGCCCCCGTCTTGTATGTTGTCGCCTTCTTGCATCTCTTGTTAAACGCCCTTCACCGACAAGAGGTCGAATTGATAGCTCGCCTTCGCACTACCTGAAATTTTCTCGTAACCGCCTCATGCTCGCTTTTCATTCGCCGCTTAAAACTAGCGCTAGGCTTTATTTATTCGACTGTACAATTCGCACAATACTCTGTACATTCTACGAAAACTTCATCGCAACCGACCGTGTCGTCTCCACTCGCTCGTATTAAAGTTAATTCGCTGTCGGTGTCTATCAGCGCGGTCAATTCGAAATTTCGAGGAAGGCGATCTTAACGCCTTTACCACACTTCATCTGTAACAATCGCCATGCACTACAGACCTCTTTAGGGGACTCGCTCAGGTTGTCGCACTTCGATGCGATGTGTCCGTACCCTCTACACTTAAAGCACTTAGGGCCTCTCGACTTGTTTGGACAATTTACACTCATATGCTCTTTGTCACCGCAATTGTAACATCTTGTCTTCTTCACTGCATCTCCAGAATGACTGGGCTTTTTGTTTTCAATTTTGATCGACTTTGCTCTGCAACACTTCTGTTCCTCGTACATAATTAACATTTTCCTTAACGCTTTGATTTGAGGCGGATGAAAAGAAAGAGAGAGTGTTTCCGTCCCGGGACTACCGGCGGACTCGTCAGTAAGGCTGTGCCCGGTAGTCCCTGCCTTAGACGTAGAGGGAGTCTCGCTAGGTACGGTATTTATATCAGTCGCTCGTATATTCGACCACTAGCGAGTTAGACAGACAGACTCGTTGTCGTCGTAGCCCTCTAGTGTTGGCGGTTGGTACCCGCGGATCGCCCGGGAGGTGTTGCGCCGCGTTGATGCCTCGACCTGTCGGCGTCCTGTTGATACCGATCCGCCACAGATTGACATAGCACCGTACAGTGTACACTTGTTGCTTTCTTCGTCTACTATTCCGTCTATAATGTATTCTATTTTTGCTTCCTCTTCCATATCTACAAGGCTGGCTATTTCAAGCATGCGGTACATATAAGCCAAACATGCTTCATCACTTCTTTTTCGTTTCTCTGAGCCTCTGATGCACTTGTCGACTATTATTTTTCGAAAATTTTTTAATCAGCCCTCTCTTCAGCTCATGCCAAGTCACTTTTTTGCCGAGCATTTTTTTATTTATTTATTTATTTAAATTTTACAATTTGTCCAGTAGGACATTTGGTAAAATATTATAGCTTAGTGGTATAATAATATAACATGTTGGTGGCTACTCCCAGCGGGGTACCATATTTGCGTTTGTTAGGTTATATCCTTTGTGAAGTTCTAGCATGGCACTCGAAACTCGCAAATGTTTTTGCTGATCCTTTCAGCAGTCTCCTCACGTAAATCGCCTTTTGTTCTTCTGACCACATGCACATGTCTGCAGTTTCCTCGAACGACTCGAACCATCGCTCGACATTTGTCGCTCAACTGTTATCACCACTGAACGACTCTAATACGTCTTCGTTGTCTTTGAAGCTCAATGTCGAACCAACACATGCCTTTCGATAGCATTTGTCACAGTTCTGGTGCACCCCCGCGTGCCTATCCTGCATTCTCTTACGTCTTTTTTATTGCCTTCATTCTCACCTTTGTCGTCACTTTCTTCTTCTGACGATGTATCGTTTTCATTCATGGCCGCTTGCAGCCGTGCGCGTAGTTCAATTTTTCTGCCCGTTGTTTTTAATCTCAAACTAGCGAGACGCGCTCTGAACTCTTTCGTCCTCAGCTTCTCGAGGTTTTCGTCTTCATCTCAATCGCGCTCAGCTTTCTGCACGTTCCCTGAGCCTCGCTGGTTTGTTGACCCTTCACCGTTTGTTGATCCCTTAAGATTCGATTGTCCAGCCTTACACGCTCGATTCAGCCTGCTGATCAATGCTGACTTTGCACGGGATATTGGTATGCGAGTTCACTCTTTAATTCTTCCAGCGTCAAACTTTCTTCACTTGATAATTGTTCGTCTTCAACGTTTGCCATTTTTTATTTTTTCAACACTACACTAATTTCAACGGTCAACGATATCGTCTCCTATCGCACCGATTACAGGCAAATCCAAAACTAGTACGAATAGTTCTGTTAAACGTTTCGTTTTCTGTCTTGTCCAACCCCGGACGAGTCCCCAAAATTGTATGATCTTTACTACATTCAGTTTATCTAATAAACGTTTATTTAATAAACGGATTAACAGATGTTGGTTAAACAGGAAACGATGGTTGTTTAACGTGAACTAATCACAATAACGTATTATAATTAAGACAACTAGATCACCACGGATCAAACGCTCTCTCTCGACAATGCAGTTTGCACTCTCTGACTTCTCAACTCACACTGACTGTTAATTCGTCTTTGTCCCTTAGTAACCCCTTGTCTTTTGTCTTAGTCTCATGCCTTTTGTTTTGGCCCCACCACGCACGTGCTTTACAACCGCTCACCGCAACAAGAGTCACGCAAGCCTTTTCCGCGAAACTATTCGATTGAAGGACCGACGATACATTGTTGGGCCTGTCGGCACTTCGGCTTTCTCGCGACATTGTTTATAGTTCGCCCGATATCTCTTAAGCCTTTCGTTCACGATACTACATTAATATTACAATTCTAAATTCTTATGTTAAACATTACCCTTCAGATTTAAACATTAGATTCAGCTAGAACCAAACAAATGATAATCATTTATTATTCATGATATAGTACTACGCCAGAATAATTTACTTATAATACTCAATGAGAATTGATTGTAAACTACTTCCAAATAAAAAAAAAATCTTGTCTGTCTTTAACAATAAATTCAACTGTATTCAAGAGTTTCCATCCTTAAGTTCCTTTATACTTAAATATTTCGTCCTTGAAATCTTAACCGTTTCTTCCCTTTTTATGACTCTTCATCTGTTTTCCTTATATCTCTTCTTCTTCTTCGAATTTCTTTGCTCCTAATCGTTTCACATTTTTAATTTTCTTTATCCTTTAAGTCTCTTCATTCCTACATCTTTTGTTATTAAGTCCAAAGTTCCATTATTTCATGTTACTACTTTATTAAACTACTTTACTTCTAAATATAAGTTTCTTTTGTATCTACATTCCACTTTTCTTATTCCTTTCACTTTCCGTAATATTCTTGTTACATTTAACAATCGTAATATTATAATAATTATCTTTCATTCTATCATTTAAATTAGAACAGTAATAATTGAAGTATGTACACACAATCAAAGATCTGGTTTGCCGCCCGGTCTTCCCGCACTTGATGATCCTACTGAACGTTTTGCCGGTTGGAACCATATTAAATGGAGGGGGCACAGTGTCACCGTCTTCGAAGTAACTCATCCATAAGTGACTCCTGGCGAATTTCCATTCAGTGTCAGCTCTTTCCTACGAATTACATTAGCCGAATGATTCATTGATTATTTAATAAGAATAAACTCTGAATAAAAATATCTTATAATATATTGTACCGAGATGATTTGATAGGAATTAGACATCATGGCAATAAGCATGTTCAGTAACACGATGACGTTTATGACGGAGTAAGAACCGAACATAAGAAGCGCCCAGAATCTGGTGAAGCTTTTTATTCCAGTTAGATCAAACGACATCAGATCTACCATACCGAAACTGGCCCAAAACAGCGACTGCGATGTCTCGAACAAACTGAAAATAGTTGTTGAGAAAATAAAAATTTGTGATTATATTAGTTACAAAAGCCACAAGGAATTTAGTAAAATTGTCAGATAATCTTTTCTGCTTTTTTAACGTGGTTGTTATAGTCGTTACATACTTGGCGAAACGTCTCCAAATTGAACAAGCCTTCTCCTGATTATCAAAATCAGGTAGATCCGGAAAATCCTTCATATGATAACACTTCTGTTTCTCCAAATCCGCATAATACCACATTAGTTGATTCATTCCTAAATTAAGCAAGACCTTCCATTTTTTAATCCTTTTATCATTAATAATGATAAAAACATTTGAATTTTAGAATTTTTAAAGCAAGGTGATATCTTTAGTTTGGAAATAGATTAACGAATTTCAAGGACAGTGAATAAATGAACGTGAGAAAGCAGCTTACCGCAGCCAAAGGCGAACAGCACCAGAGTATAAATGAAGAAGAACTTGATAATGTCTATTATCATCCTCCCCAGGGAAATTTGAAGTGGCCCGAGGTGAGGGTTCACGCTGAATATGTGAACTAGCTTCAAAAAACTGAAAACAGGCTATAGTTTTCATTTCAAAATTAACCTCACCTTCGTTCAACCAAATATTTTATTATTTGGTTTGCAGTGTCACTGCAATCACTAAATTAAGAAGAAATGATCTTTTCTAATAAAAAGGAAAAGAATGTCCTTTCAGTCAATCGTTTCAGGTAATCATTCTTTTCAGAATTTCATTTTTTCAGTAAATTATCGTAAATGAGTAAATCTGGATAATACTGTGTTACCTGAAAATCATACCAGCTGCGAAGGCTCCCTCAGAAAGAAGCATAGGGTCGAAGGCGTGCCATTGGTCTCTGGGATACCAAGGATCTAGGCCATTCCAGTATTCCCTCTATTACACAAATGATATAGAATAATCATTATATCTTCGATTAAATTAAATGGTACTATTAGTTCATGTTTGTAGAACGTGATATTAAAAAAGACGCTATAAGGTACGTAATAAGAGTAACTTTCTTTTCATGGTCACATTAACAATTAGAAAGTAGAAAAAGATATATTACCTGAACTACAATCCATGCGGTTATTCGTAACATTACCCAAATCACGTAAAACATATTTTGAATGAAATCCACTATGTTCCAAAGGTCTGATATGTACTCCAGCAGCCCATCCGACCATAATGATCTCATTTCGCCTATTACCAGACCTAAAAAATTTAAGCTAGTTATCTCACTCGTTAATCACCCTAAAATAAACGACAATAAACCAAACTGCACATAAACAATTTTTAAAGTAAAATAAAATAACGTAAGGGAGGAAATATTGATTCTTTCTCTTGTTTTAAGCAAGCGTTCATCAAGGTCTGTTTACTGATTACGTAGATGATGACACCGGATTCGACGAAACCAGGAATGCAGCCACGTTCCCGTCTCTTCCATCCGGCCAGTATCTCGTGCATCCAGGCGTTCCCAAATAATTCGATTACCAGGTACTCGATACGTTGTGACGCCATCCCGAGAAGCACTAACGCAAATTCCAATCAGCTCGAGTCCTCGTTGCTCATTATAACTAAATTTCTAATAATTAATTCTTTTAACCGCCATCCCTTCATTGAAAGGTTTGGCGGAGAAGCTGAGCGAAAACTTTGTTCTTTTCCAACGCGTAATTAGAAGTCGAATGTTAATTTGATTTCTTATTTTTAGAACAACGATAAATTTGTTTTCCATTCTATTGAGTTTGAATTGTAGAATTTGTTGTCTCATAAAGGTTGTTCATCTCGCTATTATTTTAACTATTACATTATTGTTATTTATTGAATTATTTAATAGTGTTTAGTAGTACCAAATTATGCAATCATTGAGAGAATTTGGAAAGGAGGAAGATTTAGATCTGTGGAAATTCAGTAACAAATTTCAGAATTGCAGAATTTTATATATAAAGATTAATAGATTTTATGTATAAAAATAATAGAAAAAGATTTTATATATAAAATTAATATAAAACTTTTGTAACAAGTTGTAAATATTCTGAAATCGTAATGAAGGCAAATTGATAACTTTTTTGTAGATAAAATTGATCATAAGATAGAGAGACTTACTTAAGAAGAACGCATAGGAAGAGGAGTGACAGATGAATTTGACGAAAGGTTTCTTCATGAACAGACCCATTGGTGACGTTGGCGAGAGCATGTAGATTGTGCTGTACACTGGAAACATCGCTCCAAGCTTCCCGATCTCTATGAACTGTCCGATCATACTTTTTCTTCGAAAGCCAGGCAAACCGTCGTACCATATAGCAGCCAGTAATTGTTGAACGTTTGGGTGAGCCACGAACTTTGGTCAAAAAATTAAGAAAAGATTAAAGATATCGTTAAAAATACTTACTATTAATCATTTGGAAACTGAAATTCTATCAATTCATCGTTAGTTACTCATTTGTCAATCTTGCAGATATTGCATTAGTTGTTTGATATCAAAGTTGTAACAAATACAATAATATTATAATAAGAAAATGTTGTAAATCGAATTTGTAGATTTACTTTATATAAAAATATAACTTATTTCACCTGTTTCTGTTTGTATTTAATAGCAAGCTTGAGTCGATCCAGGGTTTGTCTTTCTCCAGGTTCCCAGTTTTCGCCATGCGGATTATAATTCAACATTACCTCCAATTCCAGAGAGGTACGAGCGTGATCCAACAGGGCTGTAGCAAAATTTTGTGTTTGCTCCCGCATCTCCTATGATAGAAAATTAATATACGAATTAATTGGTAAATGATCTTTAATATACAACTATTTATCCAAAGCTGTTGTAATAACAATGCTAAGGGGTCGTAAATTAATTTATTATTACATTATACTCGAAACGAAACTCTTGTTCCATATGACTCAATCGACGAAGTTCCCAGGAAAGTTCGAATGCGGTCAGAAGAGGGTCCCTCGATGATAAGGCGATTAAAGATGGCGATGTAAGCGCGCGATACGCGTTTATTCGCGCCTGAGAATGTCTCAAAGAATCCTGTTCGCTGGATGTCACGCACTCGTCGCAACCACATCTTAGGGAAAAATGAAACGAATGAAAGATGTTGATAACGAAACATTATTGAATAAAGAGTATTAAAAATTGAATAAAAATAGTAGAAAATTGTTAGTAAACAGAAGAGTGAGATGTTTGAAAACTTTGAAAGAATTTTGAAAACATGATATTTTTCATAAAAGTTAAATGATGAATGAAAGGAAAATTAATTTAAAGTTAGAATAAATTTGTCTATAGGCTGGTTGAAGGTAACTAAAACGAGCGTAATACTATTAGTATTACAGTGAAGGCAAAAATCTAACCTCAAATTCGGGCTGTCATATTTTTTAATAGAATCTAATGCAAGCACGTTACTGCTCGGCACGTTTTGAGATCAGCACGTGCCACTTCTACAATAACATAATTAGCACGTTTAATCGAATAACTGCACCGTAAGCGGCAGATGAGTATTGGCATGAAGCCAAAAAACATAGAATAACTGGTCTAGTTCGATTTAAAATATTCAAATTAACACTGTTTTGGCCGATTTTAGACAATTGTTCATAGATAGATAGAAAAATCTGAAAATTAAAGAAATTTATTTTCGTTTAAAGTTCAGAACTCTTGGTCTAAGTGTATGCATGTAATGGAACGAATTAATAACGACGATGCTTTGTGAATGCATCTATTTCATTGTAGAACGATACCTGGCATCATGAGGAGTGGGAAGCGTGGCACCGCGATCTAGGAGGATTTTTAGAATTTCGTAATTGTTCTTATGTGCTGCCAAAATCAGTGGAGTTATATCTGGTGTAAAGTTCGACGATGATCTGTCTACAGCTTCCCAACTCTGCAGAAAAATCCATAAAATGGTAAGAAAAATAAATGAATTTGTGTGCTTTATAATAGCGAAATTTTCATATCTGTTTTCTTGAAATTTATAATATTAAATTAGGAAAATTACGAAATTCACAAAATTTCATAAAACTCTGCAAACTCGTCTTCGAAGAATTTCAAAATTTTAGTTCCATTTTGTATAAATAAATCTCTAATGAGATTCACAAACATAATTGAAAGGAGTGACGAAGACCATTAGCTCTTTATCTATAGATCAAAAATATCTACATATAATCTTGGAACTAAAATTTAATAACGACAAATCAATCTCTGATATATCGATCTCAAGTTTTTAAAATATAAATATTATAGAATTTATTTTCAGTAGAAATGAATTGGTCCATTGTAACATAGGAGATACAGAAAAAGTCAACTCTTAACTCCTTTACATAGGAAGACTACGAATTTATCAAGTGAGACGAGTTAGCTTGTCTTCCTCAGATTAATTGACGAAAGAGAGAATATTTTATCTAAAAAAATTAATCTTACGTAAGGTTGACCAGGCTCATGTATTTTTTCCTCCCATTCGAGAAGGATCTCCACAGCTTCCACGTACTCTTCTTTTATGGCGTGTAAGAGTGCATCCTGAAGGAAGAAGCAGAAATTATGTTGGTCGTGTACTATGCTTTTAAACGCATGGACCCACCGGTAGAAACTTTATCGTTATTGTGCGTTATATGCCACCATTTTTGTTGTATCATCCGTGTATTGTATAGCCAATTTACAACACAATGTAATATTATCTATTACGTAACTTAAAGAAAAAAGTATCCGAGAAAAGATCGATGATTTATTAACAAGCATAATAAAAGAGCAAGAAAACTCGTTGTAAAGTTTAATTGTTAATTATAATGGAAAATGTTACCTTCACTTGAATGCCTAAGTCGAGAAGTAGTCTGATGAGTTCAACATTCTCGTTCTCAATGGCGGCGATCAGAGCGGATCGGTTAAGAGGATCCACGCAGTTGATGTTGAGGATCTCTGGATGATCCTTGTTCTCTTCCAATAGTCTGATTCATAATGTTTAATTTTTTCTATAGAATTTTTACATTTCCAATTTTGCTTTCTTTTGGAGACGATCATAATAAAGTTTTAATTTTAAATGTTTAAGTATAGGTTATGGATCTCTAGCTTCACATTATCAACTATTTCATAATCTTATAATTTTAGATCGTCAGCTCTATTTTCTACTTATAGCTACTTAATCTACATTAATATATATTTATCACCTATATATGCAAAAATCTCGAAAACATAAAATATTCTCTAACAATGTCCCCCTGAAGGCTGCACAAACTTCAAATTCAACAAATAGAAACTTAAAATCATGAAATATTCTCTAAGAAGAACGAAGCTTGCAAAAATATAAAATTCAACAAATAACTCGTACTCGTCACACTTTTTTAATAAATCCTAAATTTAATAAAACCTTGATAACATGTTTCAAGGCTATCGAAATCGGTGAAATATACCCTATTCCGCATAATTACTACCGACATGTATGCACGAAATCACATTGTGTCGCGTAGGAGGAATAATCCTTTTGTCCCTTTGTCGTCTCGAATACCATCCTTCGAGAAACGAATGCTAAGTAGCAGAAGTAACGAAACAAGAAATCAAGCAACGATCCTCGCTCTATGATACTACGATTCTCTCAGCTTCGAGATCGATGCACCCTTCCCCCCTCCATCATTCTCGTTGCCATCCCTGACGATTTATCTTCCGGACAGACACGAAGGATTACCTTTTGACAGTGGCACAATCACCTCGTTCCGCGCTGAGCAGGAAGTGCTTCTCAACTGGGCCAAGACTATAGTCCGAGGGCGGGTTTAAAGATTGCACCGATGGCGCTCTCGCCTCGTTCGCGAGAAGATTCTGCTGCGACTCTGATGGATTCATCTTGCAAGACTCGTGTCTCCCGCGATACTCACGTGCACTGGTTCATCGATCACACAGGAACAACCTACGAACGTTGAATGTTTGTTAAATCCAGGAAGGTTCACATTTTCAAATGTTTATTGTTATTTGGGTGGATGTTTCCAGGTCGGGTGAAGAGATAACGGCAGATAGAAATTGTATAATGAAAGTTGCATGGATTTTGAAATTCCTTGCCCGACCTCCTGGAGGATATTGACAGAGAATCGTGTAGCAGTATGGAAGATTAGATGAACAGATGAGATCATATATATTATTCATAAAATGTGAGACATATTTGAGACAAAGAGCTTGAAGATTCATTTACAATTGTATAATCTCAATTTAGAATTGCCTTTCTTTTGGAGTATGTTTGAAAAGATGTATGGTGAACAATGTTTGAACAGATTAGTAATTATGAATTAAATCTTAAGCTTAAGCTCTGATAGCATAATCATAATCAGCAGAACATTATTCACAAAATGCCATGGAAACGACGTTATACGTTTCAAAAGCTGAAACAGTATATGGATACTATCTCGGTGCTACAATAGATTACAAGTAAGTACGTAAGTTACAGCAGTACGTGGGCGAATGCGATCTCGATTTGTGATACGACTTCCTTCGTAGTATGTTTAAAAAATTGTATATAGTATATCATACACAATATGATGGACGAAGAAACGTTTGCAATTTGTGGCGACACTTAGCGACGGAACTTTCCGACGGCTTCGCGACACAAAGCGCTACATCGATATCCCTACGGTACTTTCGCCGAATATTCGGAAGAATGCATACGCGGCAACGGTCGCGGACGTCTAACAAATGCGAGCGTAGTGGGGATATCGAGGAGAAACAGAGAAAAGAATCCGTTTGGTTTTGAACAAAAGATTCATTTCGTTTCGAACAGCGAAGTGCGAAGGGTCTAGTGTAATAGCGAAGCAGACGCATTCGAGAAGCGTGATTGTTGATTGTTGACTGTTAATTATTAAATAAACTTTATTGTTGGATATCGAGAGTATTTCTTGGGCACTTACATCTAACATGCACCTCAAATTAAATAAAAAGTGTGATAAAGAAAATTCATCTAAAAGTGTAGCATTGAGATTTGAAATGTACAGGCAGCTGGAAAGTGAATCGAAAATTAACTTGACGGATCGCGGTATCCAGATTAAGTTCCCTTAGATTAAATATCGAAATTGAATTATGGATTTCACGGAGGAAATGCGGAGCAATCGATAGGTATGACGTATATCCACGTTCATAAGATTATCTTCGGATCATTACAAAGGAATCCTGTATTCTCTGCTCAATCCGAGAAACTACTTTCCCTTTTGTCACGATCCCCTTGTCTTGCGACTTTTTCGCTGCGTATGCAACTGCATGAACAATATGAAAGTAATATAGCTATATTCTCCTATAGTAGAGCAGTTTCGCAGTATTAGGTTCATCAAGAAGATTATGAAAAATACTAAGAAACTTTCATTGCTGTTAAAAACCTTGATCGATAAATTATTTCAGAGCAAGATGTTTCGTAAAAGTTACCTTAGAAAAATTTGTAACACAGCTTTCACGAGCTTCTTTAGAAAGCTTTTTTAGATTACGGCTTTTACAAGATTATTTTGATAAGAAAAATGTTCAATACTGAAGATCAAAGGCATTGAAAGAACATTGTAAAAGTAACAATGAAATGTTCAATAGCGAAAAGATAAATTGAATCGCTAAATAAATGCAAGATAATCGTAAATCTAAATATTTCTTTTTTTTCGTACTATTATCACGTATATTACTTTTTCTTTTGTTTATCTTTAAATTTTGTTAATATAAATTACTGATAACATTGAGTTTTACTGACGTGTAATTCGTTCAATGCAGATTCAAATTTCAACTAGAGTTTTTTTTTCGTGGAGAAGCTTCTGAAATTGTGTGTTCGATTACACGAAATACGGTCACATCAGTGAAACAATTCCATTGAACAATCAACATAGATGCAGTCATCCAAGAATCGCCATCCATATGCAGATGCGCTAGTTACAATAAATAGTAACTAGAAGATAGTTCTAGATATAATCGATAGATTTAATCGATAATTTTAAGATATTCTTTTGTTTTTATCCCTAGCTAATGTAAGAAAGTGCAATAAAGATTATTCAGCTCAGAACGGTGTGATAGATTTATTCAAAGAATAAACTAATAGCTATTGTGATCCTACCTCTAAATATAGAAATAACAACAAATTTTCACAAGTTTAACTGGACTCAACTTACACCACGGATTTATCGATCATTTTAAACTATTCTAAACGAATCCTCACTACATCTACACACTATACACACACATAGTGAGTCGTACCTCGTAGTTTCTCTAGATCAACGTGAACCGATGTCGACCATCGCGATCTTCGTCAACTCAATCTTCGATCGACTCAACGAACTCCTACTCTACTCTGGTCTACTGGCCTCTCACTCGATAGCTGCAATCGTTTCGAAACTTGGTCACAAGTGACAGCGGAATAAAGCCGTGCGTTCACCAAAGCTCTGGATAGTTGGTCGAAGCCATAGGACGTCGGTCAGCTGGGGCATGGATTAGGCACAAACGCGTGGATCGCATCGAAAGAGGAACGCCTAGTGATCACATTGTGTATCCACGTGCACGAGATCCGAAGAATCTCGCGAGTCTATCATAATTTTTCGGATTAATGGACCACGACAAAGAAAAAGCACGGAAGAAGCGAAGGGATGTTCAGAGGCAGTTCAGCCCCGGTCGTTCTTCTTCGTTTGCTTCTGGACACGAGTTAATATGGCAAAGGAGGACTACCGGAGCTCAATGAAACCCGCAGAATTTTTGTCGTCATTTATGAGGATGTGTTTGTATCGTATGGTGTACGTGTAAACAGCTTCAACGAATTTCCTCCGGGTTGATTGGGAGAAATAGCGACATTTAGGAGGGTTAGTAGTTTGGATGGTTTCCTTCTTTCTTTCCCTATGAAGTTTCGCTTGGTTATTTTGGCTTATTTCCGTTTTAGTGGTAGATGGATTTTTTCATGATGGCTGTTCTTTATGGAAAGAGTAAATCGATTCTATTCTCATTATTATTTCCATGTTATCCACTGTTATTTGTACGAAAAGGTGAATGCTGATTGCTTGAATGAAACTTCGAGAAGAATCGGCTTGGGAATTGGAGATACTATCGTTGGAAGAGTTCAAGCTTTATCAGCATTATTTTGCATATATGAAGCATATTGTGCAGGTAATTAGCTTGTGTAAGTGGAACCTTCTCATTTTTTCAATAAGGGTGTTTCCTTCTTTCTAATAATATTTTCCTCGTTTTTAATAGGACTGAACAATATTCTGTGCAATTTTATCAAGCCCTTCGAAAAGAAATTACGATTGTATTAGTCATTCAAAATTAATATAATTAACTGTTGATGTTTCAAAAAGATTTGTATAGCATGTATCATATGTTAATAAAAATTTTCTATGGTAATCGCGAGTCGAACTGTACGTGAGGTAAATTCGAAGCAATACGTACAAATTTGAAGATTCCACTGGAAATAGTAGTGATAAGTCTTGATTTTCTCGGGTCAGCCTAAACGAAGGAGGAAACGCATATTATGGAGAGGGGTGAATGAATCAGAAACGTAAACCATATTTCCAGTCACTTTTTTTGTCCCTTTAATTATTTAATTATACGCGTGTATTAAATTTACATTCACTTTAAGAATAACGTTCAGGTTACAGACAATGTACAGTAACATAATACTAGTTCCTATTCAAATTGTGGAATACTCCAGAAAATAATAACTAGGTCCATAAAACTTTAAAAAGAGATAGCAAAATATGTTCTGCTAATAAAAAAAGAAAAAGGAAAATTATTACAGTCGCGACACAATTATTTCTAGTTTCACAAGGTAAGAATTCTCTATTTCAATTTGGCAACTTTCCATTTCATCTCAAATACGAAATTAATTTGTAAATATTATTAGGTCATCCCATAGGTAATGCGTTTTTTATGTATTTATGTTGAAAAAATAAATGAAAAGTTTGCTAGCAATAAGTAAACTCGATTGGTTTTTCGAAAATTTATAAATAATGATTTGAATCAATTTAAAATAATTTTAGAAAATTAAATTTAACTATATTAAAAAAGTTCGGTTTGTTGCACTTTACTCTGTGCAAGAAACGAATATATTATTTTAAAATAAATCTCTGTTGCTAGGTTGTTAGGACTTAGCCAAAATTTTTTCAGGTACTCGACAATCTAACAATGGAATGACGATTTAGTTTTGTTATAGACAATGAAGACGATTGTTGCAACGCAGAAACATTCAAGTTTTATTTCATCTCTTTTCTCTTTGGACTAATCTCGTGGACTCTCGATTCACGTATACGAAGCCAATGAAATTTTCTTTATTTACACTGAATACGCAGGTGGATGTACATTAAAGTACCCAGAAGGAACGTTATGGTACAACGTTATTCGTCGGCCTTTTTGTTAATCGAACAAATACATCTTTATGAACAGAAATCATTTAAGGTTATACAATTATCTACGAAGGCATAAATCAATAATTAGACTAATTAGCGACGACATAAAATTTTGAAAAGATCGTAGGAAAGTATTTTTTACTACTGATAAAATAGAAATTAATTTGTGAAAAGTAATTAGTGAGGTAGATCATTATAGATTATCGCATAAATTGATACACCAAGTTTCTACTATAGTGATTCATATAACTGTGTTTATCTTCCGTTTATTATCACGCTTATCTCTTCAGACGGCAAAATTTATTCATTAAAAATGAATTATAAAATTGTTACTTGTAATAATCACTGCTTCCATGTATCATGTTTCGTATCATTCATAATTAAATATTATCGATTCAAGTGAATACAAACTGTTGAAGTGGTTACATAACCTCGATACAAACAGTTCTTCTTTTTTTAGAATTATTGACCATTCATCTATCTGAACTCTCTTGTGCGCAATTGAATAATATTATTAATGAAATTTTATAATTCACAAGTTACAGATTATCAATACAGGTTAGCAATTGACTTTCTTACATAATTGGGCCAAGTTTGATAGCAAAGCAAATGGAATTTTACAAATGAATTTATATAAAAAACATATATAACAAATAACATGTAAATCATTCGATTAATCTATTTAATGTAAAATTGTACATTTATAAAGAAGAAATCTATAACTCACAACTTGTCATTCGTCAATTCACTATTACTAATTAATAAATTATGCAAAAGGGGCCATATTATGGCCATCAAAAAATTTAATAATGCGTTAACAGAAATAATATCAAACAGCATTATTTACATATGATCGCACAACGATCCACAAATCTTCTCGAATCTTTACAAAATTCAAGGAACTTACTGAAATATCTCCGTGAAAACCAAATAGCGCAGTAAAAATGTTAAAATCGATCCATGAGAAAAATTGAAAAATATGATAAATCCATTTTTTGTTTCTGACAATTATGTCACTTGATGTCTGAAGAAAAATGTTTTAATATGATACAGTTGAGGAAGAGAATAATCTTACAGACTTGAAAATATAAGATTTTGCAAAGTAAGTAATAAATATCCATAAATTGTGTTCTAACAAACGAATAATGTGACGTAGAATTCGTTGCCGATGTATTTGTAATTGTCTAATACTATTAAGCGCAGTTTTACCTGAAAGACCAAGACGAAAGCATCAACCGGCTCCATAAAATCATTTGCAAGGCTAAAAGCTCGAAGAAAGGTGTAACAGGTCTTCGTCAAGTCATAACTGAGTATGGATCGGCCGATAACAACGTTGTCCATCGGAATTTCGAGATCGATTGCGGTGCAGTGTCCCGAAAGTGAGCTGTTGACGGCGGGTCTTGGCACGAATTCCGATGAATAGGCGCGATGGATCGATTACAAGAGCATATTTAATTGTGTTTCGAACCGAGCCGGTCTTCTAAGAAGTCCGGACTGTTTCTATGTTCTATATCGCTGTTGTTCAAAATGTTACACAGACGAAGCAATCTCGCCTCGTACGGATGAAGATCGTTAATCTCGTCATTTGATAGTAGATCGGAGCACATCGCAGTCATGTCGATTTCTAGAGGATAAACCTGCACGTTCCGGCCGTATCTAGTATGGAAAATGAATATTACGAAGAACGTTATGAACATTATTATTATCAGGTACAGTGACTACAAAAAGTATTAGCACACATTCTTATTTTCCAAAAAAACTTTTTTTTTAGTAGGTTTTCATTTCATTTTCATTGTACCAAATTTTTGTAGTCATATGAAAATACTACTACTAGTACTATTTCTAGATCTAATTAAAGCACATAACTGTGTGGATCAATGGATCAACGGATGAATTGTGGCCAGAGGAACGAAATTAAATGTAACCGGTTTTCTCAACAGAAGCTTCACAAGACATTTTAAAGTTCAGACAGTTAACTTTCGCTACTAATTAACAATTAGCAGGCATAAGCAGTAATTTCCTTTACTTCGATAGGTATTTGACAAATTTTTAATTGAAATAAAATCTTGGAAAATCTAATTCACTTTCACTTACCTGAGAAAATTCAAGTTATTTCTTCCGTGTCTGTAATGTGTGTCATCGTTCAGGTTCTTGAAGCCCGATCGGCCAAACCTAATGATGATATCTGGTGACTTGAAACGAGGATACCTGTTCACCTTTGAGCTACCATCGCCATCGCTGCTGGAAACTCTCTCTATATTTCCGTCCAGATCGCTGCGGCCGTATCTAATGAAAGAGGACCCCATGCTGCTTCGTCGTTCTTTTGAATCAGGATCTTCCGAGTTCCTATCGACGTCATGCCTCTTCAGCACGTATTCGAAGTCATTGGGCCCATCCTTGAAGATCCTCAAACTTCCATCAGCCTTCATGGGGGTTAATATGGAGGAAGAAACCAGCGCCCAGTTGCAGATGAAGGACAGCACATACAACGATGTTAACGAGCTCTTCTGAAAGAATATTAAAATCCTTTGGGCATTAGTTGCGTATGAAAGATCTATGAAATGGAAATGTGCTAATAATTTGCTGGTGAACTCTCAAGTACACCAATAAAAGATTTAAATCTGTACTTTTAAGTTATCTCCGAGAGCACTCTTTCTCAAAAAGTACCTAGCAAAATACAGAAAATGATATACAACGTTATGAATTCACAGATATTTATAAATATGTATATTAATAATAATAGCAAGTCATACAAAAAAGATAAAATAAAGTGTAACATAGAGAATACATAGGAATATTTATAGAAAGAACTGATTATTTACTTTACGTAACAAGATGGACGAACGATAATATCATTTGCATAACATTCGAGAACGCTGAAATCCCTATTGAACAAGACACACAATAAGGAGTAGTTATGAAGATCCAAAGAATCGCCGCGTAACGATGTTTCGTGTATAATTTCATACATTTCCTTTTCCCTGTATTTCTTTCCGTTTTATTCGCGTGTACACTCTCCTGAGCATAATGATTGTTTAAAAGTTCTTAAGAAGCTCTTAAAAGCTCTTAAAAATTGCACAAACTACTTTCCATAGAATTATTAAAATATCGGAATGTAGGAGAATAGGAATGAAAAGAAATATCAAACGTATTTTTTTTTTTAATGTAAAACTGGAATTTGCAGATAAAATGTATAATTTCGTTAATTAGATTTCAACAGAAAAAGAAGGTAAAGATGAAAAGTTTGTCAACTAACGAAATATATATTCTACAAGATTTAGGGTTAAGTTGGGGTTAGGTTAGGGTTATTTGACAATTACAAACACCAGCTTTATTATAATATATTTAATTTTGGAAACCAATATAACCGAATCACAGTATTTCGATCACATATCTCATTGTACTCCGGAACTTATCCATAATTCTATAATTAAAATAGATATTTTCAAAAATAAGTAAATATCCGAATACTTTTGTACAGTAATGTTAGTACATAGTAAGTCTAAATTCTCAAAATCTTAACTTCCACTGCTATGATTTTCAGCCCACGAAATACCACATGGTACAATTACCACGAGATAGCGGAGAATTGGTCGAAAGATTCTGTTACAGATTCCTCCAGATTATTTGATATGCGTTGTTGGTGACCGCGTCGGAAGCCGGTGATAAATAATATCGGCTTGTTATTAGATGTCTTAACAGGATGTTTAGTAATAACGCGGTATACCGAGCCAGATTAATACGACGTCTTACGTTACTTTAATTAACCCTGTACACGGTCGCCCTTCATAATGACCACGTCGCCTACGTTTTCTACTAAAAACGTACGGATTTACGAGGAAGAATAACCAGAGGAATAACCGACATAAACCAAGACCAAGAATAATATCGATGCTCTACTGGATCATTATCAATGTTATTATTCTTCGTTTGGCCTGGCCCAAAGCTTCAAGGCTTCTTTAACGACGAATGAGGAATGTTTACACAGGCAACAAAGGAAAAGAATATGAAGATCCGAAAAATTACAATGGTGATTCGAAAGTAAGATTCGTGGGAGAACAGAGGAAAAGAAAGGGAGAATAAGAATGATTTTTTTATCAAGACTGAAATTGTAAGAAATTTCTTTCTCCTGATTACGTTTATGATTATAATGGAAAATTGGATTTGATGGGGAATATTGAAGATAAGAAAAAATTGGTCATCGTAGAAGTGATTGTGCGTGTGAATGCAAATTTTCAATATCGTGATTACGTCACTATGATTTTCAATCCGTCATGTAGACGTATAAGTCGATAGAAATAAAAAGCTTCTCGAAACACGTTGAAATAAAATCATCGTTAAATAACACCACTGAAGAAATATTCCAAACTTCATCTCCATCATGGATTGAGGTTAGGTTGTTCCACAATCAGAGAATTATTCATAAATTTCTTCCAGTCTCCTTAACTTTGACTCCAGCAATGATGATCACTGTTACTTTATAAATTTCAAAAGCATTTCCTCAAAAACTATCAGAATACCGTCAAAGAAGGGTAAAGAATAAGACGAAGAAGTTGGATGAATGTGAAATTAAAATTCGTTCTCCGTCTGATATCGTATTCGTTGTCCGCTACGGAAGAAGATCGACTTCGCAAATTATGTTATCCATCGTCCTCGATACACCTACCGCTCTTTTGATAGCAATTTGTACGAGCAAGTCGTAAGAAAAGTGGCGAAACAAGATGGGTGTAACCATGAGGAATTTTAAATATATGTCACTGGCAAAAGAAATATCTCGTCAGAGCTATCGAAAATAACGGAAGGAGAAATGCAATGAACGACTCTCTAACCTATATGCTGTCTGCACGTACTATAATACATTTCTTTTATTAATTTAATATTTATCAGTTGAATTATATATATATTATATAATGTTAAATATATATATAAAATCAAATATACAAATATAATATATATACAAATATATTTATATACAAATACAAATATATTTATAAAATCATATACATATATCCATTACATATATGTAATCATTACATATATATAAATATATCTCATTTCTCTTTGCTTTTAAGGGATTTGTTTGACGAAGGGAATTTTATAATAAAATATATGTATAATGATATCGATAACTTATGATACGTGTCAGAAAAAGGTAGCGAGATCTACTCTTTATTATAAACAAATTGGCTTGAAAATTGTGTCTAATTGAAATAATATGGAATTTTTGTCCTAGCAGTGAGTTGCGCAACGAGAAGTTAAAGAGGTTTTGGTTCGTGAAGCGAGCGTGTAATAACTTGATTATAATTCGATTAAGCGTAATTATATATATAGAAGGAGAAATGTAACAGCATACATTTGTTCACTCTAGCATCGTGGTTAATGAATGGATCTGTTTTCAGGGGAGGAGAGATATGTATTTTAATATATTACAATCCTTTCGCTATGTTTGGAGTATATTAAAATTCCAAAAGAAATAATGACATCCTTAAATAAATCAATACTTTATTCATAATATTCTTTTCTGTCAGAAAAATATACGGAAGAATTTGCTTCGTCCAAAATGCGAAAGGAGTACTAAACTTTAGTAAATATAATAAAATATAATAAAAATATAATTAATTATTTATAGAATGAAATCCTACAAATTAGCTTTATGCAACTAATTGTAAGTATTAAATATAGATACATTGAATGAAAATCAAAGTGATTCTACATAGAGAACATTTAGAATTACTTGACCGGAAATGATCTGATGAGCTGTATGTGTAACAAAATACTAATTTGTACAAGAACAATTCTGCTACTTTCGATGTTACTGTTGAGATAAAAAATGGATATTGTGCAAAAGCAATAAAAACGCAAAGCAGAAGAAACAGAAAATACTAAAATATGCAATGCGTGGAAAATAAATTATTATATTATTATCATTTCGTGTGTATAATACGTGGGAGAATTATCAAATGTTTGAAACGAATTACAATAGATTCTCATTTTCTTGAACCACATTTATTGGAATGAAATGTTGGTTAATATTTAAATCCTCTTGTCTGAATATAATCTATTATTAATTGGATGAAAAATTGTAGATAGAGAAAATTAGTAAGTTCCTATCATTGTTCCATTTTGTTTCCTTCATTAATTAATGAGATGATATCATAGGTAATCGAAGAAGATACATAATATAATTATGTAAATAATCAATGAACTCTTATTTATCTTATTTATTTAAACTTTTCAGAGAACTAACTGTTTATGCGGCTAAAATTCATTAATTTTCTTCACTATCTGCGATTTGTCCATGGAAATAAAGTTCTAGTGTAATTCGGACTTCATTCGGATTTCATTTTGTACGCGTACGGTCGAGCTTAAATGATTTCAAATGGTACATTACGCGGTACGAGTGCCTGTTTCAGGAATGGAGACTTTTTAAACGTTTCAAAGTTACCTTCATCTTCCTTAATATAACTATATGTTGTTTTGTAAATTAATTAAAATAATTTTCAATTCTATAGAAGAAAGTAAGCTTTTTCAAAACAAGTTCAAAAGAAATTTCAAACTAGTTACTGTAATTCTATGGTCTTTCCATTCCATTAATAGAAATATATAAATTATAAAGTTCATTTCAAAACATCATATTTGCATCTATTTAATATTCCAAATTGAAAAAGAAAGTTAAGCTGCATGTAACTTTTAAACTTTTTTATAGTTTCATTTGCAATGGCCTACAAGAAAGTGTAACTATTTGTCCATAACTGCAAACATTCTTAATTTGTAAAATACTTAAAATTAATCTAATTAATCAATTCAATGGAAGAAGATCGATTAGTACTCAAATTAACTGCTGTTTTGATTGAATTACATGGAAACAGAAAAACAACAGTGGAAGCTGTAGAATAATTAAAAACGAAGTAATATTATATCAAGGACAGAATAAAAGATACTTGAACGCTGTTAATATCACTTCCATTGTTTTGTCATTATTCTTTGCTAATCTGTGGTTACCGCGTCGACAACTGTTACATATTTGTCACAAACGCAATAAGTCTCGTTTATTATCAAATCTATTATCAATTCACAAGACAATGCAAGCAATTTTTAATAGAATTGACAACAAACTTCACTTACTAACAATAAGACTTCTGACGCAAAACTATCTAAAATTGTTAACAAAATCAAGATCAAAGTATGCCTCTAATTGTGGTACCATTTCCTTTGACACAAAACAGTCACAACAACACAAAAGGTTAATACATTCTATTAAAAAAAGAAAACTTCAAATTACATAAGAATGCAGAAGCTGAAGATCAGTAACATTTTCACCGTGATTTTAATACACAAAGCACCTTTTACCTAATCTAGACCTATTGCAAAAAGAAGGAACATAAATAAATGAAAAGCCAAGAGAAAGTATAATAGCAAGAAAAAGGTCCAAACAGAGAGATCCACCGGTGCACCAAAAATTCACAAGAAGATTGAATCACTCACCATGTC
The DNA here is from genome assembly GCF_011952205.1 of Bombus bifarius. Lineage (NCBI taxonomy): Eukaryota > Metazoa > Arthropoda > Insecta > Hymenoptera > Apidae > Bombus > Bombus bifarius. The sequence continues at coordinate 891,047 of NW_022884519.1, read as the reverse complement.
GCAAGTGTAGTTGCTATGACTATCGAAAATTTTTCTCGATGGTCTCCGAATATGTCAAGTTCCTCCCCTTGGTGGGTGGATCGCGGTGAATTTGTTGCACAAAATGAAGAAGAAGAAGAAAGGTAGGGAAATAGAAAGGAAACTATCGCGTTCGCAGAAGGGATACGCGACGTTTGCGGCCTGTTGCTGCGGTGGAATGAGTGCCCGGGGTTAGAGATGACACCCTTTATATAGAGACACCCTCGGCGCATCCCCCGTAGTCACCTCGGGCCGACATGGGCCGACACATAGACGAGATAGCCTGAGTTATGATTGCCCGAGGCGTATAACACGATACCTCTACATTATTTTGATTCAATTACACCACCGGCTATCTCCTTTATTATTTATGAGTCTTGGCAAATAATAATCATCACCGAACAGAATCGATGATCCCTGTACCAAGACTTCTGAGATGGAACACGGATTGATCTATCAGTAACTGCTTCTTTTCACACTGGCACGATTATTTTCACGATTTTTCAATATAATAGTCTCAGATTTTCTATCTGAGTGATTTGGCCAAGTAAGAATGCTGACATGGATTACACTGATCGATCTGTAACTGTTTCTCTCCATGGTTGCACGACTGTTCTGACTATCGCTCCGTATAATAGTACAAACGGTTTAAAGTTTCCTGTTCGAGAGGTTTAGTGGAATAGGAATGATTTGCTGAGTCGTATACAGGGGATTTGAAGCTAATAGTCATTTTGGGGCCCCTACAAGTAAATCAAATTTAAAAAAGTTTAACCTGGCTAGATCGATGCTTGTTAAACCAATAGGAAATTAATATTTAAAGATTCTTTGGTTAATCTGTCACAATTCACTTGGATTATTACTATTACTATTATATATACATTATTATTAATTAGAATACGCACGATGCAATGGACAAAAGTGTTTTTAAAACTGCCATGATAAGCGAGACTCGTTGAAGGATTCAATAACGTTTTGATTTAACAGACGTCATTTTAGCAGAGTTAAAATTTGTATCCCAGTCTTTGCATACTAACAGACATATTTTCTGTGATAATTGTTCACTAATTTTGTTGATAAGTATTTTTGCAGCCCCACGCTTATAGTATCATTAGCGTGAAAGTAAATTCAAGCCTGGTTATACAATAGCACTATAATAAGACGTGACTATTTTGATTGTAAAATTTGAAAAAAATCTGAAAATATACTGTTTCGACCGTTCGCGGAGAGACGCGATCGCGAGATAGCACGTCAACGAGAGTTGTCAGTTCCCGTTACGATTAAATAATCGACGCCACAAACTGATCGATCCCCTTATTTCTATTATGATAATAAGGGTAGTTCAATGAAATTGCACAGAATTAACACAAATAAATTAATGTTTATTTCAACAACTTATTAACTAGAGAGATATAAATGGAACAAAATCAAAATATAACTGCGTTTTGGTTGATAAATAATGCGCGACGTATGATATGTGTGGACGGTTCGACTTCTCGAAAAGTTCTGATCGCCCTTCGATCTTTTTCGTCTTTTCTGGAAGACGACCAACCTAACCCCACTACGTTCGGATCACGCCACATTCTTTTACGCGAGGTAAAATAACGACCGCGAGTCGACGTTTCTGGAAGTCGCCCTGCTTAATGAACCATGCGCTTGCCACTACAATGTTTATTTGCCGGGCAGACGCGACGATTCGTCTGCGACATTGTAGTGCCACGATCGACGGTTAAGAATATGACCTATGGCAAGCCGCATGGCGTAACATATACATAGACATTATAATACATATATATTACATACATACTCTGTTTGGTAAAGATTAATTTTTGAATATTTGAGTAAATATTTGTGTTTAATTTAAAGGTGAACAGTTGTAATTTATGTCTAATATTTTCTTCTAGAATTGTTTCCCATTTATGTGGTATTTGATTTCATTCGCTCTGTTTGGTGGGTGGATCTTTGGAGAAATATCGGAAATTTGAATAAATATTTATACTCTACGGGAATTTCTATGTTATTGAAATATTGTAATAATTTATATAATTGTTTTTTATTCATTCCATATTCAGTTTGGATAGAAGAATATTTCATATTCGGGATTTGTGCTTCTATAATAAATGGTTATACAAAAAGCTACTGGAAGTTTGCATAAAGATTTAAGTGAATATTCACGTATTTATTTTTCATCGTTTGTTTTGTATTTGTTTTTCATTCGTGCTACCCTTTCCACCGATTACTATCACTTCCGTGATATTTTAGTGTAGCACCTAGAAAGAAGGATTCCTTCTCCTAAACACGCTTTGATTTTACTTCCTGTTGATTTAGATCGATTTTTCATTTTTAAATATTTCTTTTTTTTACCGATTTCTCGACCCAAAAATGATTCAGAGAATTATTCTCGTCGATAAAAAGCGATGAAAGCCAAATTAGTAAAATTGCAAGGAATATTAATTATTAATTTTTTTCATTCCTATTCTTTTTACAAAAAAACATTTTCTTCCTTTTATTCTTTTCTAATGCTAACACTAATTCTAATATTCTTAAATGCTTTATTATAATTATCAAGTAGACGAGAAAGATATAAAAAAATTCAAAGGAAGAAATATTATAAAAGGCGAAATATTTCTATAGAATATTTCTACAGAAATATGTCTACATATTTCTTTAGTAGATAAAGGCTTTCATGCATCGGGGATGAAGTGCAACAGGTAGAGGCACTTGTTTTCTAGGGGCGAATCTGGGTCACTTGTTTTCCATCATGACACAACAATCGCGACACAGGTGCGAATGTTTCCTTCTTATTTGATATATGTATTTCTTAAATGTTTTGGATCGTCTTCCACTAGTCGCGGGAGTGGCACAAGGAAGGGGCATTTAACTTTGCGCAAATCTTAAGTGCAATAAATCTGTAACAATAAAAATTCATTCGTCATCTTTCCAATTTAACCTATATTTAATTTTGTTAAAACAATTACTAAGTATCTTTTAAATTCGAATAAAAACATTGAAACAAAAAGATAAATCTAACAATATGCCCTATGCGTGCATCAAAATGTGTGTAACTTCTACAAGATCAATCCTTCTTTATCTACTTCCGGATAAAATGAACCTAATAAACGAGTGCGCACAAATTCCATAGAGTAGGAGAAAGGTGTAGAAGAAAAATAACGACCTATTTGGAATACAAATCGAATTCTTACAAATTATATTAATAACAGTTGATATTGAACGAAGTTTACGGATTATAAACTTTACGGATTATCGAATTAATGATTTCTGCTTTAACTTTTTAAGGACACAAGCATAACAACATCGGAACTTCCGGCAGTGCGCAAGTATTCCCCAATCTGACTTGAGGATAAACTTTAAAGTATTCAGACGCAATTCTTGAAGACGTGATTGCGTCTCCAGAAAAGTTAGCTGGCTTTTATTCCTGTCGTTCTTTCTTATGTCCTCTTCCTCTTCCTTCCTTTCCCTCCTCTCCTTTCTCTCCCACGTAGATGTACAGCGTATATAAGTACAATATAGCACAGTTTATCTTGAAAAATGGTTGTTTCCCTGCTCGCCAACAACCATTGTATATACATACTTGCTGTGTGGACGAAAAAGCCGGACTGACATCTTTAAAAGTATATAATCCGATGTTAAGCCTACGTACCAGTGGAAGGTATCCTAGACAGTCTGCTGAGAATTTTATATTTGGATGACATCGATGGTGAAGATACAGATCAATTAAAGAAATGGTTTAGATACTTACTATTTAATTGGTCATTTTAATCTTTTAAGTTAGAAAGTTAGGTTAAGTTAGAAAGTTACGTTTGGCCGTAATTCGACTAATTTGATTTTTATTTTCGTTTTCCAATGTAAAACATAATGAATTGGTAGAAATGTACCGACTAGTGAACGACTAGTTAAGCCGATTATCCGGCCACTTTTGTAGTCAATAACTAGTAGGCAAAAAAAGCCGATTGATCAGCCTTAAATTTGTAGTATTATTAATAACTCGATAAGATATACAAATAGAAGTACAATGTACTTCCTTTACTGTCTTTAGTATGATTTTAATATTTTTTAATATGTAGTAATATAGTATACTTACTTATATGTATATATTTGTATGTATCATAATTGTTATATAAAAAATTAAAAATAATAATTAGTATTTAATTAGTAATAAGTTAGTATAAAATAAACTAAATAAACACCAATTAATATACTATAAATACCTATTAATAAACTATAATCTTTGGTAATTATATCTTAATTTTATCAGAGCAAAGACTTCAATAAATATAACAATGTTAAAAAATTTACTTTCGAGTTTGTAATATTAAACAATCATAAATTTGACGCGTTTTGTAAAGGCTTTTGAAAATCATCGGCAAAGACGTCAGCTTCTTGAGAACCGGTTAATCGGTTAGTCGGATAGTTGCTAAATCTCTAATGATATGTTTAATGTAGAAGCAAATTGATGAATACCATTCCTGATCCTAATATTATTAGTGTTCTTTAAAAAAGATCTTATCATAGATATAATATGTAATATTTAGAGAAGTAACTATGAAAGAGAAGTTAACAATTAAATGATCAAAACTAACAGCAAATTGATCATTTAGTAGAATATACATATAGAATTTACATGGTTGTTGATCTTATGTTCTTAATTTACAAGCAAATAATAACAAACAAACAATAATGCTCACTTAAGAGTACCTAAATGATAGAAATGACCCGATTATAATCACATATAATTCGATTAAAGTTTCTAAAACCATTAAGTTATAGAAAGGATTGTTAAATAAGTAATACAAGGCTTATGCAAAAACGAATTATCTTTATATTTTAGGAATTTGATTCCACAATAGGCGATTTTTTATGAGATAAATACCACAGACAAAAGTAAAAATCTTGTCATCATTTTAATATCAAAATATTTGTGTGCATGGCCATTTTAGAAATAAATAATTATACATGTATATGTGGAATGTTACCGTCTTAATAAATAAAATGCAACAGCTGCCAAGATTTTAATTTCATAATATGTTTATTCATAAAGCGTGAGTGCTCCTGGTTTTTGTTTAGAAAATATAAAGTTGAAAGAAGAGTGATATATTAGTTAAACTTTAAAAAATTGATCAACGTGATGTACTAAAATTTTACCTTAACTACCTAAATTTATTTGTACTTGAGTTTAAATCAATATACTTTCCTCTTTAAAATGTTATCACTTTTTAATAGTCTACTTATCACTCCTCTTTGTATTTTTTTAAATTATATTTTACTTAGCATTAACACACTATTGATATAGTATATTAAAACTAAATAAACCGAAATCTTTAATTAATTGAGGAGAAAAACGAAATATCACATTCCTTATGTTTCTCTCCATTTTTTATGGTATTAACTTATGGCAGGACAATTATTTTGCATAATTAAAATGTTTCGCTTCTACAGCATTTTGTGGAATCTTCTTTTCTTATTTATGAGAAACTCTTCAAGTTAAGCTACCTAAATTCCTTCTTATCGGCAAACGTTAAAATCGGTTCATGAAACGACACTTGTGCCACACATGTAGCCATTATAAGTTTATTTAGCACGCAACCACTTATAAAATAGTATCTGTAAATTATTTTAAATTCAGTCTTTGTAAAAAATGTCCTTAGAAGCTATATTTTGTTTCACATTTGTTTGTTTCTTCTTGTTTTTGGATACAAAAACTTTTCGCAAATGAACAACAATTCCAGTTATTTTCCGAATCGTTGTTCGGATTTACTATATTTTTCTAACAGACACGTGAAATCCTTTGCAGATAAACTAACGTGTAAAGGTAACGTGCTGAAATAAAAAATACATATTATTACAAATTGAATGTAAAAAATGTTGAAGAATACGAAAACTATATATGATCGAAATAAACTTACTAGAATTCTGTTATTCGTGTTTGCCATGGCAAGACACCGTACGTGGAACAAAGGCGACCATATATTAGTCCCATATCAGGGTCCGGAATTCCCCGTGAATTTAATTTCTCATTAAGTAAATCGATATTTATTTCTTCCGGCTTAATCGTCCCTGTGACGACAGCTTCAGCTAATGTTTTTGTTAACGATACTATTTCTTTTTTTCCATCTGATGCGCACAACAAAGATATCCGCGTTTTCAATTTGAAGTCTATAAATTAGGAAGAACGATACATATATACATTACCATGTTCACCAGCATTATAGAATTAGATCCTATTCAATATATTATTAATTATAAGACATTATTTGTATAGGAAACGCACCGGTTATTCCATTTTGTGTGAATCCTGCATTTGGTTTACTCCAACTGATGCGATCCAGTAAATCGGGCCGTCTCTTTGCGAGTTCGTATTTCAATAAATTCTCATTTCGGACTAAGTAACCTATAACAACAAAAATCATTATAAGTATACTATTAATTATAAACATGATGTAATTAGCAATGAAATTTAATTATAAAATTCATTTTCTAATAATTTTCTAATTGTAAAACATTTTATAAGTTCTTTTTATTGATTTAGTAACAAAGCAATAGTTGAATAATATATCATATAATTATGTATCTTTTTAATAGCAAGATTAATCGAATTCGAATATACTATCGCACGCACACTTGATTTATCCTTGAGACTAGATAAGACTAAGTAAACTTTGTATTCAGTTCTAAAGATGCGAAAATTATTTGACATAACTACATTTTTTCAAATAATTACATTTTTAACTTATAAAATAAGTTCACATTGCTACAATTGAATATTTGCTATATAATTTCTACTAAAAATCCTAGAAAATCAAATCCATTTAATGCATTATTATTATTTTATTATTGAATTTTTGTTAAAAAATTATACAACTTTTAAATATACTTTTGTCCAAACTATTAGTAGATAATAGTAGTAATAATGGAACTTTAGCTAGTAGATAATATAATCAACAGCTTATGATAAGATTTGTAGTATGTTTTCAAAAAAAATTTTTGTATGGAAACATAATGTTTGTAAAAAATTATTTAAATAAACTAAGGATATATGTAAATCATGATAGAAGTTTACAAAAAAGTTGCATTATTACTACATTTAACATTAGAATAAAGCATTTTACAATAAACATTTTATGATTTTTTTTAAACCCACATATCAAAAAGAATTGATACGAAATTAAAGAAAATAAAGAAAATTAATCCTAGGAAGGGAACTTTAAGTTAATGGCAAGATATGTTTCGATTTTGAGGTTAGAATAAATACTCTATGAAATAAATATGTATGCAGAGAAATATTAACAATACAAAGATATTCTCAATTAGTTACGTGAAAAACTTTATAAGATCAACTAACTGAAAACATTAGTTCTACTAAAAATTTAAATAATAGTTAAGTTTAAGATAAGATTTAAGTCATGAAGTACTCCAAATTTAAGTTGACAGAACCATTGTTTCTACATTCTTTTATCAAAAAGGAGTACCTTAATTACATGTTCCGCTTCTATCTTCTTTGCATTTAAATTTTTCTGAAACCAGATATGACATTGACAAATCTAAAATAATCAACAGAATATTTATCTCTTGGAATTTAGATAGAATGACTGGCATAAAAAGATGAGATTCATATAGATTCATGTATCTTCTTATTTAAAAAAGTAAAAAGATATAATGATAGGAACGATGACATTGTAAAGCAATAAACAAAAATGAAAATTACCACTGATGTCAAAGAAACTGATGTAAGGTATACCAAGGGTAATACACCATCCAATAATTCGTATACAGTCAAAAACAGTGTCCTCCTTCGCGCCGAAAATGATCACTAAATGCCTTGGTAGCTTTTTCATTTCGTTCGCGACACGCGTCAGCATTTCAGTTTCTGTCCTTAGGTTCTCACGGTACCAGATTTCGGTACACTTGCGATGAACGATCATACAGCAATTATAAAACCCGGCAAATAAGTCACATGAAAAGTGGATTAGTGTTAGTAACATGCGAAATACTGTGAACATTATAACGTCCGATGATCGTCTAGTCTATGTAACATAATCACACAAGACTGGTTGTGATTTTAATGTTGAAACAAACTTTTTCAAAACTACCCGGGGATGGTCACGAGGAAAATTATGCACGTAGCCACTGACACTGACCCGTCTAGCAGACGGTTACCGTCACCTCACGTGCACCTGCTTACGCCAAATGATAAACGCACCCTTCTGTCGACAAGAAGCATTAAAACATATCATGTTGGCCGCCAAGTCACATAGAGTATGAGCACATTTTTGTCGCCTAGTTACTTTATATATTTTCATTAAGTAACGAATTATGACAATGGGATATATTTTTAAATGATCTGTAATAACCCTTCCCTATCTTATCTAAACAACAGCTAAACTGCACTACATATAATTGCACTATTTGAAGTAAAAGTGAAGATGGCGTATAGTTCATTTTTACTGCTAGTTACAATGTGTAAGAGGTTAGGATATTAGATGATACGAATTTCCAATATAAATGATGGCATAGTATATTTGCAAATTAAATAAATGGTAGTAATGGTCATACCATCACAGGAACGAATGAAAAAATGTATGCCTGATGTCGTTTAGGTGATGTTATTTGTATTGATTTAATGTACTCAAAGGAGTGTTATAAAATTACGACTAAAAGATAGTTGGATACTGAGCTGATCTTTATTGAACTGTATCTGTAATAAATCGGAAATACTAAGTAGAAAAATTTGACATGTTAAATATTCAAATATTAAAATGTTAGTTATTACGTCGTAACTATTTTTATTTTTCAGGTTATGTTTAATTCATTAGTATTTGTTTTCAAATTACAAATACCATAAAGGATATAACCTAACAAACGCGAAGATGGTACCCCGCTGGGGGTAGCCATCCACATGATAATCAAATAGCTAAAAAATTCTACCAAATGTCCAAATTGGAAAAATTGTGAATGTGAAATATTAAATAAAAAAAAAATGACAAATACATATATTATAGTAAAAAAAGCTAAACATTTTGAATGTATATTGTGTATTTACTAATACTTATTTACAAAATGGCGATATAAATAGCAGATTACAGTATACATAAAAAAAATAGTATACAAGAAAGTTAAGTGTAATGAAAATTGATATCAAACTTGAATTTAAAAATACAAGATATGATAAAGTTACGTTAATTTTATAAACAAAATAGTCCACAATATTATTCTATTTATGTAATTAATACCTTAAACTCTTTTAAATCATTTCATTCAAGTACTATATGCCGTGTTAGATCACTACATGCTCATAACGCGCATGCGCAGACTGTAATCATAAGTGTAAACTGTAGCTCACGGAAGGAAATGCCGCTATTTTGTAATAACAGAGTGTAGTTACAGTTATATAAACATAGTGACAAAGTTAATTCTGATATGTTGTGCAGTTAATAACTTGAATCATAAAAAATATCGTATAACTGCATAGAGATAGAAATATTATCATTTTATTGACCATAATTTTTACAGGTTAGACACGTGGTTTTACTCTACATTCTTACTTTTGTGAAGTTATGTATTTTTCGTACATAACCTTATATGTATTTTTAAGTTAACTATAGAATGAATTATTTTCAGTATTTATAAAATAAAAAGATGTCATTCCGAGGTCGCGGTGGTGGCGGCGGATTTGGTAAAGGAGGAGGTCGTGGTGGAAGAGGTGGAGGAGGATTCCGAGGAGGCCGTGGTGGTGATAGAGGTGGAAGAGGGTAATTATTACATTTCATACTTTCTCACTTGATATATAATAATGATTCATATATTATAGATATGATCAAGGTCCACCAGAACAAGTGACTCCATTAGGACATTTTACATGGACGGTTCAAGATGACTTAGTTGCTAAAGTAGATATAGAACAAGTACCCTTCTTTAATGCTCCAATTTATACAGAAAACAAACAACAAATTGGAAAAATAGATGAAATATTTGGCAACATTAGAGATTACTATGTGTCTATAAAATTATCCGAAAATATAAAGGCATCCAGTTTTCAAAAGGATGCACAGGTATATTTTGTTTTATATATATGAATCAAACTTGACAACTACTTTCCATTAATTATTACTACTGTATTCCATTACAGCTATTCATAGATCCAGCTAAGTTGTTACCTTTACAAAGGTTTTTGCCTAAACCTCCTGGTTCTGTACAAAAGAGAGGAGGTGGAGGTGGACGTGGAGCAAAAAGAGGTGGTGGAGGACATGGTGGTGGACGAGGTGGTGGCAGACCATCATTTGGACGTGGTGGAGGTTTTGGAAGAGGAGGTGGTGGCGGTGGTTTTAAAGGACGTGGAGGAGGAGGATTTGGACGTAATGATTCTGGCAGAAGTCGTGGAAGGGGAAGATGGTAGAAAATTAAAACTGCAGATGGATTTTTATATAAAGACATATTAAATGATAAAAATTTCTTAATTTCATTAAAGAGACTTAAATATAGGTAATTTTTAAAATACATAGCTGAAAGAATCATAATGAAAACAATATATGATTTATTTGTAACAATGCTGTTGGATATTATTTATCATTTCTGTTTTTATAAGTTCATGATATAAAACCACCTGTTTTATATATAATTGTTAAGTATATTTGACAGGAAAGAGTACTCTAAGTTTACACTTCATCGAATTTGATGTGCTTCCCAAGTTCTTTTTCTGCCTTTTTTAGTAATTTATTCCTTCCTCTCTGTTTGATTTTTACTTTTTTACTCAATTTTTCTTCTCTGTCATGCAAGATTTTATCCCAATACATTTTTTCCTCTTCACCTACACAAGAGGACATAAATGAAATTACTTCCTACTAAAATATTTACAACGTTCTCTTACCTTCTAATATTCTCATATTTCTTTCCTCATCAGACTTTTGTATAAATGCTTGTGCAGCTTCACTTGTATCACATCTTACATAAGCAAAACAAGAACCATCTTCAACATCTATATATTTTACAGAACTATTATTTTTTAATTCCATCTGAAAATATTAAAATATATCAAAATTATATATATTTATTTATTTATTTTTTACTCGCATTATATCTTCATGTTCGACATATATATATATATACCTTTAAACTTTTTGGATCTGTACATGGTTTATCCATTTCAATTTTAACTATAACTCCTGATGTAAATGAGAAACGACATGCAGATATACTATTTTGTTTCCCCGTTTTGTCCTTCTCATCATTTTCTACCCTTTCAGGTTTATTTTTTTCATAATTCGACCACTGAGTCCATCTTGTTTTTCTTAAATGTTGTTTGAGTTGTTTCATCTTACTTCTCTGTAATTCTAAGTATTTATTCCTAAGACATTTCCAGTCCTTCTTAGCCATAACTTGTAATCCTATACTATAACTAAAATCTTCCAGTTTACTTTGCTTCTTCCGCTTTTTCCTTTTCTTTTTTTTTTCATTTGTATTTTCTTGTTCTTTATTATTTAGAATAGTACTGTCATCAATTACCATTTGTTCATTTTCATCACAATTATCTGATACTTGTTCTTCCTTTAAAGGCACATTCCTCTCACATTTATTTAATTTTCTTTGTGTACCTTCCAAAAAAACATCACTTTGTTTTTCATTACTTGATTCTATTTCCCCACTGTGTAAATCACTGGGATTTTTTAGCTTTTTCTTTTTACTTTTTATCAGTTCACTGTCCATTTGCTCTTCTGTTTCTCCTGGTTCTGCAGATTCTGTATCTGAGTGTTTTCTTTTTTTTGCTTTCTTTTTATTGTTATTATCATGATTTTCTGAAGTATTATTGATGTTTGTGTGCATCTGCTGCTCATTACTTTTGTCTGTTTCAGTGTCTTCCAATTTTTCATTAGCAGCAGTATTTTCAGAACAGATACTTTTCTCATTTCCTAATGTCACATCTTTTTCTGCATTATCAAATGTAGTAATGCTTAAAAGTTTATCAGGAGCTGTATATGATGGTAAAACACAGCCTTTTTTTTCAAATGCCTAAAATATATTAATTCAATAGTATAAAGTAATTAAAAATTTTCCATTGTTATATATGTTCCACTTACCTTTAAACAGTTTTTAGCACTTTCAATTGTATCGAACTCTACAAATGCAAATCCTTTTATCTTTTTATTATTTTTAAATCGTGGAATAGAAACATATACAACTTGACCATATTGAGAAAATATTGAACTCAGTGTTTCATGATCTGTATCTGGAGGTAAATTTTGTACGTAAACTGTACATTCATCGGTGTTTTCTTTTTGTGCTATTGGTGTTATACGTCGTACTTTCATACCATCTTCAGATAATGATAATATTGTAGATGCTTGTACACCTTTAGATATCCTGTTTATATCAGTAGTCAATTCTCTTATTTTATTAAATTTTAGAAAAACACTGAGGTCCACATCTGAAATATTCAAAGATAAAATTTTAAAATGTCAAATGACAATTAATAATGTCATAATGTTAACATTATAATTCTTACATGGATCTTCTTTAACTAAATTACTTAAAAATCTATCTTTACTTAGATTTGCATCACTAAAGTAAAATTCCATTTGTTTTAGTATCGCAGCGTGCAGTGCCTTTTTTCTAAGTCTGGGTTTCCCTCTAGAAATGCTTGTAACTTTATTAACTGTTTCTATACGCGAGTCTTCCACTGATTTTTGCACTTGCGGTACAGGAACTCTCTCTGAATCTAACTCCATATCAGACTGTTGTTCTTCCATCACCATTGTTATCTAAAAATTTGTATAACTGACGATGAACAACTACGTATAATTTCTCCTATTACCAAGTATCTGTAAAAAATAACGAAAATGTAAATTTCAAACTTAAGCAAATGTTTCGTACTTATTTCAGACACCTTATAAAACTAGAATGATGCTAAGAATATTCAATATCTTACAATACGTATATAGCACTTGAAAAAAATGAAATTTGTTACGCATACAATCCAAATTGTAAACGTTTACCGGTTGAGAAACCTTGTAAACATAAAGCCAAGCCTGAAATCACGCAAATTGCAGTCAGAATATCTGAGGAACTATATAGGATTATTTTAAAGATGCTAAAATGTTTAAAAATCACAAATTTATAGGGATTTTATTTTGTCATTTTAGGGACCTTTAAAACATTAATCGTCAGATATTACAATTATTTAGTTAAACAAAAATATATATTGCTGTAAAAAGTAGATTAACATATATGATTTAAAAACAATATTCAACGAATGTTTTATTATCTGTACCAATAAAATTCATAATATTTTAGACATATGTCTTTATTTGACTTCCTTTCTGTAGTCGATTAAGTAGTTAATGGTAGCCACTCCTGACATATATGTATAATCATTGAACTGAACTGTTCAAGAACCTCAAGTCATTCGTTGATTCGTATGTTGGGTGCAATTAATTAAAGAAATTCTATTTAAAACAATGGATGAAATGGGTATTATTCTGCCTGATAAGGTATATATATTTCTGTTCAGATTTTCTTCCAAAATTACAAAACAGAGAAATGAACGGTCAAGAGTTATTGTTGAACTTAAAATTATTCACTGTAACCTCAATTTGTATTCTATTTAATTGTTATGTATTGTTATTTATAATAAAAATTCCTCGTACTTTTGTTGTGACGTAAGTAATATTTCTTTTGTTAAATTTTAGGATATTGGAGAGATGGATTGCAAACCTGTAAGTGGACACTATACTGGTGCTGGTGATGAACTAGATGTTGAAGATCTTTATACAAAGTACAAGGTAGGAAAATTTGATATTCTATTCCTCTATATACTTCTTTGCTTATGTATATATATTTAATTAATATAAGAACATAATAATAATTTTATATTTATAGAAACTACAAAGAATGCTAGAATTTCTCGAGGTTCAAGAAGAATATATTAAAGATGAACAACGTAATTTGAAAAAAGAATATTTACATGCTCAAGAAGAAGTAAAGCGCATACAAAGTGTGCCTTTGGTTATTGGACAATTCTTAGAAGCTGTAGACCAAAACACTGGTATTGTAGGTTCTACTACAGGTTCTAATTATTATGTACGGATTTTATCTACAATTGATAGAGAACTGTTAAAGCCTTCTGCAAGTGTAGCTCTTCATAAACATAGCAATGCTTTAGTAGATGTTCTACCACCAGAAGCTGACTCAAGTATTTCAATGTTGCAAGCAGGTACTTTATTGTTATTGTTAGCAATTTAAAAAATTGTAGAAAGAATAGTGTTTCATGTATTATTTTATTTTATAGATGAGAAACCTGATATTCAATATAGTGACATTGGAGGCATGGACATGCAAAAACAAGAGATTAGAGAAGCAGTAGAACTACCTTTAACTCATTTTGAATTGTATAAACAAATTGGAATCGATCCACCAAGAGGTGTGTTAATGTATGGTCCCCCTGGATGTGGTAAAACTATGCTTGCAAAAGCTGTAGCTAGACATACTACTGGTATGTATCATTTTCAGTGTTATATATTTTAAGAACATTTGAATAAACAGTATACTTAACTTCTTCTAACTTAGTACAATTAATATTTTTTAGCTGCATTTATTCGCGTAGTAGGATCAGAATTCGTACAGAAATACTTAGGTGAAGGACCAAGGATGGTCAGAGATGTCTTCCGTCTAGCCAAAGAAAATTCGCCAGCTATAATTTTCGTTGATGAAATCGATGCTATAGCCACAAAAAGGTTCGACGCACAGACTGGTGCTGACCGCGAAGTTCAACGTATTCTTTTGGAACTGCTTAATCAGATGGATGGTTTTGATCAAACTACTAATGTTAAAGTTATTATGGCTACAAATAGGTACGATTTTGATCTTTATTGTGATCTTTACAAAAAGTAATTGATATAAATGCAATGATCCATCTTCTTTTTAGGGCTGATACATTAGATCCTGCATTGTTGCGTCCTGGCAGGTTAGATCGAAAAATCGAATTTCCTCTACCTGATCGTCGTCAAAAACGTTTGATTTTTTCGACAATTACGGCGAAAATGAATCTGAGCGAAGAAGTAGATCTTGAAGATTATGTAGCACGACCAGATAGAATTTCTGGTGCAGATATTAACGCAATTTGCCAAGAAGCAGGAATGCACGCAGTTCGTGAGAATCGATATATAGTCTTGGCGAAAGATTTCGAGAAGGGCTATAAAAATAATATTAAAAAGGATGAATCTGAACACGAATTCTATAAATAATTAGGGAGAAACCCTAATAGTAATACTATGCGCCATTTACATTTTATGATCACATATGTATTTGCAAATTTATGTATTGCTATAAATCCAATAATCAATATACGTTTATACAATTTTTGCCTTATCAGTTACACACATTATTAGTTATCTGTCTCAGTTCACGAATTTTCAGTTATTTAGAAATATATGAACACTAGTGGTATTGTAAGGAAGTTTATCGCGTGTAATTGATCTATTTAAAATTATGAAACAAATCATTTTTTAATATTGATTATTATTACTAAATTTATGAAATGTATTAAAGAAAATACTTATACTTTCGTTTTATCAAAATTTATCGAAATACTAAAATATATGAAATAAGTCAGAATTATTCTAGTTTCTTTAAAGGTCAAGTGATGACAAACGTCATTGTGATCGTCCATCACGAAATGTTATGACATGATACAACATCGATATGTAAAATAATTCAACTAATTCATTGTTCAAAGTATATAACAACAAAAATATCGCTGTATATCGAACGAAAGTGATTAATTTTATTTATTTAATATTACATTTTTATATCAATTAACGTAAAGATCGCAATCCTAACCTAACCGTCAGTTAGTAGTTAGTAGTTTAAAAAATATCTTTTAAATTTTTCAATATATCTTGAGATTATTGAACTTTAATAGTACGATAAAACTTTATTACGAAATGAATTTACCACGAATATTAATAATAAGCACCGAAAAAGGGAAAGCTAATGAAATTGCAGCGTGTAAGTTGAAACTTTAATATCTTTTTAATTTCGATATTAAAAATTTGGTAAATTAATCTTTTTTATATAAATGTTTGGATGAGTATTATTTGTTGCAATAATTTTTTATTTTTATATGTTATTTTATTTTATAGATATAGGTGGAGAAAAATTGTCTAAACAAGATCATTTTGAATATCATTTATGGGATATTCAAAACAAATATTACAAAACACAAGTGTTAATATGTGTAATAGAAAATCCTTCTGAAGATATTTCAATTGATAATGTAGAAGCATTAATTGTACATCATAATCCACAGGCAGTAAGATATTTAACTTCTAAACAGAATCTTTGACAGAACGAATGATCTTCAGCACTGATTTTCCTAGGAAGATGCAGATCAGAATTTAAAGAAATGGTCATCTCTAATTGATTCTTTGGCAGAAGCTGAGGTGCTACTGTTTTCTTGTAATTTTATAACAGACACCATAATTAGGAATGAAGGTATATACAAATAACAATTGTTATATTAACTTGAGGAACATTAGACATGTAATTAGTGTATTTCAGTGATAAAATGGTGTCTGCAAAACAGATTTGAGCTAATTGAATTAAATAGACCGGATGTAGGTGCTTCAGAAGCTGATTCAGAAAATAACAAATATGGTATTGAGAGGATTATTGAAGCTTTACATGCTCATATGTGGCCAAACATGATACTTAAAGGTTTCTAATAAAGACCTATATATACACTTAAACTAAATTGCCTAAGTTTAAAAAATATTGCTTCATAAGTGGAAATGCTTATTCACTAATTGTTTAAAATTTGTAACTTATTGTAACTTTACAGGAAAACCATTGGATGTAGGAGAACAAAATCCTGATATGGCTGAAGTTGAAGAACAGTTTGAAAACATTGAATTAAATCAAGATTCTACAAAAACATTACCAATAGAAAACATGCTAGGTAAGTTGAAGAATAATTCATTATGAGATTTTTTTGCAGCTCCTATATACTATTTTTTTCAGATGGAATTATGGGTGAAGAGAATGTAGATTTTGGAGAATTGTTTAGTCAATTGAGAGCTATGAAAGAACATGCAGCATTGCTGCCAACTGATCAAAGACGAATAGCCGCTGAACAATTAGTTACTGCTTTTTGGAAAGCGATGGGTGGTGATCCATCAGAAATGGAAGATTAATATATGTATTAATTGTATAATGCACTTAAATTCATATTAGGAATGCGTATCTTTATCTTGACATCTTTTTGATATATTAATTTTTAAGGAGAGAACATGACGGTCGTTACAATAGTTAATTGTGAAATATTTGAAGTCGTTTAAATAAAAATCAGATGTAACGTAACAATGTTAAATTATAATAAACATAAGTATAAAATCAAAAGATTTGATTAAAAGTATTGTTTGTAAAAGATTCTCTTTTACACATGAATATTTCCATTGAAACTTTGTATAATTTCATTATAGATACAATTAAATTAATTCAAATAATCATCGATCAAATCGAAATATATATACAGTAATGTTTCGCTAATTGACCACGGATCTGGACTGTATCTGGCCAATTATCAAGAGAAGTATTTTAAGACATTCCAAGTATTTCTTTTTGTCAATGAATGTGAGTGAGATATAGATACTTGATACATTTGTTTATTTTGTATGCGTAATATCAGTGAACTGTGGATATTTATGCAAGTTTATATTTTTATGATTATAACTAAAAAAATAGAATTTGAATATAAATTTGTTTCACCATTTAAATATTGTAACGAGTAGTATTATATTTCTAGTATTTTATTTCGAATATTTTTATATATTACGTGCATTATATAGATTTTTGCATTTAAATTCTACTTAATACATAAAGATGCATAAATGTTCAAAGTCCAGAACGTTGAAAATTCACTTCCAAGAACTGGCGGGGGTAGAAATGGTCAATGAATCAAATTCCTGGTCAGTTAACGTGGCATTATTGTATTTAGTGGTTGTTCTTTGTTTATTCCTCAAACATTGGCATCCCTTGTTTCTCCCGAATTGGTGAGCGTTTATAGTTGCCGGCCTGCCGTTTGACTAAAATGTCTGACGCTTTTCTCGCAGTGGCTCCGTTTGATTTGGACGAACATAGGATAGTGAAATTAAAAATATTGGTAGAACAAAAAAATCAGGCGTGTAACATTGATAATATTTCATCATTTTTATCGTCAGCAACATGTACCCATCGGTTACTTAGCACTCAGCATGGAGTAAGTTTTTGTAACAACCAACAAAACTATATCCAGTAATATTTAGTCCTCTATTAACATTTTTTTTCGAATTTCGATCTGTTTGACTGGATGGTGACAGTTTTGTAAAATTTTACTGAAAATAAGTGTGTTCATCATAACCTTATAAAGTATATTTAAAAATTGGATAGTCGAACCTATTTTACTTTACTTACGATTTCCTCTATAAAAACATACATCAATGATTTAAACCAGTCAATGTTTTAATGTTTTACCTGTCTGTCGAATCGGTTTCGTAATTGCTTTTTATTTTGTGAAGTATCAATTTAAAATTATTATTGATGATGATGTATATGGCGTAATTGTACTTGTAGTACTATTTAATAAGGTTCTTGTGGGGATATGTGTAAATGCTTGTATTTTTGTAAAATTTTGATTATATTTTATATCAAAGTGTGTTCTTTTTTTGTGAAACATATTATATGGAATGTTACAAAAAAGAGACCTAAGATAATTTTTGTATCTTTTGATCATTTATGTTGACCACATATCTTTTTAGTCTTCTGAATACTAGGTTACAAAGTGTTATAATCTTTTTTTTATAATACCTTGCTTATTAGATTTAAAAAAATGTTAATAATATTCTTATTTAAAAAACAAAAATACATAAAAGAATAAGTTATAATTGTTTCACGCAGGAAGATTATAATTTTTTGTACATAGATATGAATTATATATGTTTTATTTTATAGAATCTGATATATATATATTAAGCATGAAAAATAAAGTTTTTGTTGATGCTTGTAATACTAATTTAAAGAATAATCATATGCATGATAAAGTAAGGCATTGTCAATGACAAAAACAATGTAGCTGATCTCCTTGAAGGTAAATTTTCATACTTGTTTGTTTTTTTCTGCAATAAATTAATTATGTTGTATTCTTTTCTTTTATTGTGATATAATTTTATATATAGAAGAACCAGAAAATAAAAGTGTTAACACAATGTCACAATCAGAAGATGCTTATGCTCCAGAGGAACCAACACCAGACATTCCAATATCTTTACTTGATATACAAATGCCAGAAACACCAGATAGTACAAAAGGCCAAACTAGCGATGGAGACACACCTAGGTTGGAGAGTCCCAAGATGCTCAAGCCTGTGCTAGGAAAATTACAAGCTAAGAAGAGATTGATGGCATTTGCCAACAAATTTAATGTCCCACCAAAACTCCAAAATAAATCCAATCTACTTCAAGCACATTCTACCAAAGTTTCTAAATCTAAAACTATGCCAAGTGATAATAGTAAATCTTCAAAAAATGATTCAAGCACAATTGTAAATGTTGACTCAGACTCTGTACAATTTCATAATCGTCATTCAAGTGGTGGTAAATCAAAAAAGAAAACAGGTAATGTTCAATAAGCTTAATTTATAGATCTTTTTATATTTAAAAAATGTATAATTTGTAACTAATTTCAATATGGAAACATTTCCATCATATAGAAGAAAAAATATTGGCTATTGAAGAGATTAGACGAGAAGAATCTAAAAGTAAAATGTTACTGGCCGAAGCTATGGCTGCAGGTACTTATAATATGAAATTTTAGATAAAACTTAATTATAACTATAACTATATTACACTAACTATATTATCTTACAGCTAGTTTAGAAGAGGAAAATTATGCAAATAGGAATGGACAAAATTTATTAGATAATGTAAAGATTTTGAGAGAAAGAAGTAGACAAGATGATGTTAATGTCTCTTATAAAAGTGCTTCAAAGTCTGCAATAGAAAATAAATATTCAGAGAGGTATAAAAATATTTATCGTTTTTGTATAATAAACAGTTAATTCTTGCATTTTTATATGTATAAGTAATGTGCAAAAACTATTTTAAGAAGGCGATATGGAAGAGAAGAACGAAGAGATAGCGCGAGTAAAGAGTCAAAAGATTATAATGGTAGCAAAGAACGATATTATAAAGTCCCGCGTGATAAAGAACAACGTAGAAAAGATAAAGATAAGAAAGATGATAAAGATAAGCGAGAGGGTAGTAATAAATACGAAGAGAACCGAGATAGGAAAGATGAAGAAAAAGATAAAAAGGATAATGATAAATGGGAAGATGTACGAGAAAAGAAAGGAATAAAAGAGAAGAAGGAGAGTCTTAAAGAAAAAAGAAGTGATTCACAGGAGAAACCTGAAATTAAAGATAGAAAAGAAAAGGAGAAAGATAAAGACAAAGGAAAGGAGAAAGACATAATGAATTTTTCTTCGTGGGTGGAGTTAAAAAAGTGTGGTATAATGATGGACGACATCATTGAGATTAAAAGACGTGATTACTCGGAACGATCAATAAAGAACAGGTTTGCTTGTGACTCAAAATATTTACATTATTTTTTATATCTTTTTTATATATTATGTAGATATTTGGCATATATATATATATATATATTACAGAACAGCCGAGGATTATTTACGTCACTTTGAGCAAATGTTAATGATAAACGATTGTCGTTTGAAACGTTACGCTTTTATTGCCGAAGGACTGGAAGGTCCTAAAGAGTACCCTCCTGAATCAGTAAGAGCAACTAAACGAGGAAGGCCTCAATTATTTTATTCTGAAAATCCTCGTATGTCGCTTTTCATCAATCATCAGCAAATTCTTCAAGCAGTTACTGCCGATCATCGTGATAAAATGCGGAACATATGCGAGACAGACTTTATACGGTATACTAAAATGTCTTTTGTCTCACTAATTTTCCTTTACCCATTCAGATCTTAACAATTCTAGAAACGATACGGAAGCAGCGGAAAAATCTCAATGTACACGTAACTGGTATCCAAAGACAGGCATATGTAAATCTGAAGGAAATGACAAGTGGCATGTACCAATTAATGTACAACTGCCTAGGTCAAAATGGGATAGTGAAGATGAAGACAGATTATCCGACACTGAAAAGGAACAAAGAAATGTAGTGAAATCGAGCGGCATGACTTCGAAGCAAGGTAAATATTTTGTTTACTTTATTTATAAATTAGAAAAGTTTGTATAAAATTTATTTTAGAACCTGAGGAATTTTCTCCACGGTTAAGTACGATAGAAGAAGACATTAATAAAGACCAGAAAATGATCAACGAAGATGAGGCTTCTAGTGTTAAAAAAATAGACGACAATAGACAATCAACATCTCCTTTGTTACAGTCTGCAGGCAACGAAAAATTAGCATCGGAGTATGAACAGTTCATGAAGATGGTTTGCAGTGATATTCCAATGTCGAAAGAATTCTCCCCAAAACCGAACAAAGCTTCTGCCTCGACGTTAAGCTATCATGAATTTAATATAGAAACTAATTTGCCGAATGACAATAATTTTTCGTTTGTAGAGCATAGTATATCCGGAAAGTCGGATAAAAGTAATTCAAGTAAAATTGAGGAAAAATTCAAATCCAATGAAAGCCGACAGAACTTGGAAAATATTTCGAAGATCGAGGACGATCAGATACCATCAAGCAGTTCTCATATTCAGGTTCAAAAACGCGTAAGAGTAGAGAGTAAAAATATACATGATAAAAGTGAATCGGAAGATTCTAAATCAATACCCAGCGATTGGGAAAACGTTCGAATTAAAGTAGAACGTATGAGCGACGAAAATTCTGATTCTAAAGAAACAAGAAAGAAAAAAAGACGAAAGAAAGTGACTTCTAGCAGTAGTGAATCATCCAGTTCGTCGAGTTCTTCCGACTCTGAGGAAGAAGTAAAAAGAAAGAAAAGAAAACGAAAAATATCGAACGATTCGGACTCATTATCGGATTCAGATAGCAGCGATAGTAGTAGTAGCAGCAGTGATTCTTCTAGTTCCGATGATAAACGGAAGAAAAGAAAGAAGAAGAAACGAAAAGCTGAAAAAAGAAAGAAAAAAGCGAAACGAATTGCAAAGACGAAGAAGAAGAGAAGAAGGAAAGTCAGTTCGGATTCAAGTAGTAGCGATTCGTCTGAAGATAGGAGGAAAAAAAGGGTAGCGACTAGAAAGTCTAAGCAGAAGAAAGAATATAACGATAAACAAGATAACAGAGAAGATATAATAAAGACGATACAAAAGTCGCCTTTGGAATCTTCTTCATTAGAAAATGCGAAATTGGTACGTTCTCAAGTTCCATTAAAGAAAATTAAAGAGGAAGTAAAAGTCGAAAATAGGAAAAGATCCTCAGATAAACACGACGTTTGGAACAAGGATCAGGAATTGGTCAGAAAGGTGATTTCCGATAGCGACATCCACAATAAAACCCACAAAGATGAAGAAAAAAGAAACAAAGTCGAAGAGCGATACTTGGAAGAGTGGGAAATGGATTCCGTGATCATGCCGCAGAAAGGAGAAAAACTGTCAAAGAGTAATGTTGAAAAAGTAGAAAATACTGATATACAAAACATTCGAAAAATAGAAAGGAAGGAGGAACGATGCAAGAAAGATGACAAGAATAAAAATGACGAACGTTTGGAAGAAAAATGTTCAAGCATAAGCAAGGAGATCATCCCAGGGAGTTTAAAGATAGAAGAAGATGTAGATGGAAAGAAAAAGAGGAAAAGAGATAAAGAGAAAAAGGACAGCAGTGAATTTTTAGCTGACTGGAAGAAGGAGAGTGAGCGTATATCTCAGCAAATAATGCAAGACGAAATAAAGCTTTCTAAAAAGTTAGACAAACAAAAAAGAGACAAATGGGGAGAGACTGAATTTGATACCCTGAATGTCCCATCGTTAACACAACTTGAAAAGGAAGTAAATAAGAGACAATTACTAGCGGACGAATGGGAAGTCGACAGCTTAGAAGCTGTGTCTGATTTAATGATTAATAAAAAGAAAACCTCTCGTATTTCAAAGAAATTAGAAAAAGAGGTTCGATATGATAAGAAAACAGATACATATATCGCTATAGAAAAGGAAACTGTAAAGGAATGTAAAAAGAGGCAAGATAGATTGTCTGCAATGAGAATTTGGGAAGAAGAACAAGAAGAAGGAGAGAAAGAAGCTTTGATGCTCCTGGAACAGAAGAGTAAGAGGAAGAGAGATGATTGGGACATTGAAGAAGAATCATTCTTACGAGAAAAAAGTGACAGAAAAGAAAACGTAGAAGACAGCATTACTATAATCGAGAGCATCCATAAGGAGGTAAATGCAGTCAGTAAAAATGTGGATGCATCTATGAAGCATGATGTTGTTACTAGCAAAAAGAGCAAGAAAAGTCGTTGGGATATGGAATCACAGTCTGAAGAAAAAATAAAGCTTAAAGCTCCTGTTATGTGGGAGGAAGAGTGTGCAGAATGGACGAAAGTGAATAAATTCGACCACGATATTGAGAGAGTATCTTTGGAATGCTGTGACCCGATATTAGCTAAAACGAAGATAAAAGACGAGGACGTTTGTATGGTTGAACAGCAGTTGAGAAAGTCTACATCTAAGAATTCAACAAGTGCAGATATTATCGATTTGTTTCCTAGAAAATGTCAGGATATAGATTTGTTAGAATCATCCTGGACTCCGGAAGAACATACTAGATGTAAGTCGCGAATAAGAAGTTTGGGCAACAGTTCACAGGAAAATGTGCTCTTTGATAAGACCAAAGAATTGACGCCTTCGAAAGAACAATGTACTGCAGGACAATTAAAGGATATCTTTGAGATAGATGTGAAATTAACGAAAAAAAATACAGAATTGTATAGTCCCAGTTCTCCAGCTGGATCCCAGAAGTCTGAAGTATGTTTATATATAAGATACATTTTTTAAGTCTATATTAATTAAGTATATTAATTATTTGTTTCTTCTTTTAGGATATGGAAATTTTTAAGGATAATCAGGTAAATCTGAAGGAGAGTCTCCTACACGATAAACTAAAGAATGAAATTCTGGTTATGTCTGATGATGAATCAGTTCCCAATATACCTCTTCAAATAAAGTATCGCGATGGTAAATATGCAAAAGCTGCAGTGATGAAGGAAGAATTTGAAGAAATTTTAGGAGTGCAGAAGATAGAGGATCAGACTCTTCGAAAGAAATTCGATGTGAAAGTATCTGAAAGTTCGTCTGAATTTCCAATCAACGAACCATACCCAGACACGAACTATAAATCATTACGAATGGACATATTCGCAGGGTATGAATCTGATGAATCACATGGAAAATTAAGCAACAAGAGTTCTGAGGCAATATCTTCATCTGCTAGCGCAAAAGGAACAGAGGAGACTAATGAAGGAAAAGCAGCACTCAAGTTGATTCCTAAACAACTGTTAGTCCGACGAAACAATGAACGCGTGAAGACAAAAATGATTTCAGACGATCCCATGCAACACGCTGCGGCTCTATTGACCATTCAGAAGAAACTTCGAGAGTCGCACTCTGTGAAAAACGATATAACAAACACATATTGCGAAGAACCTAATGAATTTAGGATCGAGTGTGAAAAGACATCCAATATACATGCACCTGTTGCTGAAGTTATTCCTACGGAACAGACTACTATTACGGATGTTAAGGTGGACTCGAAAGACTTGTCGATAACAGTGAAAACCTCGATTACCACAAAATCGGAATCACCAGGGGCGGTGAAGCTCGATTTCAATGAGTACAGGTCTGGGAACAAAGGAACTAAGTTGGAAGAACTTAAAAAGTCTAGACCACGTAATAGTAAAGATATTAGTGACACGGAATGTCAAGTAAGATCACCGGGCAGAGAGCAGAAAAAGAAAAGTCCTAGTAGAAAGGGGAATAGGGAAGATAAACGAATTAGTGATCGTAGCAAAGAAAGAAGAGATAAGAAATTTGATGATAGAGAAAGAGTAGATAGGAGAGATAGTAGGAGTTCGAAACAGGAGTACAATGAATGTAGAAGGAGGTTCAGTCCTTCTACTAGTCGCAATAAAAAACGTACTTCCTGGGAACGGGAAGGAAGTCGTAGCGAAAGCCATAGCCGCAGTTGGAGTAGAAGTAGAAGCAAAAGTCCAAAGAGAAAGGAAGAGTCGTTTGCAGGCTTTTCTAGTAAAGAAAAACGATCAAATAGAATCGATGAGGATAGATCCAGTAGAGCAAGAATAGATGATAGGAGAGAAAGATCTATAAGAGGTTCTCCTAGATCTAACACTGCCCCACATAATAAAGGTAATGTTTTTTTCTTTCTTTAATATTTTCCCTTTTTTTACCTTCAATTTTTTATGATTTAGTATTATTGGTAATTGTCTACAGATCATTTTAAAAAACATGGACCTATTAAAGGAGATCGAGATGACTGGAATAGAAAGAAGTACGACTGTATGGAAAGAGAAAAGGAAGGTAGGTCGTACGAATCAATGGAAGTACTACGAGAGAGAAACGTGGATATTGATAGACATAGAGAGAGTAGATTTCGCGGAGATGAAGCAGATCGGTCACTATGGCCGTACGAAGCAGAGAACATGCTTCGGGATGGAAATGAGTCCTTAGATTCCTATCCCAATAGTCAAGATTTAGATCTTGATTATGAAGAGAAAACGTACTACAGGGATGACAGTATTGAGAGGGATATCATGGAAGGTCCTTTTCGTCCTTCATCAAAATTCAAGCATAGGTAGCATTAATATTAACATTATTAATAAAAGTAGTATTGACGTTAACAATGCGCACTAAACGAATTATATTATTTCAAAAGAAAAAGTAGGCTCAGTACAAGAAGAGACAGACAATGGGAAAAGGAAAGAGAACCTTTGGATCTAGATAGACATGGACACGTTCGAAGAACGGATAAATTACCTCCACCTAGAGGTCGTTCTCCATTACGGTCGCGAAGATCACCACGTAGATCATCACACGACCGCTTTAGACGTGAATCTAGATCGCGATCGAAATCATGGTCAAGATCAAGATCACGATCTAGGTCAAGATCTAGATCCAGATCGCGATCTCGATCAACATCCAGGTCTCGGTCGATGATGCATTCAAGATCGAGATCTAGATCAGGATCTCGATCAAGAACTAGGTCTACCTCGGGGTCCAGAATGAGAAGTCCGGATCATTTACGAATGACGGAACGATTACGATCTTCCAGGTGAATTTCTAAAAATAATTTATAGTAATTAGTTATTGTCGGATTGTTGGTAAGTTTATCTTACTATCGATTCAGATCACCTTCCGTGGGACGAGGTAGAGTGAGCGAAAGTTCAAGGGAAAGGAAGGATGAACACGATAATATGAAACTATTAGATAGCTGCACCGAAAGAGGTAGACGAATAGAAACGATCGTGCAGTCCGTATCCGGACTACCTAGGGACTCGACTGTGTTAGACTCGGAAATGCACATCGGTGACAATATGGAGACAGTTGCAACAAGTTTCCAATATTCGGCTGAAAACGAAGTTGGAAACGAATATTACTATACAGAGAATAACTTGACTTATCCACCGTGCATTGATGACTCAACGGCGAGTTCTCCGAAACGCCTATCCCTCGACGATAGGTAATACCTATAGAAATCGTGTTCGGAATCCCAACCCCACCTACCCTTCCTTTCCACTGTTTCCTGAACCATTATAGATTGACTGATCCCACTATTTATAAATATTTATATTTTATGTAATATTATGTACATATTTAGATCTTTTGGTTAATTTTAGACTAGAACTTGAATTGGGAATTAAGAAGCAACAGGATGGAGCAGGAATATCAAATGATTACGGAGAAAACTTTAATTCGAATGTATGTTATCCATCACCACCTGGACAACAGCAGCAAATGTTATACCGTCAACAACCTACTGTTTTACAAGTATGTGACATTTAAATTAATCTATGACAATGATAATCTTTAGCTTAACAAGTTTTACAGGTTATGTTTGTCTTCTTCAGTATTATAATTGGTATAATATTGCTTCATTTTCATTTCTTTATATTTTTGGCTCATTTATCTTTCCTTTTATTTAATGATATCGTAAAGATGTTAAAAAGGAATAAATAGTGTATTTTAACGTAAATGTATCAAACAGGTGGGCAATGTGTTGCAAGTAGTACCTGCAGATTTCAATGGTGTCCCAGCAACACACAGAGAGCCGACCAACTCCTCCTCAGCACCAATTGTACGAGGTTCCAGTCAAGTAGTTCGCGTAGGTAATGTTCTTCAGGTTGTGCCGACGTCCTTGGATTGGAGCGGTGGACAGCCTTCTTCAGTTGATCAATCAGGAGGGATGATGTATTCCACGACAGTCCCTCAATCTTCTCCGGTTCCCTCAGTACCTATATCTGTACCTGTTCCAGTTCCTGTCCCCATGCCTGTACCGGCCGTTCCATCCGCTATGAACTCATCGACACCAGTTTCCACTTTGTCCCCAGTTTCATTGCCTCTTTCCGTTCCCGTTCCCGTTCCTGTTCCTGTCCCTGGCCCTGCTCCTGTGCCACTTCCTGTGACGCAAACGACGTTCCCCAGAGCAGAAGTGACACCGCAGAGTAAATATATGAGAATTTACTTTTTCAAATTTTTTATTACAAACGTCATTAAATAATGTAAATAATTATTTAAATGATCAAAATTTGTAGAAGTACCTGTTCTGCCGGTTTATAATTACGAAGTTATCTTGGAGACTCGTAGAAAAGAACAAGAGGAGCGTAAGCGACTGCGTGAGATTAGGAGAAAGGAAAAAGAACGTAGGCGAATCGAACGAATTAATCGTCGCGCTCTTCAATTGTTAGAGAAGAGTAACATGCGTCAGTCAGAAAACGCAAATCAGCAGAAGAATTCAAACCTGGATCCATCTGTTTTAAAAGCTCTTCGGGAAAGTGAAGAGCAAGGCGATGCAGAGGAACAACAAACTTCCTCTACTATTTTTGAGAAGGAGGAAGAAATGCCGGTAGTCGCATCTTCTGCTTCCACAGAAGAAGAGGAGGTACCTGTTGAGGAGGACGAGGAAGAAGAGGAAGAGGAGGAGGCTGAGGTGGAATATGACGAAGAAGAAGAAGAAGAGGCGGATGACGACGAAGAGGAAGAAGAAGAGGACGATGAAAAGTCACGGTTAAATAAATTGAAAAGCGAAATCGATGAAACTACAACGGTAACAGCGATAGATGAAACAACTAAGGTCCAAATCGAAACAGAATCTAAAGGATGGCCGGAGTTACCCCCGCCGCCTTTGAAAGGAATTTTAGTCGCATCAGGTTTCAGGTATACAGTTGTTCATATCTCTATTTGACAAGGTAAACAACACAGTTTACTTCATTTTTCAAGTATAAATGTACATAAATCTAAATATATTTTAGAAGGACCTCGGTTCCTAATGGCAATTTGGATGACCTTTCTACTCCTGAAAATGATAACGGAAACAACACGGACAAAGAGGATATAGAAATAGATAAAAATGAGTCCAGCAAAGACGAAGCTGGTGAGAACAAGTTAAGCAAATTGAAAAATCAAATGAAGAAAACTAAATTAGCGAAATTAGGAAAACGGAAACAGAGGAGTAAAAAATCTGTCCAATTCGCGGATGGAATCAAACCTGGAGAAGGTACTAGTCCTAGTGGCGGTGAAGGGGATATGCCTTCCCCTCCACCACCCACTACTGTCACTCGAGGTGGAATTCGTGACGTTCGAAGGTCCAGTTCTAGAAAGAGTAGAAAACAAGAGAAAAGAACACGACCTCCAAAAGCAAAGAAAAAAGTGAAGGTTAGCCATTTCTTAGCTTATAAATTTAATTTCTTTGTTATCTATAAGAGACGAAGAAAGAATTAAACCGTGAGCTTTTCATTCTAATGTAACAAATCAACGTTTCTTTAATTGTGTTTATTAGGTGAAAATCATAAAACTGAAGAAGCCCCGTGTCACTCCATTAACGGCGATGATGATGAATGATTCGGACGAATTAGATGATCGTTCTCCGCCACCGCCACCTCCGGGGTCTCCTCCACCGCCACATCTTTGGCCAAGTTATCTTTCCGCTTACAACGCTAACAACCGTACTAGTGAAGCTCAAACAACAGCTGCTGCAATTTCGAACAATGTTCAAGCTCCTCCACCACCTACACCGCTGCCTCTCTTAGTTCCTCCTCCTCCTTTGAATTACACGATACAACCTTGCAGCAAGGCGTAAGGCTTTTATGTATTTTAGATAACATTATTCTATGCTAAAGTGTAACAATCGTAGGTGTTAAACTTGTAAAGTGAACGTTATATGAACTCTTACTTCTCAGTGAAGTCATAAAGAATGAGAAAGAGAAGAATGTGCGTGGCCTTGATATAAAGGCTTTGTGAGATCATTGAAATTTTTCACAGGACTTAGACGCAAAAAATAATGTATTATTATTAGTAACAAATTCATCAACAGTTTGTTTTTTGTAAATAGCTTCATTTTTCGTGACACAATTATTAGTCGCTCTCGAAATGAAAAGAATTCGCGTACGACTAGTGTTCCATTGCGTCCACGTCCCTGCAACGCGTTGCGTTTATATATTTTTCGATACGAAGAAAGAAATAGTCGAGGAAAAAAGAAGAGTGAGATACAGTGGAAAATTGTAACACATGAGACAAGTACAATTTATCCGAAACACTTTAAAGATCAATTGTTAACAACAATTATATTATTGAAGATGTAAGGTAACATAAGATATGAATTTATCATTGTATATTTTATTTCTATAGTGTATCGGTTATTTTTGATTTAGGCATAATTTTAACAAAAAAAGGGGTCTTGTGCAGTTTCTTCTTTCTTTTTTGAGTTAATTACTTTTAATTATTCGAGCTCATTTTATTAATGAGATAATGAAATTTGTACATATATACGCGAGGAAATAGATGTAATTAGACCAAATTTCATATTAACCGACGAATAAGGTAAATAAACAAGAAAATTAAGCTGAACTTGGTTAACTATTCTCTCTGAATTTCTAACATTTATTGTACATATCTCGGTAGATCATTGTTTAGCGTGCGAAGATCGTAATTTCTTTTTATGCTGTAAACAAATCTTTCCCTTTTTGGATTAAATGATGTTTCTCATCTTTAATAAGGAAATGTTAACTGCCCGTAATATCTGAATTACTACAATAACTTTTGGAAAAGTATCGATTTGTAACAAATAAACGTAATTCTTTTAATAAGGCTTGTGCGTTCATTTCAAAATACATACGTTATCGACTGCGGTTACAATAGATACATTCAGTAGAACTGAAACATGTCAAAACAAGAAGAATAGATAAATGTTGTACAATTTTTAGAATCGCGTCAAAGTACATTGATTATTCTCAAGTCTTTCGATGATCAACTACTGAGGTGTTCTACTGAAATTTTTTAAGGAGAAAACTTTGTGATTTATATTGTGATTTATATAAAAGAAAAAAAATGAAAGTGGCCGTAATTGGAGGCGGAATAATTGGTTTGACAACAGCCTTACAATTAACTCGTGAATTACGTAACTCTGAAATCACAGTTTTCGCTTCTGATTTTAATAATACTGTCAGTCATGTGGCTGCTGGAATATTTAGAGTTGGTTCATCATATTCTGGACCAACTGAAGAAATAACAAGGTTCATATGAAAGACAAATCTTGTACTTGTTTCTACCTAAGTTTTTATATTGTGTAATTAAGTGCTTCTTTTAGAAACTGGCTGCGAGACTCGTACGCATATTATGATGATATCCGAAAATCTCATGAAGCTTCTTTCGCCGGTGTAACCGCTATTTCCGGTTACTTATTCGCAAATTCCTCTCCGGAAACCGTAAAGGTTTATTCTATACTTTAAAATGTATCTTTTTATTACGATTACATTTTAAAACAAATGATGACAATAAATAAAAAATAGTTTTTATTAGAAAAGAAATAGTATTTGTATTGTATTATATACTAGTATTTGTTAATTTTTTCTTTTTCTTAATAGAGTCAGTGGATGGAAAATTTAGTACCAATATATAGGAGAGTCACGGATGAAGAATTTCAGCTAGTCGAGGGTAACTGGAAATATGGGTCATTTTTTAGTACTCTTCTCACCGAATGTAAATTACATCTCCCATGGGCACGCAAGAAGTAACAAATTTACTGTATTGATTATAATCTTTCACGATTGTTATTAAAGAAATACTTATTTTCTAGATTAGAAGAAAATGGAATCAGTTTAGCAGTAAAAGAATTTAATTCTCTGAGGGAACTTGTTCCCGATTGGAATTTAATTATGAATTGTACAGGTCTGGGCGCACGATCTTTATGCAACGATAGACGTCTCGTTTCTATGCGTGGTCAAGTACTTAAAGTATGTTCTTTTTAATGTAGAATTTATTTCATGAAAGAACAAAGTCCAATTTACAAATTTAAAAAAAATAGGTAAAGGCACCATGGATAAAAACGTTCTTCTATGGCGAGTTGGACACTTACGTTATACCTGGTTTTAATGGCACAGTTACTCTAGGTGGTTCACGAAATTTTGATTCCGAAAATGTGAAACTTTGTCCGCATGAATCTGCAGCGATACGCGAGAGATGCGAAAACCTCCTTCCAGGCCTTAAGAAAGCAGAAGTTATAAAAGAAGAAGTTGGCTTGAGACCATATAGAGCAAATAACGTCAGAGTGGAAGTTGAACACATCGTAAATGGGTTTTCTAAAGCTATTGTTAGTTTTAATGAAATATTGTTTATTTCAATGAATTGCGTTTCGTTATCATTAATGAAACGCCCTGTATTATAGGTAGTGCATAATTACGGTCATGGAGGTTACGGAGTATGTACTGCACCTGGAACTGCTAAGTATGCCATTAAGTTGGCAAAAGAAATGCATAAATCTTCTACTGCAAAATTATGACCGACGAATATTACTTTACCTCAACACGCTGACGCCGGCGCCGATATTTATGGTTTTCTCCGTGGGGCGGCGCTCGAATTCACTGTCTGCTTCGTGGGGCGGCGCTGGGTCACTACCTATTTTGTGAAATACATGTGTCATCGCCGCCCCTCGGGACAGACACGTATGACTCGCCGATGGGGCACGCCGCCTCACGGAACAGACACGCGCGACACGCCGATGGGTCGCGCCGGCATCAACGTGTTAATATTGATACGACATTAATCTCTCGTAATTATATTCGTTGAAATTTTACCATAATTACTCACGAATACATAGTTTATTATTAATGAATTTACATAAAAAATCATTAATACAATCTAATACTGCGTGGTATCGTCAATGTTAATTTTCGAACTGATAAATCTCGAACAAAAATAAATAATCTTTCCATTATAAATACATGACATTTGGAGTCACTATCAGTATATTATCTTCATTTCTCTTTTCATAGTGTACTGCTAAGCAGAAAACTATATAAAGAACATTATCTTAAACCACCTATCAACATTTCTACGCTCTGAAGAATAGCGAAGCTCTATAAAGTATGTTCATTCGCGTTATCTTCCCATCAAAAAACCTTGCACGTGTACAATGCATATTAGTGGAGACTGTAATGCATCGTATAAAAGTTGTTTAACAAACTTGGAAACATCGTTTTGTCGCTGTTTTATCAAGTGTTTGCTAAACACATTAAATCGTGAATCTCACGGTAATGAAAGCCGTCGAATTCCCATTTTCTTTCTACTATTTCTTGCCAGATTTCACGTTCTTTCGTGGTGGAGCTCCCCATCGAAGTGCACTGCTGTCCACTGTTAAACGAGGTCTCTTGTACTGGCTGCTTTTAATATGTTCCTCGACTAATTTAGGTGTTACGCAGATTACATGTTGTCCCTTCCAATATTTGACCATGTTCATACTTTGCAATGTCGATATTATATCCGTCTGCGATATACTTGTCATCTGACTGTATATTATATTGTATATTTTTTAACTTTGTTATGTACGTAATTTAACCGACTTTCCTATACAATTTTATCGAAAGTTACCTCAGATCTTTAATACTAAGAGTACCTCGGAAATCCCGCAGAATTTCCAAAAGAATCCAGCTCCAGTAACTCCTGTATGATAATTTTCCTAAGTCACTCAACGGCTTTTCGGGACTACCAACTGTTTGTTCTATTCTGCTTAATTCGTAGCTAAAAGCGATTAAAAGTTTTCCATATCCTTGCCTTTGAAAAGGCGGTAAAGTTAAAATGCAAGCTACATTATTACCATCGGGTGATTCTTTTTCCTGAAAGCAGATAAAACATGGTAAAAAAAAAATAATTTGCAGGTTATAGATGTAATCATATATAGAAAGAGGAAAATACCTTTGAAAAATAACCAACTAAATGAGCTCCATGTTTATCAACTTCACACAGGATATAAAAAAGAAATGGTTCTACATCAAAGTAAAGGGTTTTGTGATCCAAAAAAAGTTTTGCGAGCAAACATAAATTTTGACAATAAATTTTATGCTCTCTACCATCCACTTCCCAAATGCTTAATGTGCCTTTACGATATATTTCTTTGCCAACTGGTTGCCTGTGTGTACATTCACTCTGAAAATAAAAAATTTCAGCTTCTAATTTATTTATTTTCATAAAAAATTAAATAACTTAGTATTAACATTTTTTACCATATGGTATCTATAAGTCTTTTCAAGGCGCATGTATTTAAGGCAGTATTCACAAATCCATAGCTTTGGTTGCTTGCCATACTCTTCTGGATATGGACTAAAGTACCATGTATCAATTTCATATTTTCCTAAAAGTAAACTTTTGAAAATAATGAAACCTTTTTCACATATTGGGTATAATACTGTAAGATATGTATTGATGCTTACCGATTTGAATTTTGTCAATGTATTTGACTTTTGTTATTGCTTCGTGTTCCTTTTCTAAAGCGGCAGTTGTAGGATCCATTTCAGCATATGTCTGTAATTGAAAATAACAAAATTTGTTATAAACACACATCCAAAATTTGATAGATACACTCATAAATATGTGCCTTTTGAATATGATTAATTTCATCATGTCTCCTTTTCTGATTTCTTGTAATTTTACGATCTGAAGAATCTGCTAGCAAGTCGGTACTAGAGTTTCTATCTCCACTTTTCCAAGTTCTATCACTCATGTCAAACCTGCTTGACATAATTCTGTCTCTGGGCACCCATTCATCCAATCTCCTATTGTGTCCTTCATAATGTACATAATATTCATAATGACTTTCACTCTCATTATATCTGGTTTGTATAATCTCTGCTGGATCTAAATACAATTAAAAAATCTTTTCTTTGATATTATACACATAACTCATTAACCTTAAATAATTTACAACTTGCAAAATAACAAGCCAAATATTTCAAGTATCATATGAAGACTACAAGAAAATAATACAATAAATTACATACTCCATTTTTTACAGGAGGATTTTAAAGCTAAATATGTATTTTTGTATGCATAATTTTAAAAATATTTCAGTTTTAGCTATTTTATAATAAAGCATTTCTTTTTAATCATAAAATGATATCAAAATCAAAAATTCAACAAAAGTACATTTGTCGTATTTCTTTCTTGTCCTCTTCCTATACATACATCGTCCGTAATGTTTTCAAAACAAGTATAGTTTATTCGGGTGAAGCCGGTAATACAAACACAAATACGAAGCGGCGAAGAAAGCGCGCAGATAATCATCCGTTAACACTAGATGTTTCTTCATACGTAATAATAGATAAAAAGATTATAATCGTCTGATAATATATTTACGCCAGGAGTTGTCGGATCTTCGAACCAGGTAGTGTTCGCCTATATCAAGAGGCAATTCTTCGAGACTATCCGCGTCATCGCCAGATCCCTTCCCGCCATTCGTCAACGTGTTCTCACGCTTTTCTTGCTTCACCATTGTTTCCTTCGGTCCTACGATACAGTTCTCTTTATTTCTTTGTTCCGATTCGGCCATTTTCCAAATTAAAAGATCACTGATTGTTGAAATGATACACGTCGCTGTGAAATAACCGAAAATAGATGAACATTGCACTTGCTGACGCAACGCGAATATGGTCATAAAATTCTTCGCAGCGTATATCTTTATTATGTATATTATGTGAACTGTATGTATTGTGAACTGGAGTAGGCCTGTGGCTCCCTCTAGCATAAAGAATATCTTGTATGATAATAGGGTAAATTCTAGCGCCGCGTATTTAACTGTACAATAACGTAGCCGAAGTCACGAACAATAGTTATTTAACAAATTTATTGATTAAATGTCAAAATTATTTATCAATCTGTGGTCACTCTCAAATTTCGTATTTACTTTCGTTATTCACGATCTTGTAATCATGGTGCTTGCGATATTATGTTTCAAACATTAACCTTTTAAATAGGAAAACTAGATACATTCAGCGAGTTGGATTAAAAAGACATATTACTTGTCGATTACTAAAGTATATCGCATTTGGCAACTTTGTCTAAATATTTTCTACAATAATAGGGTTATCTCTATTTGTAATTTACTAGAGACTACTAGCGAGTAATTGAAATACCACGTAACCGATGTTATGTTTATGTTTCTCGTTAAACAAAGCCATCGTAGATGATCATTATCGGAAGCTTTTTTCTTCTGAGTCGGATAACAAAAGCAATATATTCCGATTGAAGCAAGAAATCTAATATGCGTAAATTATATATTAAAGATAAAAAATTATTGTGTCTATGATTTTTCTAAAGGGGAATCAAAAAATATGTCCATAAGATTATTAGTAATATTTTAAACAATGAGTAAAAGATACTTAATTTTGTATCATGTGTTATCATGTGTAAAATTTCCTACTTGTTCATTTATTTTCTTATTAGAAACATTTAATTATGACAAACTAAAGATATAATACCTATTATTATTTTATTAATGTTACCTACATTGTATACTTAATATTAATATATAATTTTATTAATAATTTAATTTTTTATTATATTTAATACTTACAATATTTAATATTAAACCATTAAGATACTCCCACTGAAAACGAACATAATAAAATCGCATGATTGTTATGAAATTATGAATGACGAGTATAGAAAAAATATAATGGCTATTACATATGACTACACCATATAGAGTGCGTAAGCGAGCTGAAAAAGCAATATAGAAATAGGAAGAAAACGCTGCATAGGGGCGTTGTTCTACAAGGCCTTATAGAATAACACATGTATATTCGTACAGTAAATATGTAACACCGATGAATGAGCTACGTCAGCATATATGCCTGATTAGACAAAAATATAAGGAGCCTCTATGCAGTGTTTTCTTTCTATTTTTTATCGCATACTTGCACAAGTATATGACTCGTATAGTGTACTCTATCTTTATATCTCTACGTCTATGCATATAATCATATGACTATTTCCATCTATAGTGAATTATATACTGTTTTGTAAATATCGATTTTTATTTGAATCAAGCATGATTCAAAAGGTATCAATGTGTATCGTTCCATTTTTTGTACGGTTAAATCAATTTTACAATCGAATAGTAGACTATCGGGTGGTTATCCATACTGTTTAACGAGGTAGTTATGCGCATGAAACAGTAACAAATATACTTATATATTTTCTATAATTGTATAACCCTTTAGTTAATTAGATTACCGTATTTTGTAGAAAAACAAAACCATGTCAAAGATTTTCTGCACTTCGAAGGATATAGTAAAAAATGTACTAATTTGCTTTGGTCTTAAGATTATCAATGCTATCAAACATTAGAAATCTTAGAAATGTTACGACGAAACAGGTAAAATGCGTTCATTATGATGTAGTCGATATCAACGATGTACATTATATTTAACTAACATTCTGACAGAATATTAGAATCGTAAAATGATGCTTTATTATTTTTATATTATTAATATTCTTTTGTTTATTTTGAAAATTTTAATAAAACGTTTGTTTAACAAATTGTACTATATAGATTGAAGAATAAAGCGATTGCAATTGGTCTTCTGGTGCTGGCTGTTGTAATTTACAATGAATTTTCAGTGTATGATATACAAAAGTTAAAATGGTCAGTACGAGAGTGTTCAGAATGTGTCAAGGTGCTGCTCGTTGCTGATTCTCAGATATTAGGTCAAAAGAATGAAAATTATTTTGGCTCATGGATAGCACAATGGGATAGTGACAAGTACGAATAATGATTAATTTGTTTATCGAATCATGAGCCTTATACAAATTTGATGGTTCTTTTCAAATGTAAATATTGACCTGAATTTTGTTCCACAGTGTTTTATTTGCAGGTACTTGAAGAAAACATTTTCTAGAGCCTTAGACCACTCTAATCCTCATGTTGTTATATTTCTTGGGGATCTTATGGATGAAGGACATATTGCCAATGCAGAAAGTTTTAAGGATTACAAAAGGAGATTAGATTCTATCTTTGAAATGCCTGATCATATAATGGTATAATTACATATAAGTAATCAGGTGAATACCATTGTCCAAGATATATTTAAACATTTTTTTGTTTTACCAGAAAATTTATCTACCAGGAGATAATGATATTGGAGGTGAAGAGGATGTAGTTTCATCCAATATTTATAACAGATTTAATTTTGCATATAGTCAACCTGACACTTTAGTTTATAAGACAGTAACATTTTTTAAGGTAATGACAAGCATATATTAGTTTATAGGAGAATGTACATATATATATATATGTAAATATATTTTGGATTATATTATATGTAGTAATATGCATATTTCTTGTTCTAGGTGAATAGATTAACCCATACAATGCCAGAAGCACCAAAAGATGCCTTCCTTAATGATTATGCAGAAAGAAACACAACAAACGTAGTACTTAGTCATATGCCTTTATTATTTATGCCTGGTACCTTCGTCCAAAATGTATGTGATATTTGTTCATTTATTAGACAGTGATGTTATTTTTAGTTCTTGTTAATAATTGTATTACGATATTAGGTACTGAAAGAATTGTCTCCCCAAATTATTTTTACTGCACATGAACATAAGGCCATGCATATCAGTTTAGATCCAGTAACAGATCAATTAAGTGACATTTGGGTTTTATCTCCTTATGAAACTCTAGTACATTCATTAAGAATGGACGTAGGTGATATTCACGAGTTGCAAATACCCACATGTTCATACAGAATGGGTACTCCTCATACGGGTTACGGACTTGTTTACATCGGTAGAGAAAATATAACATCGTGTTCATTTATGAAATTGACAGTTTTTTTTTCTTTTTAATTATATTTCTTCTTTTTCATTTTTAGATACACAAGAGAAAATGATAAATTTTACAATTTTATGGCTCCCAGGAAGATTTCCTCAATTATGGATTTACGTTTTCGTTGGAATATTTATTTTAGCTTTTAGCGTTTGCACGTGTATTTCTAGTTATTGTGTAAAGAGTCGTGCAGCATATAGTCGTATGTCTTCAATATAAAGCAGCATATAATCAAAAATACATAAAAAATACTTAAATATTGAAAATCTGAAATATGATAACTTGACATCAGAGATGGGGTATAAAGATCCGTCCAATGTAAGTGATTCTATTACTATCCATGTCAAGTTTTGAATGGAATGGTAATTTGATGTTTAACAAGGAAGATTTACTTATTATCAAATATCAATAACGTAATTCTTAAAATATGTTCCTAACATCTAAATATGGTTAACACTTAAAAACGAACAACTTCATTCATGGTATGTTCATGGCTTACATAAACCAACTATTTGTTAAATTTAGTATTTAGGAATAGTATTTTAACACGATGCTATATTTATTTGTTTTTCGTTTAAATAAGTTCGTAGTTGTAAATTACAAGGCTGAAGTAATATATCTTCTGTATAGTGTGTAAATCCCTTTTTTACCCATTATAATCTATAGTACAATATCAAATGTAAACGTAAGTACATAAAGTGTCATCTATATTGAAAATTATATATATTAAAAATCATCTATATTGAAAGTCATCTATATTGAAAGTCATCTATATTGAAAGTCATCTATATTTCTCCTGTTTAAATAAATTAAAAGAGATTATGATTGCTGTATTAATATAGCAGAACATTGTTAATTCTTTTAGAAGAGATGGTTTATATTTGTGTGTGAAAATGTATATACGTTCGTCCAAAATATATAAATATAACATGTTAAAACTTGACTTATTATTTTTCATTTTAATAATATCCAACTATTATTTTATTCGTACAATTATGTAGATTATATAAAAGTAACGTAATATTAAGTTTTAATACTCGGAAAAGAATTTATTAATTGCGAAATGGTTAATTTAATGTTGTTATATTTCTTGAATCTTTAATCGATTTTCGAAAAATTTAGCCAGAACATTTGAAATAGAAACATAAAATAAACGTTCAGTCATTGGTCAACATCCATATAGATGTCAATTGTGAAGTAGTATTTATATAGATGTATACGTAAACGAGAAACATTACATACGTCAGTTCCTTTTTACGTTCTTTTGAAAAAAAAGCTACTTGATAAAAAAGTTAATAAATTAAACTTGTTTGTATACACAATTTTATTCAATAAGATGGGGAAACGAAAGGCCAGTGATAGTGCAGGAAGTCCGAATCAAGATTTATGTGATTTTCTTATGGGTAAATTATTTGTTATATATTCTGTATATATATATTTTATATAAATAAAAGAAAATAATAGAAGTAAAAGTTTCAATCATTTAATAAAGGCATACTTTTATTTGCCATTATTTGTAACCTTAGAGTTTGTATCATAAAAAATTTAGAATTGTTATTTAAATATTTATAACTATCACATACAATTAGTAAT
The DNA here is from genome assembly GCF_011952205.1 of Bombus bifarius. Classification (NCBI taxonomy): domain Eukaryota; kingdom Metazoa; phylum Arthropoda; class Insecta; order Hymenoptera; family Apidae; genus Bombus; species Bombus bifarius. The sequence continues at coordinate 851,075 of NW_022884519.1, read as the reverse complement.
TGATGTATAAATTTACATAATGAAATTACAGAGTTAGCAAATTATGAGCGGAATGTTAGTAACAATATTTACAAGTATAATGCCTATCGTAAAGCTGCAAGTACCTTAAGTACATTATCAGAGAGAGTAAAAAGCGGACAAGAAGCAAGAAAATTACCAGGAATTGGAGAAAAAATTGCTAAAAAAATTGACGAGTTTCTTAATACTGGAAAGTTACAAAAGTTGGAAGATGTATTTATTTTAATTTATTTTTTAATAACAAAATATACTTTAGTTTTTCTTTTTGTATTGATTCTTAAAGTTGTTATTTTTACAGATTAACAAAGATGAGAGCAATGTTGCAATTAATTTATTGACTCGTGTATCTGGCATTGGACCTACAAAAGCCAAAGAATTAGTGGATAGTGGCATTAAGACTTTAGATGATTTGAAGAAGCATCAAGAAAAATTAAATCATCACCAAAAAATTGGGCTCAAGTATAGAATAATCAGATGCATAGTACTTATTATTTCTTCCCATAATAATCATGTTTCTTTTTAGATATTTTGAAGATTTTGAAAAAGGAATTCCTAGAAAGGAGATTGAGCAGATTGAAAAAATTATAAAAGATTCTATTGTAAAGTTAAACAAAGAATATATTATAACTATTTGTGGAAGTTACAGACGTGGAAAAGAAGAAAGTGGGGATATTGATGTTTTGTTAACACACCCTACATATACATCCAAAGAGAAAGAATCAAAGAAAAAGACTTCACTTAAAGATGTTGTGGAATGTCTTGAAAAAAGAAAATTAATTGTAAATACAATATCTCTTGGGCAAACAAAATTCATGGTACATTAATCATTTAATTCAATTTAGACAAAGAAATTATGTTTAAAAACATCTTTAATTTTAGGGTGTCTGTCAAATTCCCAGTAATAATAAAAAACCATTTAGGAGACTTGATATCAGACTTACACCTTATGATCAATACTATTGCGCTGTACTTTATTTTACCGGAAACGATCTTTTTAATAAGAGTATGAGGGCGCATGCTTTGGAGAAAAACTATACTTTAAATGAATATACGCTAAAACGTCTAACACCTGAAGGTATATAATTAAAAGCGAAAATTTTTTCAGTATGAGTAAATCTACATATTTATATTATATATAATGTAGGAACTCCAGGGGAGGCAGAAAAAATCGCATGTGAAGAAGACATTTTTCGAATTCTCAAATTTCCATATAAAGAACCAAAAGATCGAAATTCATAAGTAATATTTATTGTATACGAAGAATTATAATATATTAGTTATTTGTATAATATTTTGATTATTTATCAAGTAAATTATTAAAATTTAATTATTAAAATAATGAAACAAGGATTCGTTCACTGTCTTTATTTATAAAAATTTAATATAACTTTAATAAACTTAAAATAATTATTTAAAACTAGAATAATTACCTTTTTCCCTAATATTTATTAATCAATGTTAACAATGTTCTCAAATGTAAATGTGTCATTAATTCTTTTCTTACAGTATTGTATTTCTTTGCCTATAATACAGTTATCTAACATTTCTTTTTTGTTCTATAAAACGTAAAAGAAAAAGAAAGTCTTTTTTAATAAAAGAATATTTGAATATGAATTTTAATTTAAAAGATAGAAAGTCTTCTTTACGTTTTATAGAACAAAAAAGAAATGTTTCATTCATGTTAAGGCAATGGTAGATATTATTACGCTGATAGATATACTTTTAAATAGTTATGATAATATCTTTCCTATAAAGAAGATATGCAATTATTGCCCATAAAGTTGTTGTCCATAAATTCATAGCCAGAAGAGAAGCATGGGAAGGATGAGCGATATTCCACGCCCATGGGAATAAATCTTTTGTCAAAACGTGACCAACGTACAGAAAAATTGGATTTATCCCTATGAAAAACAATAATTATATAGTTTCATATAAAAAAGAATATTTATTTATATAACAGTTTCTTTTTGCATTAATACATACCAGCATAAATGAAAGGAGCTCCACTCCAGAATTGTTTATAATCAATAAGAAAGTATAAAATTGCATACAACAAAAAAGCAAAACTAGAACAAGTCAGAACGTACGATAATGTCATCATCCTTTTGCTAACTGGAATCACTCCTCCTTCGCTTTCGAAATTGCATAAAATTCCAGCAATAATACCCTAGAAAATAATATTTTTTGTTAGTAGGAATTACATTGCCTTTCGAAAAAATTTATTTCTATCAACTCACTGTAAATATTGCCCATAAGAACCACCTAATCAGCCTAGCATTACCCTGATAATACAGCAATAAAATTTTGCCAGCATGAACTCCCAAATAAACAATAAATATGGCCGATATAGTGTTCATCAATCCTGCAATTTAATTGTCGTCATGGATATTAAATTATATACAAACTATTTTTCTATAGACATATATAAACAATATACCTTCAGGGTCATAACGTAAGATTTGACCATAAATAGAGTCTTTTATTTTAGAATACGTGTGATTTCCAAAGATCAATCTATCTATGTAGCCAGCTGCGCCAGCGGTGCAATTCATGTATTTTCCACGATAATGATATTTTCCACCTGGTCCAAAGTAACCCGTCGGGCAATTCGGTATATGAAGGAAGAATGTAATTAATGTGTGTGTAGTCATAATGCCTGCCATAATTAACCATTGAGGCCAGCTATCTAAGATGTCTCGGAATATAGCGAAACGGCCAAACTGGAGTAAGATATCCTAATGAGTAATTTTTGTAGATACCAATTAGATAAATGTAAAAGCTATACGTAACAAAAATGATTATATTCAAACCTGAGAATGGGGTTTCATGAAGATTGTTTCCAATATGGCGCATATGAAATACGACACAGCTAGTAACTGAAGAATACCAGGAAAACGAAGATCGTTTAAAGATTTACTATCAATTGAATTTAACATTAATCCGAGAAGAATCAATATCGCTGATCGTCGAAGGCAACATAAAGTTATTTTCACACGTGATGTTGTTAAACGAAGTTCTGCCCGTTTTGAGATTGTTATCGACATACCCATAATCCATGCAAACCTACAAGTTATTTATTATACTTTTTGAAAGATTAAGCATAATATAAATAATTACTTACCAAGGAAGTATTAAATCAGCTACGGAAAGTCCAAACCATGCACTATGATTGAAGAAAACGTACTTTCCTCCTCCATTATTGACAAATATCATCAGTAATATTGCAATTCTGTAATAATATAAGTAATATGATATCTAAATTGGCAAATACGCGAGAAACAAGCAAAAATATAAAAATACCCTCTAAACGCGTCTACTGATTGTATTCTACTGCTGAATTTCGTAACTCTAATTACTGGATGTGTTGTATTCTCTTCTTGAAGTCTATTCAAATCCTAGAATAATATTAAATTAAATGAAATGAAATGAAATGAAATGTACAATAATATATCAAACTATGCCTACATCATATACATTATTGGGGGACAATTTTCCTCTTATTACTCGTATAATAACTTTAGATGTTGTCCATGTGACTGCTAATAACATATATATCATAAATGCTGTCAAAATTGCTGTAAAAGAAATTTGTTAGTATTAGAGTTGTTAGTATTTTATGATGAATCACGATTATGAAAATGTATTATTAAATATTACTTACGAAAGTAGCTATTTCTTGGTTCATGTATTACATAAATATTAGAACATATATCAGCACTTGATATATTCCATCCATAACTACCATATTCCTTGAAGGTGTAAGTTGTGCTACAAAGATGGTTGGAAATAAATACATAGTTGGATGGAAGTGCATATCAGATATATACAAATAAAGTGTTACAACCTGTTTTCTTGAAAACCATAGCAGATATTAATTTTTTTTTAAATATCACGATACAAGGGGACTGTTTATTTATGGTACAAAAGATTTTTCTGAAACAAAATTTTTCTAGAAGTATTTAAAATGATGATGTTCACTTCTAAACATCTATAAGTTATGAGTACAACACTTATAACAAAAGAAGATATAAAGAGAAGAATACTAAATTCCTGTAAATCTATAACTGCAACAATATTATCAAATGTACGAAATAATATCATACAAAAAATAAATAAATGTTTAGATGTCAACAGTTTCCACTTTGGACATTTAATAAAATGAATTGCACCTTAGGATATATCTATTTTAATTATCCTTTGATGTCTCTGCATAGTCTCCCTTTAGATCTTTTTCTCGTTATAACTCTTTAATTACGCAGAATAATAAAAAATGCTTTAAGCAAATGTTTTGCAGTCTCAGAACAGCTATCCAAATGAACAGAAATTAATATGCATTCAATTTTAAAAAAATGAGGGGGACTTCCATTGACCCCCTAGCAGTCATCTTAGAAAAATCTCTTGCTCCAAAAATAATCAGCCCCCTTGTACCATTGAAATTAAAAAAAAAAATTAGTAAATATTAGCTATGGTTTCTAAGAAAATGGCTTGTAACACTTTTTCTGTTCCTATAAGAAGAAAGGATACTTACTGACAATATTCATAATTTTTATGTGGTTCAACAGTTTGATAATATATGTGTAATGGGTATTTTGTGCTTATTATCAAACTTGTATTACTTTTTGGTGTTAAAGTAGCCAACGGGACACCAGTACCCTACAAGTCAATAATTTATATATAATTTAAATATTACACATGTGTTTGATATATATAAATTGATTTCAAAATTGTGTATATATGAATACATACTGTGTAAGCTTCCCATGCTATTGCATAAAAGATGACAGGATTAATATATAAATTCAAAATACTGAAACATGCTTGATCTATTCCAAGCGAAGCATTTGAATTAGCACAAGAACTTATAGATGTGTCTATCATTTTGGAAAACTTAAACTTGTCCCAAACTTATTCACATCCGCACAAGAAATGATACTTTTACAAATTCTTGCTTAATTTGATCCATGTATAATGTACCAAATATAACGTGAAATTATGTCTGAAATTAAATACACAATGATATTAAAATAAATATACAAATTAATATTTTCATTGTAAAGTATACAAAAATTATAACGTAAAATGAATTTTTCTAAATAACATACATTTCGATTCGTACAGTTTCCTAAAATAATCCATGTATTTACAAGCTAATCTATTTTGGTACAAATTGGAACTCTTTTTTCTTCAGAAAGAAATATCGTACAGCGATCAATTGAATTTCATAGTTTCTTTAATACACAAATTAAGTAAATCAATTGGATTTCAAATAAATGACAATATGACTTAGATCGAAAGGCGTTTTCAGTAAGTAAACATTATGAATGCGTCGTAATCAATAAACAAATCATAACACATAGAATGCACTACGCGGTGAACAACGCATTTCTAAGCTGAAAAAAGGACATGAATAATGCACGAGTTACATAAAGAAATAATATTAAAATGGATTATTAATGTACCGTTGAAAAATTCTAATCACGTAATTTTGCTACCAATGAAACAAAAACTGCCTGTCCAATGTAGCTTCACTCAGAAAATATTGGAAGACACAGGAAAATATGGCGGATTTCCTCTGCTTTTAGCAATGTGGTGAAAATACGTATATATATATACATACAAGCTGATATAAATTAAATACATATATATATAGTTGTTGCTTTACGCATTTCATTTGATGTTTCATCAAATGCATTTGAATATTTACATATACGTCCATACATACAAGCTGGACATGTGTTACCGCGTAAATGAGTGCGATATGGGAATAGAAACAGAACCTTGAATTTGTCTTCCTTCTCTCTTTGTCTAATTAGACAAGCTCACTGACGCTGCTTGTTGATCGGTGTTACGCTTGCATACATAGTTACATACTGTACGAATGTGCTTGCATTATTATAAGCAAGAATACAGGAGGCTTTTTGCAGCGATCTTTTTCTATTCCTATATTTTTCGCCTTTTCAACTCGTTTACGCACTCCTCTACAATATACAATAACATATTTCTATATCCGTGGCAAACTTCCACTAATGACATTTGAAAAGGGTTTGGTTAGTCTCAGAGATACATGAATTGAAATTGACGCCTAGATTAAAGATTAAAACAGAAAGGAAATTTCCTCTCTGATTAAGAAAAGATCCAATTTATTTTATTTTTTAATTTCATTTCTTTCTCGTATATAAAGCTATAAAATAAAAGTGGTAAAATAGAATTTAAGCGGCATAATTAAAAATTCGAAATGAAGTCTGTGTTTAATTTAAAAAACTAAATTTTTGTGTAATTATTTATTATTGTAAAGAACCTTTAATATATATGCAGAATGAATATTAAAACTCCTACGCTTTTAGATGATATTTTACTAAATTTAACGTAACACGTGTGAATAATATTGAATTTAAATGTCGTCTACTCTTAACAGCTGTTAGTCTAGCCTATAATTAAAAAGTAGAGACAAAATCGATATAAATTAAAAAATAAAATTAGAAATTCGTATGTTGCGAATAAATAATTGATATACATTACTTCAAAGGAGCATTGAATTGCATTAATTATCACATTAATTATATGAAAGCCAATATATATTTGTGTATATTAAATAATATACGAGACAATAAGCACAATAGTAATTACACTGAAAAAAAAATGTTAGTAAATTAAGATGTGTGTGATCAAATTAAGCGATGGTTTGGTTGAAAATATTTTGTTACATTAATTGATATAAAACATTGTAAAAAAGCACGTGGCAAATCAATTCGTTAAATTTTATAGTGTTTTAAAAACCAAAAAATGAATTTTTATTTTCTCATGTAAGATTTGTATCTCTTTCTTGTGAGAATATTATATTTTAGTTTAAAATCTTTTCTAGCAAATGTTATGTGTATGTCTAACAATTTTGTATTCTTTCAGGATGCGTATGGTATTCTCATTAAATATGTTGCTTGTAATAGTCATATGTAAAATATTATGTATATTTATTATCTTACCTATTTTATTAATAACATGGAGAAAGCAATATTCCAAAAGTCGAATGGAAAGATCACACAAGGAAACAGTTGTAGGTTTCTTTCATCCGTATTGTAATTCAGGTGGAGGAGGTGAAAGAGTACTTTGGGCTGCTGTGAGTGCTATACAAACCAGGTATAACTATTTTAAATAAATTAATAAATTAAATAATAATTATGTTATTTACGATAACTTTAATTAATTATCATATGTTTAAATTATTATTTTTATCAGATATCCTAATGTATGCATAGTTATTTATACTGGGGATCTTGATGCACATCCAGAACAAATTTTAAATAAAGCAGAAAAAGTATTTAATTATAAAATTGAGCATAAAATTGAATTTGTATACTTACATAGGCGCAAATGGGTGGAACCTTCAATGTATCCATATTTTACACTTTTAGGACAGAGTTTGGGATCAATTTGGTTAGGTATTGAAGCTTTAAATAGTTTTGTACCAGGTAAAATTTTATTTCATATCTGTTTTAATAATTGTTTTATAAATACCATATATTATGTTACATGACATATAAAATATTGTTTTAGACATTTACATCGATACCATGGGTTATGCATTTACATATCCATTATTTAAATATATTGGTGGGTGTAGAGTAGCAACATATACTCACTACCCCACAATTTCAACTGATATGTTGAGACATGTTTATAGAAGAGTTATCTCTCATACTAATAAAAGAGTTATAGCTAGAAATCCATTTTTATCGGCAGCTAAACTTGTTTATTATAAATTATTTGGACTTGTATGTATATAAAGATTATTAATTGATTATGCTTTGATGATATAATTTACAACAATTACTTCAGATATATGGTTGGGTTGGCAGTAGGGCAGAAATTGTAATGGTTAATTCCTCATGGACCGAAGAACATATTAATACAATTTGGAAATGTCCATTGAAAACTCATAAAATTTATCCACCTTGCAATGTAAAGCACTTAACATCACTGCCACTTCTCAATGATGATGAAAAATGTAATAATATTCGTATAATATCAGTCGCACAATTTAGACCAGAAAAGAATCATCCATTAATGTTGAGAGCCATGTATGAACTTAGATCAATCGTTAAAGAAGAGATTTGGGAAAAAGTAAGTTTAATATAATATAATGATATAAATAATAAAAGGTTTCATATTAGCAGCTTTTATTGCAATATTACATGATCTTGCCAGATTCGTTTAATTCTTATTGGTTCTTGTCGAAATTTTGAAGATGAAGTACGCATGAAAGATATGAAGGATTTATCAAAACATTTTGCATTAGATGAAAATGTAGAATTTAAACTAAATATACCATACTCGGAACTTCTATCGGAACTTCAACGAGCAATGATAGGTTTACATACAATGTGGAATGAACATTTTGGTATAAGCATTGTTGAATGTATGGCAGCTGGATTAATTGTAGTAGCTCATGGTTCTGGTGGACCAAGGTAAAGTGTAATCAAAAATATAGTAATGTAATAGTCAAAGGATCCTCAGCTTTTTCAGAAATATATACCAGCAAAATTAAAGTTAAAGAAGAATTGAAGAAAAATATTACTTGGCTGAGAACCATTGATATAGTCAATAAAATTTATTGCTAAAAATATTCTTTTATAAAAATAAAAATACACAAATTAATACATAATTGTAATATATGAATAATTATAGGGCTGATATAATAGAAACACAACCAGGGTCTCAAAATGGATTTTTAGCTACAGAAGCTGAAGAATATGCAAAGATTATGGCACATATTATCAACATGCATCCAGAAGATAGAAATGCCATTAGGACAGTTGCTAGGTATTATTACTTTTTGCGTTATTATTTTTTAATAATAAATCATATTGATTAATATGAAAGATAAATTTACAAATGATCAGAAATAAATTATTTTTTTAGAGCATCTGTGGATCGGTTTTCGGACGAAATGTTTGAAAGAGAATTCTTACGAACTATAGAACCATTTTTTAGACAAAAACAGGAATGATAATTCTTATTAAAATATTTATTATGATTAGATGTATACTTTTTTAACATATTTTTGCTTCTTCTATAAAACAGAAAACATCATAAAGTTATTCATCTACTGATTGAATAAAAAATTATGTACATAAATATTGCAAAAAAGAAATAGAAAAGGAATATTGCAAATAAGAAAAGGAACAGATGTTATACAAGTTCTTTGTTTTATGTGTTATAATTATTCTTGATAAAATAAATAAGGTAACAATGAGAGAAAGCAACTAATACATGTACTATGCATTTTGCATTATACTTATTCTGAATATACAACTGTTACTTATTTTATATCTTTATTTTCGTACCCACAACCTTCACATTCTAAGGTATAGGAATTATTACTTCCATCATTTCTATTTTCGCCTAACTTAAATTGAAGATTAAACTGTTGTAAGACCAATTCTGCCACTTTTATAGCTGTTTGAGTATGACAAGTAAGTTTTTTACTTCCAAGATTAATTTTAGAAGTACCTTTAGCTAAAGCCATCAAAATGATTAACTAAAATATACAAGTAATTATAATTTATGATAAAAATAACAAATTATTTTTAATTATTTTATAAAAATATACATACTTGATCTTGTGCGTGTTCGTCAACGCAGGATTTTGCTAAAATTGTGTCCAATATTTCATTAGCTGCCTGTATACCTGGTGCTACTAGCTCTTGACGTCCAGAACCCAATCCTGATCCACCAAAAACACATCCACTAGTCGTAGCGCACATTACACTGATGATATCGTTCATATTTAATTAAAAACATAATGTATAAAATTCATAATTTTTGGCTGTATCTAAATCTTACTTGATGCCAGACCCATTACTAATAGTTACAGATCTATTCTCTTTATAAGCTTCGATATTTATAGGTGGCAATGGAATATTAGATTTATTTAAACCTTTTGTTAAAACTGATTTTACATCATTTGCCATTCTATGTGCTTCCTTTAAAACAAACAAGATATGTATCAAAGAAATATAATATTACAATTATACAACTATATGATACATACCCTAATGTGAACAACACCTGCAACATATGACCATCCTACTATTTCATGTGGAATTCCTGGATCAGTTAAAGTAATAGCTTTCAAAGTATGTACAGGTTTAATGTACAAATGTACCTCTCCACCTCCCTTTGGATAATAACCCCTACATAAATTGTTAAAAAATTAATATTCTATAAATATCTATAGTTTACAGCAAAATATTAAGAACAAAATGGCTAAATTCGTATCATCACATCAACGTATACCTTGTTATAACTCTAAAATCAAAATCAGCTCCAAATTTATTAAGTAATGGTCTGAATATTTCTGTAAAATATTCTATATGTGGTCCCATAGGAACGTTTGTGCCACCTTTAAGAATCAATGTAACTGTATCCTTTTTTGGAAGAAAAAGGGCACAAGGTAAAGCTACTTGAGCTAACAAACAAATACAGCCAGCAGTTCCTGTATCCACAAAGAATGTGTGTTTTTTATCCGTGTTTAACTGACCAGGTTTAAACTCTAAAGTTGTTGATCCTATATGAGCTCCATAAACTTCTGCATTACACATATCTTTTAACAGTTCTACTCCTGTAATAATGTTCAATTAAAAAAAAAAACAAGATTAACAATAATCAAAAGTTATATTTTAACAAGAACATACCTTTTAAATGTTGTGCAGCAAGGCCAGGCTTAGGACGACCTGCTCGTATATTATTAATTTTAATTGGAATTTTATATAATGCACTCAGGCAAAGTGCAATTCTTAATACCTGACCACCCTAAACATAAGCATAACTTTTTAAATTTTAGTTAGGAATATTAAAAATAACATATTTCATTTGTGCATTCAATAATTTTTACATACATATACTTCTATAAATTCTAATTAAAGCAATTGAATTATCTAATCTTATATGATTTATAAAATAAACAATTTTTAAATACATACACCTTCGCCTAGGCTTCCATCAATTTGTATCGAAGACATAGTACGGATAATACAATCAAGTGTACGAAATGTACGCAATACTGAGGAAAATATATTTTTTACTAAAATGTTGCTTTTTTCGGAATCTTTATAAACGAAACTGAAGTTGTTTACCTAAATATTAAAAAATCTAATATGTATAAACTGTACAAAAAATTCATTTCATATGTATTTTCAAAGAGCATATAACTATATAATAAACATATTACTCTCTAGTACTACTAGAGAGGAAATCTCTGATATTATATAGGGATCATTGAATCATATAATTCAAATATGTAAGTACGTACATACTTAGTATTATATTGTTTATAAAAATTAATGTACGTTAACTTTGCAATCTTTAATGTTCTGTTAAGTAGTGCGTTATGAATGAATTCTACAGGGTAATCCCAGAAATGAAAGTGCTCACTCTTATCGTTCCGGTTATTCTCAGATTAGTGCTGCCCTCAGCGGTCAAGTGCTGAAGATGTTCCACGCTATCGTATAAAAGAATCTATTTAGTTCCACTATAAATGAAGTATATTCGCTTTGGTTCCACGCTACAACAGTCCATTTCATTGTGTGGTCCTACGAAAATGTTCATACTTTTCTGTACTAATTAAATTTAGTTGCCTTAGAAAGAGAAACTAACTGTCTATTATATTCTTTTTAGAGATGAAAAGAAAATCTTCCCTTTTAAACGATAATGGATCAGTGGAGTGATACAATAATTTTAATATATTTTCCATGCGCAATAGCGTTGTAGACATAAAATTAAATTTACTTTCCTTGCGATAATGTTTTTATCATAATAAAACCTAAATTTTATTTTAATAATAATTCCAGCAGTTTATTCAGAAGCACGAGGCTTTGAACACTTGTAGTCTTGATTTTCGCCATCCCCGGTTCCAGGAAGAGGTAGCTGAGACATTTGAGGGTGCCGTAAATTATGCGCCTTGCTGTTTCAGGGGTTCGCAGGCTTCAAGGGTTTTGCGACTACAACGCCGAAGATATTCGAGTATTCTTCATAGAATCGTCAACAAGGGCGGACGGAATCGACTATTCTGTGCGTTTTCTACCATTCTGAGTAAATCCCATAAATCGGGATATGTTTATACAAATAATAAATTATATTTCTACACATAATATTCCACATATCAGATGTGGAATTAGAACAACGTGTTTTTCTGGTTGAAAAAAATATCAATTATCGAGAAAGGTATTTCTTTTCGTTTCGTGTGTGTTTGTATGCGTAAGACGGATGGAATTGTTTCGTTAAATACTAATTGCGAACGGGGAGCTGATTTCCGATTCCGGGAGAATTCATTACAATGTGCTTAATTCAGTCAAGTGGCGTAATTTTATTATATATGACATTGTGATATTTACACGCACGAAGCATATATACAAATGAACAATGATCTAGTGTGACACAAATGTAGTTCATACAATGGGTGCAAGAAAAAGGCTCGCTCATGTGAATCTGTAATCAAAACGCGAAGAAACTTGAAAATCGCTGCCGAACGTCCACCAAAACGGAGACCTATTGGAGGGGATGAATATTCTCGTGTAACGGAAAGTTTGACGAGGAGTAACCACGTAGTACGATTATTTGTATTTACAAAAATTTGACGCATCAACGGACTCGTATGCTAACGTCGAAGTTCTAGTAGTGTGAGTATTTATTTAATATGCGAAATATCAATTCTCAATGCATCGTGAAAATTCTAAAAGGACACAGTGATCAGAGCGGCTATCACGGTGACTCGGAGTAGAAATCTTCCTTACAGGAATTAATAGCGGAAGATAATTTTTTTTTTTTTTAATTTGTGCTTCACAATTTGTCCAGCTGGGCATTCGATAAATTTTTCTAGCTTAATTGCTAAATAACATGTGGATGGCTACCCCCAGCGGGATACCACTTTCGAGTCTGACTTTCTTATTTTTTTAGTCAGGTCAGTGGGGTATTCTCTTTTTTGTCCTCTTTCTATAGAGTTTTGCTCGCTTCAGCAGCCAGCTGGTTTGGATGTGTTGCCTTTCTTTCCTTGTATTTTTCTGCATACCTGCCGATTTCTTCTTTGACCGCTGGTATCTTTAAATCTTTACGTCTATCCTCGTTCCTGATATACCATGGGGCGTTGATTATTGTTCTGAGTATTTTCACTTGTAACCACTGCAGTTTATTTATGTGGCTCATTGCTGCTGTCCCTTATAGCGCTATTCCGTACGTCTAAATTGATTTTATTATCGTTCTGTATATTTTTCATTTATTTTCAATATTGAAAAATGTTGGCCTCTTCGTATGCTTTTTCTGAGGGGTGTTTCGTATCATAGATAGTTTTTTTTTTTTTATTTAAAATTTCACATTCACAATTTGTCCAATTTGAATATTTGGTAGAATTTTTTATCTGTTTGATTATCATGGGTGGCTACCCCCAATGGGGTACCATCTTCGTGTTTGTTAAGATATATCTTTTGTGAGATCTGCTGGGTGTTTCCTTTTTAGTCTTCTTTCTATGGTTTCTAACGTACCATGGGGCGTTTACAATCCTTTTTTTTTTGTTTTTTATTTATTTATTTATTTAAATTTTACAATTTGTCCAGTAGGACATTTGGTAAAGTATTATAGCAGTATACTAATATATCATGTGGGTGGCTACCTCCAGCGGGGTACCATCATCGTGTTTGTTAGGTTATGTCCTTTGTGAGATCTGTTGGGTGTTTCCTTTTTAATCTTCTTTTTATGCTTGATGTGTCGACCGTTTCCGCTGCCAGCCAGTTCGGGTCCGTTGCTATTCTTTCTCTGTAGCTTCTTGCGAATCTGCTAATCTTTTCCTTGACCGTTGGTATTCCGAGGTCTTTCCTTATGTCCTCGTTTCTAACGTACCATGGGGCGTTTACAATTGATCTAAGAATTTTAGCTTGGATTGTCTCTATTTTGCTTACATGGCTCATTGCTGCTGTTCCCCAAAGTGGTATTCCGTACGTCCAAATTGATTTTATGATCGTTCTGTATATTTTTAGTTTGTTTTCTATGCTTAGTTTGGATTTTCGACTTGTTAACCAATACATTTGTCTCCCTGCTAATTGTATTTTGTCTATTATAGATTTAATATGCTGTTTCCATGTGAATCGTGTATCTAAGTGGAGTCCTAGGTATTTGACTTGCCTTGTTTGTATTATGTGCGTGCCGTTCAGTGTAATGTTTGGAGGTATCTGTGTTCGCAGTGTGAATGTAATGTGGTTGCATTTATCGGGGTTTGCTTTAATTTGTTTAACTTGAAGCCACTTTTCTATTTTTGTGATATGTTCTTGTAGTGATGTGACTGCTGTTGCAGGATCACTGTGCCTGACTAGTACCGCTGTGTCGTCCGCGAATGTCAGTATCTTGCTATTAGTAGTTGTTGGTATGTTGGCCGTGTATAGTGTGTATAGAATTGGTCCTAAGACGCTTCCTTGCGGAACCCCTGCCTTGATGTCTTTAACTTCAGAGTATGTGTCTTTAATTTTTACTACGAAGGTTCTGCTGCTTAAGTAAGATTTAATTAAATGGTATATCTGATCCGGGAATTGTTTTCTCATTGATTGAAGTAGACTTTCGTGGTTTATTTTGTCAAATGCTTTCTCGATGTCCATAAAGAGGGCTCTGCAGTATTGTTTGTTTTCTAATGCTAGAATTATTTCATTTGTAAGTCTGTGCATTTGCTCCATCGTGGAGTGTTTGTTTCTGAAACCAAATTGCTGATCTGGTATTAATTTTTCCTTCTCTATTATTGGTTTTAAGCCATAGATAGTGTAATATGGTATTTTCATGTAGCTTCTCGGTGTGAAATGTGTTTCTGAAACAAGTAATATGTCAATATTATTGTTATACAGAAATGTTTTAGTTTCGAGGGCCCGTTGTTGTAGACTACCGGAGTTCCAAGCTGCTATTTTCAGCGTGTCCATTTCTATTTTTTACTTAATGTGTTTGTAAGTCATTGTAGCATCATTGTAATTTGTTGCGTTTGTTGTCTGAGTACTGCATTTTGCTCATTTATCACTTTTGTTAGCATTTCAGTGTTTTGGCTGGATTGCTTGAGCAGTTCCTTGATTTCTGTGGCGTCGTTGGCGTTTCTATGGCTAGTGTTCGACCCGTATGGAAGATAGAGATGCCGAAGTCCAGGCGACCACTCCGAGCGTTCAAAGCTTTACGTTTTCTTGTAAATACATAGATAATTTCAGTCGGAAAATATTTTTTTACTGCTTGGGACTCAACTGTGGGAGTCCACAGTCGTATGAAAGTATGTACTATCAAATGATACAAAATTTGATATACTTGGACTTAACTAATTAGCATGTAAATGCTATGGGCAAAAACATTTTGAATACCAACCAGCAAATAATATTTTACCTATAACTATCTTCCAATATTGATCTGTTTATACTTTATCTGTTCATGGATGCTGCTGGATCTCTTCAATGACTGTTCATGCTTTATCCCCTTAACTACTTGGATGATACCCCCTAAACCAATGTGGTAATGTGACACGGTAGCGACTTTTCTTTCAAGATCTGTATCGCCTTTGTATCGTCGAGACAATGTTGTTGAATTCCGGATGATGGAAATTTGGCAATAGGCGCTGAAAAGTTAGAGGTTTTATTCGTAACGGGTAACTGTACGCTAGTGGCGACTGCAAAATTCTCCTTGTCTATTATGGAGAAGTGGTTATACCCTAGTGGCGAGGATGAGTAATATGGCCACAACAACGGCCAAGGAGGAATGATGAGAAAAAAGAGTCGAAGTTTGGGATGATTCAGGAAGAGAAACAGAGATTAGGGTGTTTGTTGTAGGACGAATCTATGATGTTTGTTGCAGTATAAATAAGGAATTGGTCATCCAACTTCCCCCATTTTTTGGTGATCATAGTTTCTGAATCTGCATACATTCTAAAATTTATCTTATCATTAATCTAACAGTTATTGTTATCAATGTAGGTTTGTCTTATACAGAACCTATGGTAGAAGATTTGACACTGTTGTCTTATAGGCTTAAATCTATGAGTATTAATTACATATAATTCGCAGTTATATATGTCGGATCGTCACTGGGAATGGGGTTGTGGGCGTCAAATGAATCTTCTCGAGGATTAGCCATTGATACGGTACACACAGGCGTAGTTTATTGCAATGATAGAATTATTACAGTCTTGACAATTGATCACAGCGGTTCGGCACTCGCGACACTAGTGACGATGCTCTCGGGCTCGATAACGAATCCGCGGCCAACGGGATGGCAACAGAACGTACTCACAAAGTCTAAGTCTGAAAATAATCACCTCGCGAAGGCGTTACTCCTTAATCGATGAGATCGCGAGCGAGAATGCCTTTCCCGTCCCGATGATGCCACAGAGGAAAACTATAACGGGGTGTGTCTAAGGATACGAGATCATCGGATTCGTCGAGAAAAGCCTTCGTTCAGAAAGTAAGGGAAATTGACGTTGCTGCTAATTGGTCAATCTCCATATCGGTGGTTAGAAAAGGATGCTAGCCGCCCTCGAGGGAAAGTTGCTAGTGGGAGACGCCCTTCGTTGAAAAATAGGTCTCTCCTATCTTCCCGTAGCTGGGACAAAGACTGTTTGTTTGAAGGACTTTAGTTAGCTAAATCTTAAGATTTATAACGGTTATATGAACATGTACTGCGGAGACGCATCGACATCTGGCAATCATCTTACTCGAAGAATAGGGTCTGCGTGTGGCGAGCTACGGGACAGAGACCTTTGGAATGTTTACTGTCGCGTGTCGCCACGAATATTTCTTTTAAGGAGAGCTATAGAATTACTCCATACCTTTGTTAGACAAAGCGTTCATCCCGTGACCGCGGTTACGTTCGGCGACTGACTGTCGCCTCGAGCCCAAGCTCATTATCACAATTCTCGAATAATTACAATCGGGTTGAATAACTACAATTGTTCAATTACAGCTATAGTAGACTCTAGGTTACAATGTTGCGGGATTATCCAAAATTTCAAAGGCTCCGGTGTTCTTTCATCTCCGACATATATATATGATTGAAATTAAAGTAATCTATGAGTATTGTTATTCGTTGGACAGTTATTAATAATTAAAATACATAGTTAAGAGAGCCTTGTACGTTTTCGAGATCTCCTTCATGTGGTCCTTGTCTTCTCACAGATGATCGTCAGGGTTGTTGGATATTGCAAAACGTATAGCCATTGATTGTTTCCGACATATTTTCATGTTTCAATGTCGGCGTTTATCGTTTTCGCTGAGCAGTCCTGCGGTAGGTGGTTCTTTATCGTGTAGTACAGTAGTACTGCACTTTTTCACATGTGAAGAACCTTCGGTGGTCTTTGCCGTGTGTATATCGGTGCATATGAACTTACCTTCTAGAGTCACCTTCTAGACTTACTTCTAGTAGTCGTTACAGCTCTTCAATTCCGGTAGGATGGTATAATAAGACTTGGATTGAGAGAGGAACAACTAAATCTGCGTTACGACCAAAGAGTAATTCGTAAGGAGTACGATTAGTGAACTGTAGTAGAACCCAGTCTGTTTGATTTGGTTTAATATAAATGCTTTAGGTAGTCTTTGAGTGTTAAATGATAGCGTTCAAGAGATCCATTGGTTTGTGGGTGGTATGGAGTTGTGGTGATATGTTTAATTTTAAACAAATTACAGAAAATTTGTATTAAGTCCGACATAAACTCAGGTCCTTGACCAGAAAGGATTGATTTGGGAATTCCAAAGCGCATAAATAGTTCGACTAGGGTTTTACTTACAGTTACTGTTCGTGGTCTGGTAACAGTAGATCTTACTGTGCGGTTAAAGACAATGGACCTACTATGTCCATGGCTAGTCTATCAAATGGAAGATCAAATGTTGAGCTAGTTTCCATAGGTTGCTTAGTCGGTTTGAAGTTCGTTTTTTAATGTGGCAGGAATGTCACGACTTTATATAATCCTGAATATCCATCTTAATTGTGGGCCAATAATAATGTTCCTTAATTTCATTATATGTTTTATTAAATCTATAATAACCCGCTAGTTTATTGTTGTGATTTTCTTGTAAAATTTTATTTATTTCGCCTTGTGTTTTTGGCGTTATTTTATTGTTATGAGATATCTTTAAATCATTTGCGTTAGCATTTCGTATAATAAGTTACGTTTTACATTATTATTTTTATGAGGATAAATAAAGACAAAATTATCACTGTGTATTTTAGGATTGGAAGCACTTGAACAAATGTTTATACTTTATCTTATCGAAGTGTAGATTCTATGGGAATAGCAGATAAACTATTTGCTTGTTGTTCTTCAAACTGTTGACACCGTGTAATATAATGTCCAAATCGGACAAATTGTGAATGTAAACAACTAAATAAAAAAAAAAAACCATGTAATATTGCCTGTAAGTCAGTTATGCCAAGATTTGATTATATATATTCAGAATATCGGTTTCTTTCGTATAAATCTAAGGACCAGATTAGAACAATTGGTGCGTTAATTTTTGCAACACACCGAGCTTTTTTCGAAAATTCTATCGGTTCTAATTATGTGTAATGGAATTTTATAAAATCTTGATACGTTTGAGGTTATGCGTCAGCGAACTGGCTTTGATTTATCGTAAAAAGTCGTGAAAGTCCATCTGCGTTTGAATTTATACATCCAGCTTTATATTTAATTTCATAACTGTATTCTTCTAATCTCAATCGCCATCTCACTAGTTTCCAAGAGGGTTTTTTGCAATTAAATAACCACTGTAGTGCTCGATGATTTGTATACCTAGATTGGGGTTAGGTTGAGGTTAGATTAGGTTAAGGTTATGCTCTGCCGAGTTGACGATTGCTAGAAGCTCTTTCTTTGTTGTAGAATAATTACGTTTCGAGTCGTTCAAAGTGCGAGAATAATACGCGACAGCTTAATACTTGTAGCTTTTCTTCTGGGAGAGGAAACATTCATAATACTTGACTCAATTTCAAAAAATTCCTATTCCGAAATGTCAGAAAACGACGATACTATCGCAAATTTATCGATTAATTATCGACGATACTACTTATAATTTTATTTATTTATTTACGGACGCAGCTCCGTAGAGGTATCTTTAGATCATTTAATTAAACTTTTGCTTTTGAGATAGGACGAAGTTACGATCGTTTATCAAACAAGTAGATTCTGTATTCGAATTGGCAAAAGCCAGTATTGTTACCATTTGTGAAAAATAAAATGGTAGGAAAAGCTAGAGGCCAAATTGATATTCATTGTAACCTTACGACGTGGGAGGAAATTTCCGACTTATTATTAAATTTGTATCAAGATAAGAAATCGTTAGATCAATTAATGGAGGAATTTAATTCTATCAGACAAATACGTAACGAAAGTATTTCATAATTTTATCAATAGTTGGAAGAACTTCAATCTAGAATCCTAGGTACAATTCATTCAGCAGATAGTGAAGATAATACGTTAACAGGGCGTGTAGCAATGTTTAATGAAATGACTTTAAATATTATAGATTCGCGTATCATTCATGTTGAGGTTAAGGTTGACTGATTGAAGAACGAGTGGATGAATTTCTAATAGAAAAGTATATTGAAATAATTAAAGGTATAAGTATAAATATAATGTATAAGTATACGTTTATGCTGATTCAGATCCTTACTCTCTTAGTGTTACTAGACAATGGAATGATAGGGAGCACGTTCATATATTTATAGCAAAAGAACATTACCAAAAAAAGTTAAGCTTATGGCTTTGGCTAGAGGCTACAGGGAACATAATTTATATTCAAGGGCACAATAATATGGATCTCTCCTTATTTAGAATAGTTTTTGTTTCACTAAATTCTATCCTCTGCGTAATTGAGGTCTCCAGGTCACGGATATACAAAAGTAAAGATGTAGAGTTTTTCTTGAAGTAATTACTTCAACATCTATTATGGAGAAGTGATTCTTATAGCCTAGTGGCGGGGATGAATAATATGGCCAGGACAACCATACAGGTGTTTGTTGCAGAATGAGTTTGTGATATTTGTTGCAGTACGAATAAGGAGTTGGCCATCTAACAATATTAATGCAACAATGAGGCTTTATTATTTTTGACTTTTTGTTCACGTTGAAATGGATCTCACTTCTAGGAACTCTACATCTTCTCTAGTGTTTAGTTTTTGACACAACGATTCTCTTTACAGCGACTTCTTTCGTCTCTATTATAGTACCGCGGAAATATCGCCGGCATACAAACAATGTCGACGATAAAGTGCAAATGGCCGACAAGCCGAAAGGGTCGGAAAACTTCAATAGGCCTAACGGTCATCAATATACTTCGGCACCACAGCCGTTGATGTTCAGTTAGCCGCCGGAGAGTCTAGAGTCAAGAGTCGTTAATCGAAAGTTGTCGTATCACATTACTGCATTAAGTTTACGCTAAATAATCATCGTTTTCTGTTTACTCCACTGTAATAAATCCATCTATCTCTGCATTATCATATTTTCTTTTATTATTTAATTTATACTTTACAATTTGTCCAGCTGGGCATTCGGTAAATTTTTTTAGCTTAATTGCTAACTAACATGTGGATGTGTTTGTTTCTGAATCCAAATTAGTAATCTGGTATTAATTTTTCTTTCTCTATTGTTGGTTTTAGGCGATCGTATATTATTTTCTCTAGTACTTTGGAAAACACAGGAAGTAGATATTGGTAGGTAAGATGCAGTTTGGTGTGGGTCTTTACCTGGCTTAGGTAACATTATGATCTGTGCTAGCTTCCATAGATTAGGAAAGTATTGGATTCTTAAAATTGCATTGAATATCATTGTGATTAAACGTAGTGCTTTTGGGGGAAAGTTTTTCAAGATTTTACCATTGATTAGCGTTTCTGGTGCTTTATTGTCTTTTGTTTTCTTGACTATGATTCTAATTTCTTGTGCTGTTGTATTAGGTATGGTGTAGTGCTTGTTAGTTAGGATACTAGCATATTGCGCATCTTCGTCGGACTGATATTTGGTTTTACTTTTGTTTTCTTTTCCAGCAATGTTGTTCTTATAGAACAATTCGATTAGGGCATCTATTATTTGAGCATTTATGTAGATCGGTGGTGATTTAACGATATGAGTTATAACATTTCCTTTTGGGTCCATATCTATTTCTTCTATTAGTAAATCGAATGAATTTCGAAGTGGGATGTCTTGTAGCCATTGTTGCTTTTCTGCATCTGAAGTTTTGATGGCGCTTGTGCCTGGTATTATTTTGCGCTTTTTGTGCGCTGCTGTCAT
Organism: Bombus bifarius; assembly: GCF_011952205.1. Lineage (NCBI taxonomy): Eukaryota > Metazoa > Arthropoda > Insecta > Hymenoptera > Apidae > Bombus > Bombus bifarius. The sequence goes on along the minus strand of NW_022884519.1, from coordinate 829,784 downwards.
CTTCCAGTGTTCATCGTTCCCATTTCTTTTGTAGATGAGTTTTCCTGTTCTTTGTTTATTGGTTGTTTTCTACTTAATGTATTTGTAGCTTTATTTATGTAATATATTTCACCTTTGTTTGTTATTTTGATTGGTGGTATTTGCTGTTGCATTTTGGTGCTTTACCATTTGACAATGTTTTTTGTCTTTTCGTTCACCTAAATTGTCGCACTTTCATCGAAGCACAGTTTCTCACGTCTGTCTAGCTCGGCTGGTCAGGCAGAACTGACATTATCATATAGAATAGAAACCACTGGAAATCCTAATTTCTAACATTTCTGAATAAAGAATTTCTATAATTTGCTCTCTCGATATCGAGTTATATACAGGGTGGTAAAAACTGGTGGTACAAGCGGAAAGGGAGTTATTCTATGCGAAAAAAGAAATCGAAAATATAGAATAAAAATTTTTCGTTTGAGGCTTTATTTTCGAGAAAATCGACTTTGAATTTTCGCTCGGTACGCGTGCGGTACGTTATAACGGATCTTACTGTAGATCGTTGTCTCGATGTTTCCGCTTGTACCACCAGTTACCAACCACCCTGTATATTTTAATTAGATTGTTAATATTTTTACTCAGTAACAAAAGTAAAATGGATAGAAACGTGAAATCTTATTTGTAGTTAATTTCTACTTCTATTTTTAACGTTTTTGTAAAAACGAATACGCATGCAAAACAGATATATTACGCCAAAAATATTATTCGCAGCCTATCAACTACTGAAATTACTATAAAAGTGAAATTTAGGTTTTATTATAACAAAATATTATCGCGAAGAAAGTAAACAAGCAAAAAGTTATTGTATATAAAGAATATATTAATTAATTTTTCTTTTTTTCTAAAAAGAATAGAATAAACAATTAACTTTTCTTCCTAAGGCAACTAAGATTAATTATTGTGCTCGGACAGAAAAGTATGAACATTTTCGTAGAACCGTACAATGAAATAAGCTCTTGCAGCATAGAATCACAGCGAGTATATTTCATTTGCGGTGGAACTAAATAGATTTTTGTATGATAGCGTGGAACGCCTTCAGTTCTTGGTCGCTGGGGCAGTACTAATCTGAAAATAACCTTATAAATGTAGCATTCGTTCCCTCTTTGGTAATACTATTCCCTAATTAATTCAAAGGTAGATGCGCCACTTACCGTTATTACTGCTGATTACTTGATCACACTCTCGTTTTCATTATGGATACATACAACATACACACACAAACTGCCTGCCCCTTAATATAAAAACATGATATCGGTCTAATGGGTCTAATGAAACTAATGACTAGGAACTAATGACTAATGAAAATGATACAAAACAAATCACACATATCTACGACATTGTTATTATTGTTACCGTAATGTAATTGGCAGCACTGCCTTTAAGTTAGTGAGAAAATCATCCTGTATGTTATCAATTATATTTTTATTTTCAAAATAGTATATCGCGTAAAAGTTACTTTAGAAACAAAGTGTAAACATGCGCACTTTATATTTTATCTTCTTAATTATACTTTGAGGAAGATCTTTTAATCTTAGATATATTTGAATTTTATGTATATAATATATGACATTTTAGGTTTCTTTATAATGAACTTTTTAAAATTAAAATAAAAATATTTGTCTTTTCTGGAATAATAACTTCTTAATATTTTGAAGCAACATAATTAATAAAAATATAATAAGTTGTGATCTATGGATCATGAAATTATTCAAATAAATTTATGACATTATTTATCTTGTATTATGTTTCTTATAATAATTATTATACAATAATTATATATAAAAAATAAGTAGTTCATAAAATATTTCATATTTCTCTTAAATGTTTATTAACCTCATATTTAAACATAATTCTTTCAATATGAAAGAAAAAAATTGTATTTTATAGAAGATTATTTTATAAAAAACTTTTTATATTATACATTTATTTAGGTAACATAATATAGAAAGATATATTTACCAGAATTTTTATTTTTGACAAATTTTAGTATTAACGATATTGGCTGACAATTAATAATAAAATGCAAGACTCATATTTCAACTATTTAACATCTAATAATTTGTTGCCATGAAATACTTTAATAATGAAAGTTTTGAGAGCATATAAATATTACTTATGGCTAACATAAACTACTTGAAAATATAAATAATTAAAGTAAAAATTGATCCTTTTTGTCTCTAAATATGACATTAATTTGTAATATTAACATTGTGAGATACGTTATAAATAACATTTATATATATGCAATTAAGGAGTAAAACAGTTTATAAGCAATGAAAACATAATTGTTTTATTTTCCTGGAACTAATTTTTTGTTTTATTATCTAACAATTGAATGAAATATTACTAATATATAAGTCATTTATACTTCATTTGAAGTTTCGTTTATTTTATGTTTTCTGTATTCATTGTAATGCCATAAGAGTGATACAAAATGTAAAAGACAAGATAATGAATTATTATAGACGAAAAATTTAATTATTAAATGCTTAAGACTATTGTGGTTAGATTTCAGTAATTTGCCACATTTAAAATCTATGTCAGTAAAAAATCCTATCACAAATTGTGGCTTTGAAATATTCTTATTCTTAGTTTATAATACTATATATGTTAAATTAATTTTACATGTAATTATACTTTCACAGCTAATATTTTTTCTGTTGATTTTCAAAAATGTTCGCTCAAAGCTTTCAAGATTGTTACTAACCTTTTGTGCTCTTCATTGTATTTATTCACAACATGTAATATATACATAATATTCTTGAAATACCGTGTAAGAATTTTGTACAAAAACATTATCTAATTTTTAAATTAAGTATGACCTACATACATATATTAAAGGCAATTGTTCCTTTTTAAGATTCTTTTAATTGCAATTTATTAAATATTGATAGCCAATTAACATATAACAAGATTAATAATTAATTATTAACATTGAAATAATATATCCACTGAAAAAAATGTGTGATAAGAGATGTAAAGATCACAATTTGATCACAAAAGGTTAAATCATTTAATGTAAATATGCAGTTACGTTTCTTTTTCTTAACGAAGATATTCGAAACTCATTTAATAAAAAATTTCTTATTTACATTCATTCGTATGCTTCTTAGATACATAAATACAATCTCGCGACAAAACATTAAATAGTAATTTAAATTTTGCATAATTTTCAGCATTAAAATTTATTAAACATTTTGATCATCCTAAATAATTTCATTCATCTTTTATAATTCACCATTTTTAAAATAATTTTTTAACTTTATATTTATACTCACATATAATTAATTTCTTTGTGTTTTTAACGTTTTGCAAGTGTATGCATATATTTATAATATTCTATTCATAATATACGAATTATAAAGGACATTATATCACATTAATGTTACTACCATATGACTTGTTCATTTTCTTTTTACGGCACTCTCTCTCACGTATTTCATATAATAGCAATAACTGATAAATTTGAGAACGAAATTCCTCGTTCGTTTATAAAATGTATGATACAAGTAGAAAATGTGTGTGTGTGTGTGTGTGTGTGTGTGTGTGTGTGTGTGTGTGTGTCTTTCAATACATTTCATATATGGAAAACCAAATTTTGATATAAAAAGAGGTACTTCAAATTGTTCCTATTCGACATAAATACATTAATATTTGTACTTTCTATTTAACTTTTAACAAAATTTATTTTTATTTTTAAACTAAAGTCTAATTTCTTCTCTTGTTCGGTATGTTGAATAAATATTAAACATCTGATTCAGCACCTTAAAAATAATCCACCATCACATATAGTTGTAATATATTCTGCGTACTTTACTAATATTTATAGTTATAGTTGGTATGATAATATAGTAACTCACTTTAAGGCCTCAATACTGCCATTTAACGTCTCTTATTCCCATGACGTCGACCGAACTTACGATTTTTTCTACAAAAAGGAAGTTGTAAATCTATTAATATATATAAAAAATATTTGTTCAAATTGTCAAAATGCTTAATATTTATATTCAATTTAATTCCTAAACTTAATGTTATGCAAACATACGAGCATAGAAAGTATACCTAATTTTACTCGGCGAAGGAACCGGAGTATGTTCGGCGATAACAGGTAATACAGAAGTAAATTTATCAGTTGGACGTAAAAGACGTGCTGTACGAGAAGATAATCTCCATATCAGTCTTTGCCTGTGAGGGGTTTGCTCCTGAGCATTGTATTTGCTCAATACAGCACCCACAGCTTCATGTGTGGAAAAGAAGCTTGTGTCTGAAATCTATAAACGTAATATACCAATCATTTATTGTTTTACCTGTTATATTTACAAGATTTAAAATTCATTAAATTATTATAACGTTACCTTACATATTTTCTGAAGTTCTATAGCAAAGTCCAAAAGTCTAAGCATTTGATGCCTTGATGTTACAGATGCATTGATAGTAGAGGAACTAGGAATAGCAGTAGTAGATATGGGAATATCTGTATTAGTATCTAATCGGTTCACTGCACCATCTAAGTATGTGCAGAGTAGAACAAGTGCTACTTCCGACGACTTCAAACTTGCACAGTTACCATCACATGCAACCATTTCTAACCTAAGTAGAAGCTCAGATTCCTAAAATAAAGCAATCAAATTGATATATCATTATAGTAATATAACCAAGTCTTCTATTTTTACATAAATAAAAATTATTACCGTTACAATACTGGTATACATGTCTCCTAGCCCTAGTTGTGATGCAATTGCAAGAAACATTGCATTGAATAAACGAAGAAAAGTTAAAGATGTAACAGGTTGAGTACCAGGTGCCCATTCTAACTTATTCCGTATTACTTCTGACATACGTTTAAGATCACCTCCAGTGCATTTGCACTGAGAAATTGAGACTAAGTGGTCAGCATCCAGTGACTGAGCTAACTGAACAGTAGCTATGTGAAAAGCAGATACACTGATACATGCCATATATTTTGGTCTTGCTTTCATTTTTGTTAAAAAACGGTCCATTAAATTGATGGCAACAAAAAATACATCCGATGGTAGATCATACCATACTTTCAAACACCTTAAAACATGGGCTGATCCATCACGAGCTCCAATTGTTATGTCATCATTCTGAAAGGAGAAAAAATATTTCATATAAAATAAAATTACTTATGATATTTTACAGATACCCAATTGTTCTATTATTCTATATGATTTATATACATACTTGTGATATATTAGGTAACGGAAGGTTAGGTTGATACTTTACTTCAAGAACCAAAGCTTCTTGCAGTTGTTCAAGTAGCGGGTGGATTGCATCCGGTACAGGCAAGCCCGATGTGTCCATTCCTGCAATGTGTGACTGACAGCTCACTACGGCAATAATTAAAAGATAAAGCAATGCAAAATATGCGTAGTGTAGCTGATGATATGAATGTCACACAACAAGAATGGCGCAGCTGGCTAGCCTTGTATCTATAAACAGAAAATATTTATATTAAAATTATTATTTAAAAGATCTATTATTGTCTAAATTATTATGTTAAAGATAATAAATATATCTGTTTCTAGAATGTTTAATTTAACATAACAGTTTGTGATAAATAACTTATTCTTTAATAACATAAATATAGTCGAAAAATTGTATAAGTTGTTTAACTATTTTAATAAATTACAGAGAAATAACAAATATCAGAATAATTTTTTTCTTTAATACACTATAAGAAGACCATATTTTCTTCGTGACAATTGTTCCTATGTTATTTTAATACTAAAACTTGTAACAATTTTATTCCAGCTTCTTATTTTTACTTCTGTTCTTTGCTATTGTGTAAGGTGTGCGAGTTTGCATCCACGCGCCATCAATAGATTTATATACTTGAAAGTTTCAGGAATGTACTAGAAAATCATCTATATATAATTCGAAATAACTTCGAGCGCTTTCGATTTTGTATCTTTTTCTTTTATATGATTCCTTTTTTAAAATAAATTGAGTCAAAATTCTTTGCCGTGATAATATTTTTGTAGAACTACAGTCATTATAAAATGTTTAAATATATTATTACAAACGAGCTGAATTTATTATTTTTGGTTTAATTTAAAAGAATTCAATTTAGAATAGTGTCCTATTTTATAAATAGCGCTTCCAAAATCATGTAAATAAAATGATAACGTAATAAAGGTATAGAATTACAAAAAAAATCGAATATTGTAAAAATATAAGTCATCAATATAATAAGGAAATAGTTAATAAATTTTGCAAAATAAGACAAAATAATATAACGATAGTTTATAATGTAATAATAGGCTACTGTAAAATGATTTTCGAGAATATTCTAATGCGAAATATCGAATAGAAATGTGTAATTTATTTATTTGGTAATACTTAAGTCGTATTATTGTCATATATTATCAAAACGACAAAACGAGAAGATATATAACCAGCTGATGCAATGTACTGTCAGAATTGAAAGAACTTAAGTGCGTCTAAGTCTTCCATTATTTGTATCATACGTCAATTCAAAACGAGCCAAAAATGTCCAAATAAAAATATTTTCAATTAAATATGTTAAATATAAGGAAGAGTATTTAACTGAAATTAAAAGTTCAATGCAAATTTGTCCTGAAACATGGATAAAATAAAAAGATTTAATAAAAACTATTAGTTTTGGAAAGATATATGTATAAAAACTAAAATCACATATTTACATATATATGTTTATAAATTTCACTGACCTGAAAAGCTGTTTAAAAATTACTGTATTGGTGATAGCAATGAAAATATGCAAACAAATCATAAAACAATATATGAAATAATGGTTTAGTTCATAATATTATAACTTACTACGAGATGCTTAATTTGAATTACATTATAGGTAATGACAAGATATAAAACAATAATGAATGATGTAATGAAAGATATAAAACAAAGGAAATTGTTTATAAAGAAATTGATCCTCGCAATTTATGAAGAACTAATGTATCACTTAACGAAAGAAATGTTTATGTTGATCAACGATCAATTCGTTGTTAGTAACAAGATTCATACCTATAATATTTTCCCATATATAAAAGCAAATTAATGTACACACTTATCATTTATTTTAGACAATGTGGTATTATGAAATCACAGAATCATCGAAATCTATAGGTATATATTGTTTTTTTCTTTACGTAAGAGCAACGAGCTCCTACGAAGAGCAAAGTATACACTCTATATAAACGCGTACTCGAATGATACTGTTAATTCGCATCTGCTATGCGAATCGTCACGGATGAGCAATATCCGAATTACTACGAATATGCACGAATTTGGACGAAGTTAACTGTAAAGTAGTATTAAGATCAAATAATATATGAAATCTTTGGTTAATAAACGAATTTAATCATTTACTTGCAAATGATAGAATTTCAATGATCATTTAAATAAGAATTAACAAATTATTTCAACAAAAATAAAAATGTATGTATTGTAAATAATGAGCAATAAAAAATAACTTTATGAAAACATAAACTTTAAAATGTTGAATGCGAGTCTATGGAATATAGTTCTTATCTTTTATATTTATATATATACACGCGCGCGCGCGCGCACGCGCACGCACACACGCACACACACACACAGAGAGAGAGAGAGAGAGAGAGAGAGAGTATCTCATCTTATTTTTGTTATATTTGACACGAGTTTATACAATTTATCATACTTCATTATTAAATAAATTTCATAGCGATCCACATTTTCTTTATCTAATCGTAAATAAATATTATGCTATTTACTCTCAAATGCCAAGAACTATAGAGATCTCATTTACTCCTGTCATTTAATTTGTAGAAAGAAAAATTAGATTTTTATCGCGATTATTCATTATATATAAAGTTCCAATTTTGTAGTATTGTCAAAAGCTTTATCATTATTATCTTAACTAATTTATATTATATCATATAAAAGACATATCATAAATAATCAAATAATTAGAAGTACATATATACAGTAGTATATTCGTCGAACTCTTTCTCTGTTCTCATTACCACCATTTTGTTTTAGTTAGACATTTGAACATATATTTTATAAACACTTTATGCACTACAATGATATTTACAAAAAAAAAGCAAAGATTTACCCGGATGCGTCCGAAACGCTGTTACGTCGATAGATCACCCAATCTTGGCTTTTTTATCGTATTTGTCGATACGGATAGGAAACAGATTCACGAACGAACTATTCCGTTTGACAGTTGTTTTAACAATAAGAAATGGCGAAGTCATGAACGTTCAGCTGATCATTACGAGCTTCCATACGCTCATGCGTAATAGTCCTTCCATAAGCGTAAATCTCTCTGCGAAAAATTTTAAATATGATGTCACTATATTTAGATAATTTATTATCTTCACTGCAGTTATATTATTTCAAATAATTTTCATTAATTTTAGAATTGAATGTTCTATTTATAAATCTAGTTTGAATATAGCATTATTTCATAATTTTAAATTTTATATTGGTATTAAATAGTATTAACATGTAGGTTAATGATTGTGCCGTGATATAGGAGCAGAAGACAGCACAGATACGTAGCATAGGAACAAAAAACGTGAGGATTTCCGTAGATAACTTTTTGACACCCGCTTTCGAAGACAAGAGGCTATTTTTAAGTTGGGACACTAGCACTTAGCATGATTTTGTTCAGCAATGGTAACAATGCCTGTAATTTTTTATGATCATCATGTTCTCAATAGTCGAGCGTGCAATAAATGCAATTATTTCCGATGGGTAATTTAGCTAATTGTAATGACCCGATTGGTCAAAGATCACTCTGAGGAACTTCCGTGACCTTTATCTAATCACCTGGAAGCCTCATGTTTCGTCCAAATATCACTCACCCTTTTCCCCCAAATATTTATATCTATGTATATGTTATTTTATTTTGTTGTAGCACTATTAACTTGCTACTGGATCTTAAATTTATATGTTAAATTTATTAGTATTTTACTTATCTTATTGTATCAATATCATTGTACTGCTAAATATTAGAAAAAAATAGATGATTAGATGTAAAGACCAAAGCTCCACAAAGTCTGAAAGGATGAACAAGATAAATAATAAATAAATAATAGTAATAATAATGTAGATTAATGATCTTAATTTTATTGCAATACTAAAAATTTGAAATGATGCACATATATGTATTTCAGCAATATGTGGAATATTTTTGTTAAAATCTACTGATATAATCATTTTATTCTTGACATTTTCTTTCTCAATATTACAGTTAGGAAGGAACCTTAAGTATACATAAGTTATAAGTATGTGATCACTTTTGTAATATCAGATGATTTAATATAATATAGAAAAAATTTTTTGAACTATTAGTATTCCATAGATGTAGTTTATGAGCTAGCTTTTAATTTTTACATTTGTTATGCCACTTTATTGGTTAACATAATATATATTTATACATGTATAAATAGTAAACAAGAATGATTTTTGAATACATCTTTACATTTTATAAACTGAAGCTTTTTACATTCATTCATTCTTATTATGTACAAATTGATAGATATTTAAATAAGAGTACTATATGGTAATATATTATAATAAAAATAACATCCCTTTCTTATTATACATTTCTATTGTCAATTATAAATTACTTTTATTTATATTATGTGAAGATATAAAATTTCATACTATACAAAGGTTTTATTTATTTTTTCTAATTACACAGATAATACAAATAATTTGCCTATTTTCCAATGTTTTAAGTACAAACTTTTGGTTACATTATTCAGCTCTGAAATATATTATTAAAGAAACACATTTCTTATCCATTCTCACTATCACATAAATTTTTATCCAATTTCATTTCCATATTTTTTTCTTGCTCTAACATTTTCACAGTTGCCTCGAGTGTATATAAATGTTCATCATTTATACCTGGTGCTATTACTCGCATTGCAGATGCCAAATTATATAAATATTCTGTATTTGTTCCACTAGGACCATGAGACACTAGTATCTGTTTTGCTATTGTATATATGTCCTCTACACCTGCATAATTTGGATTATCTTCACCACCTATGTAAATTGTGATATAAAATCGCATATTTTCTGAAACTGATGATAATAGTTTTTTATTTTTAAGATCATTTGGAAAAGTATTATCTGTTAAAGAATATGGTGCAGTATTTTTAATGGAATAAGATGGATAAAAGAGAACACTTTTTCTTTCATAACCTCCTTTTTCTCTGTAATCCAAGTGTTTTACTACTTTATCTATATTTTGGGGTGATATTCTATAAGCAACACCCCATACTTCATCATTAGGATTATCAGAATTAAGTAATGTTACAACACGACCAGGCTATAACAAAATACCATTGTTTGTATACTTAAAAACTATGTATTATACATTACATAAAAGTCAACATAATATGAATTGTTAATAAGTAATAAAATAATTTACACTTAATGTAATATCTAAATTTTTAGACCATAACATAACCATACACATATCAAATTCTATTAATGAAGAAATAATTACAAAAATTGATTTTTACTTTTCTTAAAGAAAACTAATTAATCCTTTAATTGCAAAACATTATTTGCAAAACACAAAAAAAAAGAAAATCCCAAATTAATTTGAAATTTGAAATTTAAAAAACGTACATAATTTAATCGCAAATGTTAAAAGATGTTTTAAGTGAAAAAAATTACTTAAAGAAGTTTAACACACAATAATTATAATACGTACTCTACTAGGTATTCCTCTATGATCTATACTTTTCTGGTAAAATCTTCTGATATATCCTTTGATGTATCCAACGAGAATTTCTTCGTAAGGAAAGTCCGCTTTCCATATCAGTGAACCATAACCAAACACCCACATTATTACTTTTCTTGTTAAATAGTAATTGCCTTAATGATTGTTTGAACTTTTCATTTAAAATTATATTTTTTTGTAAAAATATATAAATTCCGAGTAAGACAGTATTTCCTATTCTCCTAAAACATATTTAATGTTGAATTCACATTAAATTATTAAGACGACAGATACATAGACTATTTAGTAAAAGTTTTAAAACAATCAAAATATACTTTACACTAAAATTTTGAATAATGGTTTATGAAATATAATTATTTCGAACAAATTTATTGTTCCTTCGACATTACGCTATTTTTATTATTTAAAATATACCTTTTCCTAATCTTTTGTCCAAAATAATTTTACATTAGTATGTATATTGAGAGAAATTATGAACATCACATATGTACATAGTATACAGTGCATATACATATTTAATGAAAAGTACGTCAGATAATCACGCGAATGTTCAAATTTTCGTGTGTGAAGAGAGAATGAATTTTCATATTGATTTAAATGTGTAAGTTTTAATGTCTATTGACGATCAGATGATTTTATTTTGATATACGGTTATTAAAAGTGTTTGGTAGTAAAACTTAATATTTAAAATGTTTTCAAAATTTCTATGTACCGATGTACTTGCCATTCGCTGTGTTGATAATTTCATTTTTGTAGGTTAGTATCATATATGTAATTTTTTCACAATAAATAAAAGTTATAACCAAATCTTCATTTCTCCATTTAAATAGTAATACATATTTATATTTTGTAATTTTTATAATTTCCTTTTCAAATTATACATAGGTATGGGATGTGTACTATATATTTTTAATGCCAAAACATACAAATTGGAAAAAAAAATAAATTGTCTTTATCCATATAATATACATGGAATTGTTGAGGGCCCTAATAACAAATTAACTGTATTTGGTGCTAACTATTTTTCTACATATAAAATTTACCATAAACAAGAAACATTGATGTATGTTTAAGTAATATACATATAATATTTGTTTTATTAAGTATTATACTTTATTTATCTATATATTCATAAGAAAGTATATATTTTAGGATTGAAGAAGATTCTAATAAAAAAAGACTTAATGATTGGATTGTGGCAGCAGAATGGGTGATATTTGATGAATTCGATTATCTATGTGTTCTTTTAGCACACAATAATGTTTGTATTTATAACGTATCTAGTGAATGCTATCAAAGCATATGTTGCGAAGAAAGATGTATTCTGTATCCTTATATTTATATATTTAAACAAAATATTTTAACATTAATCTTAACTTTATTATTAGATACGCTGGCTCCATGTTAAATAACAGTAATAGAGATCTAATTATTTTTAGTGGAACTGTATATCAGGAAATATTGATATGGCAAATAAATTATAATTGTCATTCTAGAATATCTCCAGTTTTACATCGTTTACAGGGGCACAATGTTCGTAATATATTACCTAAAGCAATGTCCTTTTTTATGCATTATGTTAAAGTTTAAGAATGCAAATGAACTCAATTCTAGGGTGTAATCTTTTCAATCACATATGATATAGCTACACAAATTATTTGTTCTACCTCAGATGACAGAACAGTCAGATTATGGAAAATAAGTAACAACAAAAGTAAAGACTGTAAGCTTACATTGGAAAGAAAATCAGTGAACACAAATTGGAAAGAAATTAATATAAAACTAATGCGAACAATGTTTGGTCATACAGCTAGAGTGTGGAAATCTATCATTAAAAATGAAATTTTATTTACAATAGGAGAGGTATATATCATTATGTATACATAGTAAACAATTGATAATAAAAATAATTTATTTTCATGTTCATAATCGAAGGATTCTCTTATATGCATCTGGTCATTGGATGGTAAACTACTTAACAAAGTTTGTGCTCACCATGGTGCTGCTATATGGAGTATTGACATATCAAATGATAATAAAAGTGTTTTCACTGGTGGTGCTGATGGTGCAGTTTATGCATGGCCTTTTGTTAATGGTTATGTTCAAAAAGCTGTATTAATACCAAAAATACATACATGCACTGTGCCAAAATATGTTTGTTACTTAAGAAGTGGTAACCTTTTAATTTTTGATGAAAATGCTACTTTATTTATATTTAACAATTATTATAATAGTCTGCTAGGGTCATTGTATTTAAAGAAATATAGTACATATTGTGTTATGGAGGTTTCTTTATGCCACACCTATGTTTCTTTTGCATCAAGAGATGGATATATAACAATATACAAAGGTAAAGTAATAATAAAGATTGATAAAATTGCATTAATTGTTAAGAATATTGTACATAATGATTTTAGAAGTTGCAGCTAATAGAGAATTACAACAGATTATAGAAACAAAGATAATGGAATCACAAATATTTTCTGTACAGTGGCTAGGAGATAATAAATTAGTAATTTGTGGCCTAAATGGAATTTTAAAAATATTTAATTTTACAGAAGGAGGTATATTTTATAAAATATAGAATAATCTGTTGTTTAGTAAAATTTAAATTTCCATTTAATTTTTACAATTTTTATTTTATACAGGATTAATTAATATAGAATCAATATGTTTGTTACCATATAGTCGAGAACGTTGGTTAACAGCGGCTGCTTTATATGAAGGACTATTAGTGTGTGGAGATAGAACTGGAAATATGCATGTTTTTGAGCTTGAAAAATCTGTATCATATAATGGAGCAAATGTACCTGAAGCAAAAAACAAACCTATCCAAACTTTTGTTAAAGTTCATGGAAAAATTGGTATTCAAAATTTCATAGTTTTGAATTCAAAATTAATATCAACTGGTCGTGATGGAATGTTAAAGTTTTATGAATTAAATAAATATAAAAGTGCAAAGTTATTATGCGCTTTACATAAACAAAAGATGCCAATGGATTGGATTAGCAGCCATTTAAAATCCTCTGATGATGTTCTTATACTAGGATTTAAAGAGGTACATACATATGTATTTAAACAGATGTTATACATATATATGTATATACATATTTTTTTTTTACATTTTTTATCTTTCATCGTTATTATTTATAGGTAGAATTTATAATATATAGTCTGCTCCACCATCGAACTTTGATAAGAGTTCCTTGTGGTGGTGGGCATAGATCATGGGATTGTATGTTACAAAATGAACTTATTACATTTGTATATATTCGTAATAAGCAAGTATATGTATCTAATTTTTCATTAACTTCTTTCATGTTGCCGGTTTTATTGGTGAGTAATTTCTTCATACTGAAAATTTTATACTTTCCCAGAGGAATTAAAAGCATATTCTTTTAAATTTTTAGAATGGTTTCCATACAAAGGAAATATACTGCATCAATCCAATATCTAAAATTGGTCAGTATAATATTTTCATATCTGGAGGTGAAGATAGTACTCTTCGCATTAGTTACATCTCAAGTACACTGATGAAAAACAATCTCACTTTTCAAACATTGAGTATTTTTGATGGTCACATCTCTAGTGTTAAATTTATAAATTGTTTAAATTTACAAACTAATCTTTTTTACAATAAATATCTCATTTTTTCGGGAGGTGGAAGAGCACAATTAAAAGTTTGGGAAATTGATATAAAAGATAATAAAACATCCTTACAAAGTACAGATATTTCTTGTCATGACATTACATCTCACATGTTGTATGGATTTGATCGTTATCATAAAAAGCAGTGGCAAGAATCTAAATATTCTTATAATATGCAACCTGAGAGTCGATATATGGATATTGAAGTTTATCGTTGCTCTATAAATTTACATTATATATTGCTCTTTGTTGCTTGTGCAGATGGATTTGTAAGGTACATTTTTTGCTTGATATTTATGAATTTACAATGTAGTATCTTATACAAATATACTTGTGGATATTCTATATTCATAGAAATATAATTTTAAATTAATATTTATAGAAATTATTGTATTATTCATAGAAATATGTATAATCTTTATTTTTTGTAATCTAAAATGAATTTTTGAAAATCAAGGTATTTTTCTATTCAAATATTTACTTAAATATTATTTGCAGAGTATTTTTGTATGATATTACTGTGAAAAATATTTCACTCAAAGCACATGTAAAGTGTGTGGATCGTTGTATAACAAAAATAACTGTTTTGACATATGATAAAAAAATAATTGTCTTAACAATGTCCACTGATGGAATCGGTCGATTTATTGATTTCACTGATATTATTTCAAAGATTATAATATGTCCACAAATTGAAGAACAAGAATTTCACAACTGCAAAAATGTATTCATTGCAAAGTTTGATTTACATCAATCTGGAATTAACTCATATGACATAAAAGTGATTGAAAAAAGCGAATATTTGTTAGCAACTGGTGGTGATGATAATTTGTTTAATGTTATTTGTTTTAAAGTTCAGTTAGAAGGTAAGAAGGAAGAATTACATATTTCATTGTTATCAAAATGGAGTACTGCGACTGCACATGCTGCTCAAATTACAGGTACGTTTACAATTTTTATGTCAGTATATATTTTTAAATAATGCTTAACATTATTTATATTTATTCTGTATTTGTTAAATTACAATTAGAAAATATAAACGAATAAAAATAAAATAAAGTAAGCTAGAAATATAAATAATTTATTGATAAAAGTATTCAATTAATTTGAAAAGATATTTTCCAGGAGTAATATTTCACGAAAGAAATACAATTTTTAGCGTTGGAGTGGATCAGCAAGTAAATATGTATCATTATGATTATAACAATAGCACTTTATCTGTAACATTTTTGAAGAAAATCTTTACATTTGTAACGGATGTAAAAGGCTTAACTTCATGGTATAATTCAAAGTATGTTTATTGCTTCTATGATATTTAATTATGATAATCTGCATTATTATGTTTTAACGGATTAATGTTTGACTAAATTGGCATTAAAATTTAATTGTTTTAGTGATGAATCAGTCATATGTGTGTACGGTAGAGGATTTGAGATATTAACCGTCTAAGGTGAAATATATATTATAAAAAACTATGATGTCAGGTAATATCGTTTCTTGAAAATTTATTAATAAAATAGCATATATATATACGGAGCCTTCCCTTTGGAACTTAAATCCCTTAACACCGTAATCTAGATTCTATCATAGGCGTAATTAAACAATTGTCGGGTTTACATTAGAACTAGAGTTAGGGGCGTGAAACGAAACTTCGTTTGGATTACACATTGTCGTTATGCAATAGAGAAGACATTGACTAGTGCAAATACGATTATTATAGAATTGGACAAGTAACCGTGGTAATTAGATACTCGAGAAACTAATGACAATGATCCTAGGTTCAATAACGAATCCGCGGTCAACGGGATGATAGATGAATATGCTCACAATATCTAAGTCGGACTCTTTGTTAAAACATGGAATATCCACCGAGCGTACAGACACTAAGTAACTCGCTAATACGACCTCACGAGAGGGATGACTTTCCGTCGTGATGATGCTGCAGAAGAAAACTATGATGGGGTGTGTCTGAGAACACGAGATCATCGGATTCGTCGAGGATAGCCTTCGTTCAGAAGGTGAGGGAAATTGGCGTTGCTGCTAATTGGTCAATCTCCATATCGGTGGTTAAAAAAAGATGCTAGTCGCCCTCGAGGGAAAGTTGCTAGTGGGAGACGCCGTTCGTTGAAAAATAGGTCTCTCCTATCTTCCCGTAGCTGGGACAAAGACTGTTTGTTTGAAGGACTTTAGTTAGCTAAATCTTAAGATTTGTAACGGTTATATGAACATGTACTGCGGAGACGCATCGACATCTGGCAATCATCTTACTCGAAGAATAGGGTCTGCGTGTGGCGAGCTACGGGACAGAGACCGTTGGAATGTTTATTGTCGAGTGTTACAACTATTTCCCTTTTAAGGAGAGCTATAGAATTGCTCCATGCCTTTGTTAGACAAAGCGTTCATCCCGCGACCGCGGCTACGTTCGGCGACTGGCTGTCGCCTCGAGCCCAAGCTCATTATCACAAATCTCGAACAAATACAATCGGGTCGAAGGACGACAATTGTTTAATTACGCCTATGATAGAATCTAGATTACGGTGTTAAGAGATTTTCCCGAAGTTCCAAAGGGAAGGCTCCGATGTCCTTTCATCTCCGACATATATTTATTTAGTTTTATCATTTTCGCTTGAATAATAAACAATTCTGTTTACTATCACCAGATGGCGAACCTATCAGATAAACTTAGTGTTGCTATTAATTCGATTGTCGTGTTGAGTTTGTTAATGTTTATAAGAAAGTGAAATATTACTTTAGATATTAAATATTTTATAGAAATGACAAGTATTACAATATCAGCAGTTCGAACACGAACAAGTATACTTGATAAATCATTAAGTAAGGGAAAGGGAGAGGTTAGCTTGAGTTGTTTCGCACTTCTGTTTTCAGAACTTGTGCAATACTGCCAAAATCGAGTTTACACCGTACCAGAATTACAAAATAAGTATGTAAATAATCAAGTTCATTAAAAATTCTTATATACAAATGTTTTCTATTTATTGGTTAGATTGGCAGAGATAGGTACAGAGGTTGGTCATAAAGTAACAGATTTACTCGTTGTACGGGAAAAAGGTGGAAAGCGCGAGATAAAATTATTAAATATTTTATTATTTATTAAAAGTACGGTATGGAAGTCATTGTTTGGTCGTGAAGCTGATAAATTAGAACATGCAAATGATGACGAACGGACTTACTATATCATAGAAAAAGAAGCACTAGTAAATAAATTTATATCAGTTCCAAAAGATAAAGGAAGTCTAAACTGTGCTTCTTTTATTGCTGGTATAGTTGAAGCTATTCTTTGTGATTGTGGTTTTGTGAGTATTAAATTTTTGTCAATATCACTATTTAAATTATAAAATTATTTAGGTAATGAATTAATTGGAAATATTTGCATTTGTAGCAAGCAAAAGTCACTGCACATTGGCATAAAGGAACAACATATATGGTTAAATTTGATGATGCAGTTGTTGCTCGTGATAAACAACTCGAAGATCGATAATTAAAGACATAGGAAAGAAATTAAAAGTAATAAGATAAAATTTTATATTCCAATACAATTAAGGAATGAATATCTTTGAATTAAAAATATAAAAAAAGAATTCCTTGGTTTTGTTTGTGGTCGATTTAAATTATTTTTACAGATAAACATTTCAGCATTTCATAATAATTTTCCTTTGTTTATTGAAAATGGAATCATATGTGCGAAAATGAAATGCCAGTAAATAAAATGACATGTACATAGTTATAGCATTTTATATTTACTAATGAAGTATTTATTTTATATTTTATTGTATTAGAGTACAGATGCTGACATATATATTGTAAGTTTAAGATCTACAAATATACAATTGGAAAAAGAAATGTTATTCTATAAATTTAAATTCTCTATCAACATATGCTACTTGACCAGTACGATACAAATAATCTTCATCATCCTATAAAATAAAACAAATTTTATGTTCATGGTATACTCATTAAACAAACATTTAATAATATACCTTCACTTTCTCGAGAAGTTTTGAACCAAGATATATGCCTCCAAACCATAACAAACCAAATAGTAAATGTGGTACAAACTTTACATGTGAAACATAATCATGGTTATGTCTCAATGCAACTAGTCGTTGAACTGCACCATCCACCTATATTAATTAATTACGTATTTAATACAAATATCATAAGGTCTTTTAACAATTATCAAAATTAATATTAAAGTAATTTTTAACGATATTTTCGTGTAATTTATATCAATGAGAAAAATACTTGTTACATAATTACATTTTTTGCATAAAATTATGAGACTGTTCCATAATTAAATTAATAATTACCTTAAATAACTAAGCATACATTACATAATTAGAAATGAATCTAAATGAGTTACATTTTTTCAGATACAACGGAAATTATTATTAAATCTATATAAGTAAGGTTAAAAAATTATCACTACATACGGGCATTACTTGCATCGATGGGTTGAGAACTTCTTTTAAATATTTGTGACGTAATTGAACTCTTCTCGTGTATTTCCATTCTAGTATTGCTCGTTGTTTTTGTGATACATCGTAGGATTCTATTTTCTGTGCACACATCTTTTCCAGCAGAAAATTTGCACTGTTCAGAAGGAATACGTGACAAATCGCAAAAACTGCATGGAACTCTTTGTAACTGCAACCTGGAATAGCGATATAGGCTACCTATACTTTTGATAAATATGTATATGCATACATATATATGCGTAGAATCTATATCTAGAATTTGTTTAGGGAAATCTTTGATGAACATTTAGTTGTTAATATATATAATATATATAATATTATATATACATACATGTGATATATAAACATAATAATATATAATAATACTTTTTAATTTTCTGATACGTACTATTTTAATCAAATTTAGAGATTATGTCAAATTTAATATCTAGAATTCAATTTAAGTAATAACACGTAAGTAAAAATGGAAAGTTCATCATAAACATATATAACTACATAATATTTATGATAAACTACGTATATATCTGATTTGTACAAGAATGATTAATGAAAATAAATAAAATAATTATTAATTGTTATATGTATGAAATAAAAAGTAACAATAAATAGTAGTAGTAGTAGCATTAGTAGTTTCTTTTATTGTATTGGACTTTCGTCCATGATAATCTTAAAATTAAATATACATTTAGCGATAATTATACTTTATGTCTGTTTTACATTATTGCTTATTGACATATTATTTACTTAGAATTACTAGTTAGATCTACATTACTATTGTTTGTTAGAATAGTTTAAATAGTTAAATAAACAGCTTAAATAGTGTCGACAGATTATAAAGTTTGAATGAAAAGAATGCGTAAACATTGTTTGCGATAAAATACATCACTCACATATAGACACATATGTTTGAAATGTGGGTTGCTCACACTTATCAGAATCACATGACAAATGACAACTGCAATGTATTGTGGAGGATGATATTCAAATCGATTTACGTAAAATATCCGGACGCATGTGAATAGATAAAGATTATCCGATACTCTATATTCCTGTATTTCCTAATGGATTGAAATTTTATTAAAACTGTGTTATTAATTTAGTTATTACATAATATATGTATAATATTATAAAAAATATTTGTTAATATTGTTATTTGGCATTTCGGAAAGCTCAATAAATAAAAGACGAAAGATTTGAAACGTTAAAAGATTTTAGTTTAAAACACAAAAAGTTGTAGTTCTATGAAAAATTGCTCAGTACATATAGCTAATTGAGATTCAAACATTTCTAACAAGATAATATAATTTTAAACAATTCAAAAACAGTTCAACTAAGTGTAATGTATGTATACGATAAAATTCATATTCTTAGCTCTGTGTACAACATATTCAAGAGCTATAAGTGTTAAGAGTAGTTTCTATATCTTAAACCATTTTATGTTTCCATTATATTTTATTATCGCAGTTTTTAAAAATATTTTTGTATATGTATAAAATTTTAAATCCAATATATTCATATTTATCATATAGTTTAATAATGTTCTTATTTTTCTTATGAGTCATATAATATCGTGATGGATGCGGAAGTTGGAAGTTGGGAGACGCTATCACACTACAGAACCAATGATGAATCACGTAGTAGAAGGGGAAGCTATAGAATATAGAGAAGAGAGAGCGCTTTACACTTTGACAGTAGTCTAGCTAAAAATCTGAAGTCTGAAAGGTCGTGGTTACTATTGGTTAGTGGGCAGTCTGAAATAACGGGTCATACCTACGTTGTGTGTATCAATTGTTTTGCGTCAAATCCTCTCAGTAATTAAATTATTCTTGGTAAGGCATTTAAAACTTGTTTCATCGTTTATGTCATTAATATTGAATCGTAATTAAACATAAATATAAATGTATATAAGTTATACATTATTGTTATACTTTTCAGGAATTATATTTTACGATAATATTTGACTTTTCTTTCATTGATAGTTTTTTCTTTTTTTTTTTAATATGTAACCTTATCCTTTTTTGGACAATTAAATATTTCATTTTAATCCGAGTATTATAAAATTATACTGATTGCGGAAATCCATTTATATGTCGGAGAAAGATCGTGCTTTGTTCGGCATATATTAAGAGTTAGAGAATTATTTCTTTTTGTTCTTTGTCATATGATTAATTTGAGAAGATTAACCAATACTCATTTACTTGTGATATCGATATAAATGTATCGATAAAATACTTGATATGTATGCTCCTGTTACACAGAATTCCAATTGATGACTATCATATTA
The DNA here is from genome assembly GCF_011952205.1 of Bombus bifarius. Lineage (NCBI taxonomy): Eukaryota > Metazoa > Arthropoda > Insecta > Hymenoptera > Apidae > Bombus > Bombus bifarius. The sequence continues at coordinate 808,567 of NW_022884519.1, read as the reverse complement.
TGTCTTTGTTCGTATGATGACAATGATAGATGTAATGTACAATTTTATGCGTAGTAGAAATTTTTGTATACAAGTAATGGTAGATATCGTGGAAATACATAGGTCAACAAAATATGTAATTACATATTTTTTTATAAATAATACGGATTTTAAGCGTAGGATTTTTATATGATTTAAAAATTTCCTTTCTTATTGTCATTATCTAAATTTTTATTAATAATTTCATTACGTAAAATTGATTTATATTTTCACTTTGCACTATTATCCGTATAAATATTCCTTTTAATATTTACATATTTTCAATAACAGACAGTACAAAGACGTCATTTTATAAAATGAAATTAGTGATTGATACAAATATGGCGCTATCTAGATTTTCAAATTTCGACTTTCTTTTTATAAACAATATAATGGTAGAAAACATTTGATACAAATTTAAAAACGATCAGGAAATAAAATGTATAGAAGATAATATATTTTAATAAAAAAATTAATTTGTATATATTTTTTTCAGATATAATTGCAAAATCATGAAGCTGTTTCTACTTTTAATTGTAGCAATACTTGCTACGGCACAAGCTATTTCTTTTTTTGAATTGGTTAATCAAGAATGGACAACATTTAAGGTAATTAAATATATTGCTTTTATGAAAAAGGTTAATAATGCTGTAATAATTTTGATATATCTTGTGTAACACATTAAAAATTTTGTCTTAAATTGAATCAGTTATATTGTTTAAATAAGAAATGTCCCCTTGTATATGAAATGTATCTGGCCTGCAGTTGACCTTTATCAGTATATATATCTTTATGTGCAGATAAAGTATTTTCCTAGAAATAAATATGATCATTTGTTTATTTTTATAGCATAATATTTATATAATATTCTAAAATATTTTAGAGTATAGAACAACCTTTATAATAACAATAACATAAATGATTATAAATTACAATAAAATAAAGAGATATACCTTGTATTATTCATTTTTAGATGGAACATAATAAGGTATATAAAAATGATATAGAGGAAAGATTCAGGATGAAGATATTTATGGACAATAAACATAAAATAGCTAAACATAATGGGAATTACGAAATGAAAAAGGTTTCATATAAATTAAAGATGAATAAATATGGTGACATGGTAAATAAATTGCAAAATTTAAATAGCTTCATATTACGTATATATATTGAAAATTGTATAATTTGATTTTTAGCTTCATCATGAATTTGTGAATACGTTAAATGGTTTTAATAAATCCATAAATACTCAGTTGAGATCTGAGAGATTACCTATAGGAGCTTCATTTATTGAACCAGCGAATGTAGTGTTACCAAAGACAGTTGATTGGAGAGAACATGGTGCTGTAACTCCTGTCAAGGATCAGGGACATTGTGGATCATGCTGGTCATTTTCTGCAGTAAGTTTTGTGACTAACAGTATACAATAGTTTAGATATCAATAATAATTCAAATAAAAAAATTAAATTATAAGATATATTTAATGTTTTTAATAAATTTACTTAGTGAATTATTTATTAAAAAATTATAATTAGGATTGTAATATATTGTAATTAAGTTTTAATGAAATGAATCAATCAAAATCATTATATAGACTGGCGCATTAGAAGGACAACATTTTCGACGAACAGGAATTTTAATCCCTTTAAGTGAGCAAAATTTAATTGATTGCTCTGGAAAATATGGCAATAATGGGTGCAATGGAGGACTGATGGATCAAGCTTTTCAATATATTAAAGATAATAAAGGTTTAGATACAGAAGTTACTTATCCATATGAAGCTGAAAATGATAAATGCAGGTAAGTATTATAAGAAAAGATTTTTTCCTAGTTACTATGATTAATTATTTCATAATGTGTAGATATAACGCAGCAAATAGTGGTGCCCGTGATGTTGGCTATGTAGACATTCCTCAAGGTAATGAGAAAAAGCTTAAAGCAGCAGTTGCTACTATAGGCCCAGTCTCTGTTGCTATTGATGCTTCTCATCAGTCTTTCCAATTTTATTCCGAAGGTTTGTTTGTTCATTATATAATTTGATGCTAAACTATGAATTTAAACCAATTGTTAGTTTCTAATAAAATAAATGTTATATCTAAATTATAGGAGTCTATTATGAACCAGAATGTTCTTCAGAAAACTTGGATCACGGAGTATTAGCAGTAGGATATGGAACTGATGAAAATGGTCAGGATTACTGGCTAGTAAAAAATAGTTGGGGTGAAACATGGGGTGATAATGGATATATTAAAATGGCTAGGAATAAATTGAACCATTGTGGTATTGCTTCCACTGCTAGTTATCCTCTTGTTGGGTCTCAAGGATAGTTTGTTAAGGATTTTATGAATAATTCTAAGATGCAAACAAAAAGTGAAAAAACGAAAATTAATAATAAGTATTTGAACATATCTAAGTTTCTGTTTGTACATCACAAAAGCAAATATATTTTTTTTATTAATTGAATAAAAGGAATGTTTATTAATATTACATTGTTTTAATATTACCTTTTAAAATTTTTATATATACATATACATATACAGGGTGGTTGGTAACTGGTGGTACAAGCGGAAAGGGGGTGATCCTACGTGAGAAAAGAAGTCGAAAATATAGAATAAACATTTTTCGTTTGAGGCTTTGTTTTCGAGAAAATCGACTTTGAATTTTCGTTCGGTACGCGTGCGGTACGTTATAACGGATCTCACTGTAGATCGTTGTCTCGATGGAAAAATTTGGAAAAAAAATAAGAGAAATTTTTATTCTATATTTTCGACTTCTTTTTTCGCGTAGAATCACCCCCTTTCCGCTTGTACCACCAGTTACCATCCATCCTGTATATCTATGAAGTGTCTTGAACACTAAATTGATGTGTTGAATCTTTAAACGCAAGATGGATGCCATTGAATTAGTTTGTGCCGAGACTGTCGAGGCGTATGCATAAGCTGTTACCATCAGCGGTCACAATGTGGAGTGCTACGGCATTAATATATGCATGTTGTAAAATATAGCCTTATGTAAAAATTGTAAAATTTTTATCAACTAACAAATTATGAATGCATGAATCGATATTGTGCGAGTTTTAGTTGTGTTAGTATATTATATTGAAGCATATTTACAGTTTAAACATAACCTATTAGATTTCAAAATTGGTCGACGTTTATTCCATGTACATATTCGGTGATTTAAATAAATGAGTACGTTTAAAAGATTTGTATAGAAATATGTATTTTAAATACAATATAAATATATTTTCTCTTAAACTGTTCACACGATATTTATAATTGTACATGCGATTGTATGTTTACTTAAAGAACTGTTTTTGAAAATTATTTTATACTTGTATAAATAAAATATGTTAACAATTTTATATTATTTATGAAGTTTATATATAAAATACTTTATCTAATAGTTTTTTCATTAGTTGTTATATAACATTTATTTATTCTAATTGTTATATGTTTCTAAAATGTATCAATTAATGTTGAGGCAAATATTTTTATTTCAATATAAATTCTTGAATATAATTGAAAAAATTAAGAAACGATATATGTAAACAATTATCATTTCTTACAAGTAAAAATTCAATTTTTTAAATATATACATTATTTTCTTTTTTGCAGCTACTTATACATAATGGGTGAATTAAATGTATGTTTTCAAATAGATACAGACAATCGTGAAAATTTTCCATCTGCAGCTGCTTTTCAGACATTTAAAAATCAAAGAGATAGTTTTTATGAGATATTTAGGATATGGGAAAAAAACCATTTGGTGCCTGGATGGATATTTCAAATAGCTTTAGGAAGTAAAATAAGAACTATGTTGACATTACACAATGATGCTATAAATTATTATCATTTTGCAAGATTATTTAAGTCGCAACTTTTGATTTCATGTATACAAAATAGGCAACAGGTAAGCTAGATTAATAAAATTATATGTTTAAATATTCTTTATTTTGCTTAGATACTAGTTTTTAGTTTGTTTTTATTATTTTCAGACAGAGGTAGAAGATGATGAAAGTATAAGTGTTTTAAAGACATTGAAAAATGTAAATCCGAAAAAATTGGATCAGCTTCAAAAGAGATTAGTAACTCCACAGCCTTCCAAAAACCAAATTACAGAACCATCTTTCCCTGGAGTACAAGAATTTTTCAAAGACTTTATATTATTTGCTTTTAATCCAATCTTTTATGTTCATCTAGAAAATTGTTTAATCCACGAGATAATGGAATTGAACGATACTCAGTTTAACAATAGTGAAATAGAAGATTCAGGTATTAATATATACATATAGCATTAATGTAAGTTATGTATTTTCATTTATTATTGATATAACTATATTATTTTCTTTTGTAACAGAAACAATAGTTGATGAGCAAACACAACAAAATTTTATTACTTGTGTATCCAGCTTAAGGCTCCTTGCAAAAGTTTTAGGTTTTCTTATATCATTACCATATAGATCAGAATCAAACAATTTTAAAGAGTTGATAGCAACTCAAGTAGAAATTAGAAGCAAAGTAAATAATAAACTTCCTGCTTTATATACTCTTTTATTATTAATAAACGAAATTAACCTTAAGATTTTTATTTAGGTTGTACCAGCAATAAATTTACATGTTTGTCTACATAATGCAATAGCATTAGGAAAATTATCATTAACTGTACCTTGGATTGCAAAATACTTGGCTATGATGGATACTGTGTGTCTTCGTTTACCATATTATAAGCAAATTTTGGAACTTTTATATTATATTTATAAAGCTGTAAATCATTTTGATTTTTCAACATCTGACAGTTTTATTTCTCAACAAACAGCAGTTCTTCTTAAATCTACTTTAAGTTGGTTATTTGAATTACCAAATGTTCCAAAGGATTTGTATTCTATGTGGCAAAAGATATATAAAGTTAGAGAATTGCGAAGTTTGAAACAACCTGATAAATATCATGAGCAAAAATATATGCTATTAGGAGAGCCGACTGTGTCTGTTACATCAACTAAATGTAGTTTAGACAAATTGGACATAATTAATGAAAGAACGTTGCGCATATGTTGTCCATTGGTTGGATTAAACGTATCTGTATCAAATTCTAATACAAATCTAAATAATTATAACTCAAATAAACACATTACACCAGTTTCTAGTCAACTTCACAAATCTGCTAAGAGTGCAGATATAAAGCATTTAGAGGTAAGTTTATCGGTTAGACTTGTTTCATAAGAAAAATTTTAATATATAAATTTCAATAGTTGCAATTGGAAGAGGCATTTTTTGGCGGACAACCAGCATCTACTCGAAAAACTGTTGATTTTGTATCAGAGCGAGTTGCGTCAACTTGTGTGAAACATATATGTAACACTTTGTTAATGGCCTCTAGAGAAACAAATCTGAATATTTTTAGGGAGATTCTGAAAAAAAAGCAAATCGAAAGACAACCTGAGAAATTCGGGGAACAACGTAACGTTACAGATTTTAAGGTAGATTTTCGAATTTTTTATATTCATCGTAATACTACGAAATACTATGATGTTTAAATATATTTTTAAATTACCTAGCTAATTCATATATTATTCCATTTAGGCAATTGTAACAACTGATATGAATACATTGGCTACGAATATGTCTAAAGAACTGAAAGAGCAGTGCGAAATATCTATACCAGGAATTTGTGAATTACGGGTAACTAAATGTATAGAATCTCTTTTAGCGGAAGATTCGTTGACACCTGTGAAAGAAATGTGTGCTAAAATTGCTACGAGATTAGCTATGGAACGTATATATCAATGGATACAATCTCACATAGTGGGTGGCTCATTATTTATAAAAGATATGGAAGTTGAATTAAATAGATTTTTAAGGAATAATGCACCACTTCATCCTATTGAAGAAAAGAAACATAATCCAAATGTTATGAGCCCAACAACTATCACTGATAACTTGAGAGTAATTATTTACATGCTTGATATTTCGTTTAATAGAGTAACATTAAAACTTATTAGTTTTTGTATTATAACTTTTATAGGAACTTATATGGGTTATACTTGATAATGGTGGTGATTCTTTAACAATAATGATTGTTTCGACTATATTAGATAATTTATATCAGACTTTAAATGAAAGAGCTGATTTAGTTGTGGGGCCAGAGAAAGTTTTATATTCTCTTAGTACAGATTTTGCGTTATTTTTAGGTAAGTAAATATTAAGTTATTAATAATATATATGATTCATTATTAATTATTGTCATACTACGAAAAAAATCCTGAACTTTTATATTTGCAGTTGCTTATCGAAGTGATCTGTTTGTTCCAAAAGTTCAAGAAAAATTTATAACAGTATGGGCAATGAATCGTTGTAAAACTTTGGAATCAGATTCGCCTATACATAGAATACTTAGTTCTAGAAACGTTATGCTCTTAGCTCAACCAGAAAAAGAAGAAGTTTGGACAGTGTTTGGAAAATTTATTAATAAATTAATAGAGAAAAATGTTTTAGATATTAACAGTTTTAGCGATCAATGTGTAGCTTTATTTAGGCAGAACTGGCCTGTGGTAAATATTTTATTTTTCTATTACTTATTAAAATAGATTGTGACAATTATCATTTATATCAAGCTATCAGTTTCTGTATTTTTATTTATAGCCTATATTGAAGCATCTATCAAAATGTTTAATGGAAGTTATAACAGATTTCAAAGCATCAGATGAAACAACAGAGAAAGTAAAATATCTACTTGGTTGGATAGCTGAAACGTATAACGAGATAGAGTTTTGCAGTGATTACAATCCCATAGACTGATGTTCTTTTGATCCTTTATACTTATAGCTTCTTCGTGGGCTGATATACTGTATAAATTCTACAATTCTTGTGCATATATGAATGTAAATTATTGTACATTAATTAATCAATTTAGTAGGTGAAAGAAATGTATATTTACGATATACAGTAATTTCGGAAATTGTTATTACGATATGGTTGTAAATCGATATAACGAATTTCAGTTTATTTTAAAGTACATAAATTGCTGAACTTGTAAAACAATACCATAAATTTGAAATCTGGGATTTGATTGATTTTTTATTTAGCAGCACTACTTATTGTTGATCGTACATTAGTTGATCGTTGATTGTACATATGCATTGTACATGTACATATGCACGGATTTCAATTTTTACTTTTAAATGTTACGTTATATACTCGTTTCTGTGTTTGACATCAACTGTTGCATTTTAATGGATAAATGCGTATTTTGTAGTTAACGACGAAATATTAACTTTTCGTATGTACGAAACGTAAAATAAAGAAAAAATTGTTTTTTATATTTTTATTTTTTGATTATAATCCTTGCATTGCCACCTTCCATTCTCCATACTTTTGATAATTGATCTTAGTTACAATTAATCGCGTATCGAGCTACGAGTCCCTTTTTTTCCAAATACTTTTATTCCCCACTATTTCTTCGAGTGTATGCGCAACGTAGGATGCGCGAACGAGTTGAGCGCGAACAAATTTTGTTGCAGTTCTCCGCCGTTGCTCGAGGAGTTTGTACGTATCTTGTTGCTTCGTAATTTTTCATTAAATACTAGTATCGATGATCACGTTGCGTCAATCAGCAACGTGTTTTTTCGAGTGAGCCTGTCATTTTTTATACGTTTGTTAATTATTCTGTAGAACAAAAAAGATGTGTTTTCTTTATACAAATTCGGTCATACTTCAAACGAATATAACTATTTATTTTCATTCATTTCAAATAACAGGTGATATATTGCAATGATTTAGTAATGCATTATCATTTGTCGACTTACATTGTATTATTTTAGACGCGTTAATGTGCAAATAATTAAGAAGAGTAATCGATGACACTGAGAAACGAAATCTTATATTTGTTAATATTTCTCTATGATAGATAAGACCACTATGACACATGAATGTCGGTCGGTAGCTAAACAAAACGAACGTGATATTTTGCAACAGAAGTCGCATCTTTTTTAAAACAGGTAAATATCTAGTGTTTCGCGGGATTTTTCTTCGTTGTACTAAGAATCTAAGATGTCGATAAGAAAAGAGGGAGAAAGGGAAGACGATAAAACGGTGATGTTGACAGGTGGTAGCATCGGAGTAGCTGCGTTCGCGTGTATATTTCGATCGCGTGTATTTACTCATTCGGTGGGTCGCTCGGTGGGTAAAGAAAGGCGATCCTGTGCATCCAGCTCTCGCAAGCGAAAAGAGATTGATCGACCGGTGTCTGAGCGCGAACACGTTCTCGAGGATGCTGCTGCACACGCGGCGCAACGGACGAGTGTCGAACAATGCGGCCTACTCCAGTAACTTTCTTTCCTCCAAGAGCACCCGTTAATTCGAAGGAACACGCGATCTACATTCTTGTAGCACGTGTTTACTGACACGTGGCTCGCTCGAGAGGCTGTCAAACGATCCATGGAATCGCGCAACGTTTGCCCATACTTTTTCATCGAACCAACTATTTCTCCATCTCGTAAGGTAAGTTTCCTCACCGAGTGTTTGTTCTTCAATTGTTTTGATCACGTAATTCTTAATACGTATCAATGAAAGTAACATCTAGCCTTTTCTATATAATACTAATTAAAGGAACACGTTCACTTGAGTGTAAAATTACCGTGAATTGCTTTCGGGAGTAATTTCTCACAAGCGGATACTGCGTCGAGAGCGACTATCTAATCGAATAGTTTATTATCCGATATTATTTATTATTACATTAGCGGAAATAATGAAGAGTAAATATAAAGATAAATTTTTGCGAATGCGTTAAGTACCAGAAAAAAGTGTGCATTGGTGATATTGCAGGCTTGTTTGTAAACTGTAACAAGCGTTCTTGTGAATCGAACTGCAAATCAAAACGATAAGGTCACTACATTTAAATATCGAATCCGCTCGGAAACCGGATAGAAAAATACACGCGAGACACAGTTTTGCTATCGTTGCGGTTATTAACGAGCAGTTTTTTCAAACATCAAACGACTTTGTCTGCGAGCCTTTAACAGCATGCTTCTCCAAGGAATGGAGAATGGAATCTGTTTACGTTCTTTTGACAACTTCACACCATTCGAGAGAAATTTTTTCTCTCATTTTTGGTTTTTAAAGATAAAGATCGAAGTCGGGCGAAAATGTTGCCTTTTCGCCTGTTATACTTGATAGATTAGCTTGGTTGATTAGTAACGGTTACGCGTAGTTATAAATGCTCGCTATTACTGGCAACTTTTGTAAGGGACGGCCGCAATTTGTGGCTGGTGGTGTCGAGCGCCATTTTGATTCACCTCTTTACAGGAAATTACCAGGCCTGTTTCAATTTACCCCTCCCGCGACACGCGAGGCTCCATCACAAATTCAATTTTCCTCAGCAGAACCAGTTGAAAAGAATATTAGTCTGGTTCTACTTCGATCTAAAACCACTCGTATAACATTTTATTTCATTATTTTTATGCAAATATACGAGACTTGTTGTAATCAAAGCCATGGTAATTCCTTAGATCCGTGGTATAAAACGTTATATGATTAATATCTAATTTACGCGTGTACAAGATATCGAGGGTCATAAATCTCAATCGGCGTTCCGCGCTCCCTCGCGCTTCCTATACAAATCATAAATCAAAGCTTCTTATGCTGTTATTATGTATTGGGTTGGCAACTAAGTGATTGCGTATTTTAAATAAGAAGGAAAATTCAACATTTTTGCTTAAAACTTATAACTAATATTTGCTTATAACTTTATTCAATTAGGTATTGTCCGTTTTTGTCGATGACCTTGATATCACATCATCAGCGTCATTAAAAATTTTACCATTTAAGGAGTTCTGCATGGAACGTAATAAACGGTAATCTGAAGACGCAAGGTCAGGGCTATATGGTGGTGGTGACAACACATCCCAATCTAGTTCCAATAATTTTTGATGAGTGACCAAAGATGTGTGAGGCGTTGCATTATCATGATGGAAAACAACACCCTTACGATTTGCCAATACTGGCCGCTTTTCTTGAACTGCATCGCTCAGTTTGGCGAGTCGTTGAACGTACACGTTTCAATTAATCGTTTGGTTTCTTGGCCAAATTTCAAAGTACAGAATTCCTTCATAATTCCATCAAACTGACAGCATAATTTTTTTTTGGTGAATCTCAGCTTTTGGTGTCGTCTGGGCTGGCTCATCTTGCATCACCCACGATCTTTTCCCATTAACGTCGTTATAAACTATCCACTTTTGGTCGCCGGTAATCAGTCGTTTCAGAAATGGATTAATTTCGTTGCGTTTCAGAAGCGAACCGCAGATGCTAATGCGTTGCGTCAAATGAATTTCTTTAAGCTGATGAGGGAGCCACAAATCGAGTTTCTTGACATAGCCGAGCTGTTTTAATTTTTTTTTAATGCATGTATGCTATACATTGAGCTTCATTGCAATCTCACGCATTGTGCTATGACGATCTGAATCGATAATGACCTTGATATGGGTCTCGCCAACTTCAACTGGACGAGCAGATCGTTGAACATTTTTCATTGAAACATCACCAGAACGAAATTTGGCAAACCAATTTTGACAGTGCCTTTCTTTCAAGGCTTCATTCCCATATACGGCACATAACTTGTTGTGTGCTTGGGATGCGTTCTTGTCTTTTCGGAAATAATACAATAAAATATACCTGAAATCCGCGTCTTGCTCTTCCATTTTCAAATTGGGATAAAAAGGAAACTAAATGACTAATCGATACAATTTTTCTACTGAATTAAAGGTGGAAGCCCAAACAACAAGAAAACAATATAGGTTAGGTGCTTTGAACACGTTGACAGAATAAAAGAATGTGCTAAGGCCACCTATTGACAAAATCAGTAATAACTTAGTTGTCAACCCAATAGATGACACGTAGATTACTTCAAAGATTCAGAATTTAAGTAATCGAATAAACACTTTATGTTATGTTTCAAATAAAAACTGTATGTTCAAACGCATAAAAATTATATCGTTGCCCTTTGTGTAGTATGGCAACGTTTCAGTGTTCTTAAACTTATATGTACAATAATGCTGTGCGTAAGTATTTGGACATTTGATGCAATCTAGTCGAAACATTGATATTTTCACTGTATTTCTAACATTATGATAGAAGAATGTTTCTTAACTGTTAATTCTTTACTTCTTGGAATAAATGGGCTGAATTGTATTAAAATTTTTAGAATGTGTTTGGAAGTAGATATTCTAACCATTTAAAAGTCTTAACATCGAACAGATACACTTGAAATCACTAATTAATATCCAAGGCGTATTTTATACATCTGCAATAACGCGGAAGTGTCCAAATGTTAATGCATGGTTGTCTACCTAGATATATTGTACTGTATCTTTAACACGTTGAATGCCACACCAGTTTTACAAGGTTTGAACGTGGCGCCACGATGAATTTCGTTATTATGCGATACATATGATGTTGAAATATTACCCACAAGAAATATGTTACGGAGTATAATCATCATTAATGAATTTATCTCACTGAGGTCACCGGTGACCCCCAGGGCGCTGTAGTGCAATTTCGCTCGATTCAATTATTTTTTGCGATTATCAAATATCTCATACTGTTTCTTCGCGTTGCTAAATAATTGTTCTATGTTGTTGCGTCCCGGGGCCTACCACAAACCATAATCCATCCCTCGGTCATACTTATTCGGACCCGCAACAATCCTAAAGAACCGTCACAAGATTTAGCATTTTTTACTTTACTGTCAAGGCCCTTAATTACCATCAGACATCTTTCAAGTCGAAACGTTCCTTACTGTTATTGTTCGTTAAGGTAAAACACGGAAAAAGCGTGTTTTTCCCATATTCGACAGCCACTGGTAGGGGACGCACATAATAGATGTATGTTTCATGTATAAATAAAACTATTTTTATAAGTTTTATATTGCATTAATTTCGTCACACCATTGTAGTAACAATGGTAACAATAACAAATTTGTAACTATTGATATTTGTTCAAATTATGTATTTCTACTAATCTTGATGCGCCGGTCACCGGTGACCACCACGGCGCCACGGCCAAGTTGAGTGCCGGTCACCGGTGACCTCCACGGCGCCACGGCCAAGTTGGGTGTCGGTCACCGGCGACTTCTACGGCCAAGTTGAGTGTCGGTCACCGGTGACCTCGACGGCCAAGTTGAGTGCCGGTCACCGGTGACCTCGACGGCACCACGACCGAGTTGAATGCCGGTTACCGGTTATCTTCACGGCGCCACGACCAAGTTGAGTGCCGGTCACCGGTGACCTCCACGGCGCCACGGACAAGTTGAATGCCGGTCACCGGTGACCCCATGGCATTCAACGTGTTAAGAAAGAGTTGGAATAACTAGTTACTTGTATCGTAAGTTACTCTGAAGAAAGTGAAAAATAGCATCAATAAATATATAGTGTTCTTGAATAGATGCGAGAGTAACGAAGAAATGGAGACACTTTACACGGGAGCAATCCACGGGTTTCCCCAATCGAACGGTGGACTGTCTAATGGAATATCTACGGGAATTGCCAGCTCGTTCGATCAAGACGGCGTGTTGAGTCTCATCGTCGTTCTGGGCGGAAGCTTGTCTCTGGTTGCTCTAGTCTTTGCCTTCATTACCTATAGGTAAGTCAATTGATATTGCTATTGCCAATAAATAGTCAGCGACATAACAGATTTTTCAAAAAGAGTCAAATAATTGATTGTCATTGTTGTCGATTGGTAACAATGGATACTGTACATTGTTCATATCTTAACACTTAGCCAACCGAATAGGGAAATCTGCCCTCTGTGAAGAACATCGCTGCGTGACCGAACTGGGAGATCTCCCTTTTTGGCTTTAGCAACGCGTTTTCTTTTCTTTTTGTTGTTGTTATTAGTTATTGTTTACCTGGAATTGTTCCCAAATAATTGCGCCACTTTAGTGGTGTTAAAATGAATTAAAAAGCTACACTATCAGTTATGACTAAATGAAGTTATAATCGAACGATACGACACTGTAAAAAAATATTAAAATGCATTATGAATTTTTACGTTCAAATCGCGTTATTTATCTTTGGTCATCTTTAATGTTTTCAATTTTGCCTATATTTTTGTATACTTTTAATATATATTAATAATAATTTAATAATAATTTAATTTGATGTTTTGTATAAACGATATGTGAAATCGTTAAATAAAATCATTACCGCAAATATAATTAACCACTTAAATCATTTTTACACTTGTTTATTTTTTAAGTAGCGAATATTAGTCCTCGATACTTGGAAAAATGCGCGGTTGGCTAAGTGTTAAAGGAAGATTTCGACAAATCCAAGTTATTATTTTCTTATACTAATAAATTACACTATAATACAAGATAATTAATAATATAACATATATTATAATATAATATAAATAATATAATACAAGAAGTTATACCAAATTATCATTTTCCAATCGGATTAACATGCTTGAAGCGTATTTGGCTTTGTGAACAGTTAACAATAAGATTAGGGAAGCTGATATAAACTTTATAATCAGGTATTCGCTATCGGAAATTGGATGGAAATGAAAAGGCGCAGTTTCTTTCTTTCTTTCTTTCTTTTTCGATGTTGGTTATCGATATCCTGAAACCCGATGAGATAAAATAAAAACTTGAGAAAATGTTGATCATGTTGAAGTATCGTAATCGATTTGATTTTAATAAATCGACGTTTGCACTATAACAGCGCATGAAAAATAAAACCAGATTACTATTTATTAGAAAGTAGTTTTTTTCCTATAAGCGAACATGCTTATTATTCAAGAATCGTACTGTGTTGTTAAATTGCACGGGATGCTTTAACAATTTAAATGCAATGCTGTTTCCGCGCCACTGAAATTCCAATTATCAGACAGATAAAATTTAACAAACGAAAAGAATCGAAGTTCTTTTTGAAAATCTTTCCACGTTATTTATTCCCTCTAATTTATCACTCGTTTAGTCATTACGTATAAAGTAGTCTAGTATCGTGGTCGAATAGCCTATGAGATATCGCGTGAACCATAAACAATGTCACAAGAAAGCCGAAGTGCCATCTATGTATCGTCGGTCCTTCAATCTAACAGTTACGCGGCAAAAGGCCTACGTGACTCTGGCCACGAACGGTTGCGGAACACGTGCGTGGTGGGGCTATGAGAAAAAACGAAGAGATGCTAAGGGAAGAAGATGAATTAACAGTCAGTGTGAGTTGAGAAGTCAGAGAGCGTGCATTGTGTTATCGAGAGAGTGTTGCTAGTGTTGTCAAGAGAGTGTTGCTAGTGTTGTCGAGAGAGTGCGGTCTGCGAGAGAGAGAGCGTTGGAACCGTAGTAACGAGAGTTGTAGATTAACTATTTAGTTGTCTTAGTTGTGGCACGTTATTGTATTTAGTTCACGTTAAATAACCATCGTTTCCTGTTTAACCAACACCTGTTTAATCCATGTTTAAATCAAATAATAATAAGATTCTACAGTAGCGAACGAAGAAACAGACAAAGTTATTTAATGATCGTAAAACGAAGAAGAAGCGCGTCCAGTCGGTTTGAAATCCAATTACAGATAGTTACGGTAATATAAAACCGCCTTTGTTCTATTTCACTTCCTCTTTCAATCTACTTTCCATTGTGTTTCGATAGTCCGATAAATTTCAAAACCCTTTCGAAATAACACCAATCGCCTTTCTTTCTAAAAATCGTTCGCTCCTGTCGAATGTATCAAAAACATCGGTTTTGTTTCAACTTTGTTAGTTTCCATATTTCCTCCCTCGATATCACGTATTTATTTCGATCCAGCGAATTTATCTCACAGCAGTCAAAACCATCGGCATCGATTCCTCAGGCTATGTATTGCGAAATTTTTCGGACCGTTGTACGTTGAATTTTGTCTTGTCTGTTATTCTTTGTATTAGAATTTTGTCGACGCTCAAAACCAACAATTTCGCACAAGATTATTTCAAATATACAAAGTGGTTGGTAACTGGTGGTGCAAGCGGAAAGGGGGTGATTCTACGCGAAAAAAGAAGTCGAAAATATAGAATAAAATATTTTTTTTTTCAAATTTTTCCTTCGAGACGACGATCTACAGTGAGATATGTTATAACGTATCGCGCGCGTACCGAACGAAAATTCAAAGTCGATTTTCTCGAAAACAAAGCCTCGAACGAAAAATTTTTATTCTATATTTTCGACTTCTTTTTTCGCGTAGAATCACCCCCTCTCCGCTTGTACCACCAGTTACCAACCACCCTGTATATCATTAATTTCATTTCAACTTCGATCGCGCGTTTAAAATAAAACGATCATTGCGATGTATTGAAAATATTGAGTTGGCAACTAAGTGATTGCGGATTTGGTCATTAGGTTGTAATGACAAATTCCGCAATCACTTAGTTGCCAATTCAATAGGTTAAGTTAAAAACGAGTGCACGTTTAACGAAAACGTTACACGAAATACACAATCTATGTGCGATCGATAATGAATCTGATCGAAAGTACTTTTTCTTTTTGTATTTCTCTTTTGCAAATTGTTTTCACAAAATTGCTTTGTTATATGAAAGTATGCTTTTTAAAAATCATTTACATTTTCAATCTGTTACTGACAATTTATAACAAAAATTATTTTATGAAATAGGCCGTAATTCTATAAAAATAGCAAAATGACACATAGGTGTAAAGAAAATGGAAGTCAAAGTGAATTATTGTTTGATGATTTATCTGATGCAGCAAATAACACTTGCGACGAAAATGAATTCACTGATAGCAGCAATATTCCTGAACTAATTGATGTGATTAGACGTAGAAGAAGACTGAATAAAAAATATAATACCAAACGCAAATTAAAAACGTGCATATATGCATCCTATTGCTTGCTGCGCATGCGTTAAAAAATCTGCAGGCCCTGGGAACGCGTTGAGCGCGCAGAGCGCTGTACGCAGTGTGTTAAGAAAGGGAATTATCTGGAAGAATACAGAAGTTTGTTCTTGTGAGTAGCGGTTTTTTCGCTGTTCGTGTTAAGAGGCATTTAAGAGATTGTCCTGAGATTTTCGTTAGAAACTTGAAGTAAATTACATAGAATATACTAGTTTGTCAACTAAGTGATTGCGGATTTTGTCATTAGGTGGTATATTGGTGTGGCAACTAAGTGATTGGTGATTGACACCAATACTATAAGCGAAAATAACTGAGTTTTTACCCGCGAAGAAAGTAGAGTGAAAGAAATTTTAGCTAAATTGACAGCTAGGGCGATAGATTTTCACGTAAGTTGCGAAATATTTCATCTTCGTTGAGTATTGCATGATAACGCAATTGACTTGTAATTAATCGCAAGGGAACGAGAGTTGGTTAGATATCGGAGAAATTCGCGGCAAACCGCAATGTCACTTCGACGCTTAATCATCTGATGGTATGGGGATCGATTCAGACATTTTCTCCGAAGTATCAATCGCAATTAGTAGCAAAGCGTTTCGAGCGTAACCTTTAACAAGAACGTGCATACGATGCAAAGGTCGTACAATGAGAAAAAAGAATCAACGAAAGCAAACCCATTGATGTGTTAAACGTGGAAAACGAGGCACTGCATTCTGGCGAAGCAATTGCGATTCAATAAGTTTCGTTGGGTACGTTGTTGCCTGTCATTGAATTACATATGTGTTGAACTGTAACAAACTGCAGCAGCTCGATTGTTTTCGAACAATCGCAACACATTTGATAACTGTTTCGCCTGATTTTTTATTTTATCGTAAATTGCATGGAAGAATTAACCGTTTGCACTCGACAGCCCTTTCGGTTGCGTGTAACTCGAGGTGATTTGCAATGTGATATGTGATGAGCGTCTTGTGGGTAATATAAAATGATTTTATACAAAAATTAATTTAAAAAAAATTGTATTTTAATAATCTATATATATTTGCATCTTTGAACATATCACTTTTTAATATTTTTTCTGTATTTTTTTATGATAATTTATAAAACATCTGCATAAGTTGTTTCGTGTCTTTCTCCTGCTTTTTTTCGGTAAGAAAACACCTTACAGTACTTTTTTCTTCCTGTTAAAATTACATGCAGCTTTCCATTTAACCGAATTTCAACACAGTTAGCAGTCGATGTGGAAGCGCGAGCTTGTGGCTGTCAAATATTTCCTCCCAACTGGTCTACTGAAGTTTTTATAAATCGCAGGTGGTTAAGTGGCCTTTCGTTCTTTTGCTTTTTTACAGAGTGTATGAATTAATTAAACAAATTTCCAAATCCAAATAAAGAGTTAAGGAATCTATTTACGAACCAATACTGCGCTCTGAGGAAATAGCCTTTCGAGTGTAAAGGGTTAATGGTTATAACAATTAAAAAGATCGATAGTATAGGAATTTTTTATTTATTTAGAAATATTGGAAATTAGGGTTTCCAATGATTTCTATCCTATATGATAAGTTTATTGATCGATAGATCTATTTACAATGGATTAAACAGGAAACGGTGGTTATTTAACGTGAACTAAGTACAGTAATGTGCTATAACTAAAACAACTAAATAGTTAATTCACGACTCACAGTTAATAGTTTATAACTCGTAATAACTCGGCAATTCAACTCACTACTATTCCACTCCAATCTCGCAACTCGACTCCCCACCACTCGACTCCCCACCACTCGACTCCCCACCACTCGACTCCCCACTCACGACTATTCCACTTGACTCTCTATAATAAGGAGCTGTTTTAGAAATTCGAGAAGTGTCAGGTGCAATGTTGCGTTCTTCGGAATCCACAGTTATCTATTCTCTACTTACAGTAAATGGCGAGTTCGCTAGCTACGCTCGTAAAAGGCGTATGCGGTAGTAACGTGTCGCGAGTTCGAAACCATTCCTGGGCATATTTGCAAAGGTGGAAAATTTCATAATTGGATGTTCAAGTAAAACAATGTAAATAAACTTTAATAAATCTTATTTATTACTCAACTTTTAATATTTCTTTTTCCTATGATATACAGTGTAACAATCACCTACGTGTAATGGTACACAATAGCTTTTGCAAATATATCTAGTTTCGTTGCGTTTTCCTTTTGAACAGCATACACTACACGCTCTAGTCGGATTTGTTTCTCTGCCAGTGATTATTTTTTCTAACACGTGGTCTCTTAGTTGTCTGGAAAGCCTGAGGGGTGCATTATTATAATAAGGAGCTGTTTTTGAAATTCGATAAGTGTCAGTGCAATGCTGCGTTCTTTGGAATCCACAGTTATATATTCTCTAGAGACTTGTAGTAGACGGCGGGTTCGCTAGCTACGCTCGTAAAGGGCGTATGCGGTAGTAGCGTGTCGCGAGTTCGAAACCATTCCTGGGCATATTTGCAACGGTGGAAAGCCAAATATCTTCTAGAAGTAATATACAACGGGCAAGTGGGTTTCCCCCCTGCCTATCATGTTAGTAGTACTTCCTAGAGTGCTTGGCAAGTACCCCCAGTTTTGAGTCACTTGCGCTGACTAACCAGCCCCGCCCGTGGGGTTTTAGCCGGTAAAAATCCGGCACCCTTGTCCCCGCCCCGTGCGATGAGATAAGGTGTCTATGAAGATTTCCCCACGCAAAAAAAAAAAAAAAATTTTTTTTGCAACCAACGCCCTAGCCGCGCTGAGTGCACTCGTTCCCGTCAGTTTTCAGGACAGAAAAAAATAAAAAAAATTCATAAAAAAGCTCCGCTCCCCAGCGGCTTAAACCCAAAAATTGTATTATACAAAGAAAAATGTAAGGCGCCGACACATAATACAGCATGGCTATGTCGTACCGTTGCGTATCGGTACCTTTGCCTAAGATACCATTATATAAATTCACCGTTTATTGTGAACACCATAATGTATTTATAATTGTATATTGGGTTTAAATAAACATTTAAAAAAAAAAAACAAGCTACGTCGTACCGCCGCGTATCGGTCACGAAAGTTAAGCAGCGCCGGGCACGGATAGTATTTGGATGGGTATCGTCTGTGAACTCCGTGTGGCGTTGGTGAAGCGCGCTGGCGCTCCCCCCCCCCGTGGGGTTCGGGCTTGGGCGCTGGCGGCTCAGCGCCACGGGGCCGCCAAGCAGTCCGGTAGGGGAACCGGGCTGCCTGGTATGGCGGCTCCGGCGACGAGACGCGGTGTGACAATGGTCACACACCGCTACATCAGCGGCGGTATTAGGTGCACGGGGGAGGTCCCGTTGCGACGCTCACACCGCTTCCCGGACCTCTCGCGATCGCAGCCGGGACGGTTATCGTGGAGGTTTTAGTCGGTTGGAGTCCGACACTACCACGCCGCTTTCCCCAGAAGCGGCCTGGCGTCCGTGCAGATTTCCTCCACGTAAACATAAAAAAAAAGCTACTTGCAGTAGAAATTTGTTGTATCTTATTTTATTTTCTGGCAGATAGGTGCAGTACATTTTATATGCATCCAGCAAGGCGCAGTTTATCGGAAAAGATGTTAACTTTTTAGACCACTTTAAAGTTTTTCTTAAAATACTGCTGTTCGCTAAATACTGATTTGCACGATCTACCCCTTTTCATGTGCTTATTGTATTGTAATATTCACGTAGGTTTAATAATATTTTGGTGGCCTAATATCAGATTCACTATCTTCTGATACAGTATCATTTTCCAAGTCACTACAATTTGATTCAAATCACTCGGACAATCTGATAAAGCATCGGCGTATAATTTATTGAAAGATTCTTCATTGGTACGTTCCGTCATCGTTGACATTTTTTTTACAACAGAGGATGCAACTTGACTGGTCTTGTAAGCGAGAGACACAGCTTGAGGTATGCTGATCAACAATTGCTCCGTATCATCTCCAACAGCGCACTGAGAAAACGACGCTGATACGGAAAAAAAGCGCATTACGAGTTTATTCGTGGCCGGTCGGTAACATTTGGCCATGCAAACACGAGTTAACTCATGACCGGTCAACAATGTGTTAACCAGAATGAAATGAAATTCCGTTATCTACTTTGTATTAATTTGGCGAAGCGAGACTGCCCGAACATATATTCCGATCTATCGAGGTAGCATGTTCACAATCCATCGTACAATTGATCTTGATACCTGGCAATATAGAAATTGATCGATAGTTGGCAGCACGCGAGCAAGCAATTTGATAATCACGTGGCAGTTCTGCTCTCGCCATTTGTCAAGCGCGGGGTCATTTACGCTGACGCCTATGCGAGTTTCTTCTTTCATAGGGTAGGTCGTTGAAGAAGTATCCATCAATTTATCATTTATCATTATCAGCGATTGTGAAATGGTATAGCAAGGTAAGGATTACAGTTAGAATTACAGCGATCATTTTTTAACGCAAAATACAATGGAAAATAAATTCCGGTTTTAACGATAATGTCTCTGAGGACGTCTATGTTGAAATACAGGCCGAATAAATACAAGCTACAACAGAAATGGAAATAACCCTGCAACCTGTTGTACGTCTAGTTCCGATAGACAATCGTCTTAGGGACACTGTGAGCTATGTAGAACTATCAACGTGTATAATACGACTATTCAACTCGACTTCTCTCATTCGACTCCCCACTCACGACTATTCCACTCCAATCTCGCAACTCCACTCCTCACCACTCGACTCCCCATTCACGACTATTCCACTCGACTCTCCACTCACAACTTGACTCCTCACAACTCGACTCTCCAATCACCACTCTCACAACTCGACTCTCCAATCACCACTCTCACAACTCGACTCTCCAATCACCACTCTCACAACTCGACTCTCCACCACTCGACTCCCCACTCACGACTATTCCACTCGACTCTCCACTCACAACTTGACTCCTCACAATTTGACTCTCCATTCACGACTCGGACAACATGACTCCCCACTTGCGACTTAACTCCTTACAACTCGATTCTCCAGATAACGACTGCCAGATAACGATCACCCGGTAACAACTCCCAGGCCCTTTCCCGCCGTATTGTTTGTTTCACCCGATATTTCTTAGGCCATTTGTCCACGCTACTACAATCGCTAAGAGTAGCGATTTTCGTGCGAGAATTCTAATTAGAAGTCTGCTGCAATTTTTTAAGTAGGATCATTTATAACAACCTTCAAATTTACAAACACGAATGTAGGCAAAAAATCGCACATGTAAGTTTGCGTTGAGGGTGTACAAGCACAGGACTGCTGTAGTTTCTCTATCATGTACTGCGAGATGGTATTACCGACTTCAATGTAAAGAAAATGCAGACAAGCTTGAGTAACGAGTACACGTACTCAGTACTCCCTTCGTGTCTAAAGTAATCTATCATGAATAATATAATCGACTAATGGCACCATGAAGCGCGCTACGTAAATTTGGGGAAGCCGGAGAAACTTCTTATCGCTGGGGAAGTGTCAAGGTAACTTGCAAACTAGGAACGATCGCTTTTCCAATCGATATCTTGTAAATTTTTCCAGTTAATTAACGTACGTGATGTCTCTTAATACGTGATATATAATATATATAATGCTTAATAAAAATAATATATATAATAACGTAATAAGTAAGTAATAGGAGCACGGATGAAAAATGTGAAAATAAAAATAAAAATCGTTCGTATGTGACGAGTATGTGTAACAGTAGTCTAAAACACGTGTATTTAAATTGATCAATTCGGCGAGTAGACGATTGGCAATATCTAGTCGAAAGTCTTGTTGCGTGTAATTTATGATAGATGATGGCTTCTAGCTTTGTCGTATTGCGACGTTAATGCACAGCCGATGCCATTCGATGCCTATTATTCACGCTTCCCCTTCCGTATAATCGCGATTGAACGCCAGACGATGTTGATAATCCGGCAAATTTCCAAACGAGCGGCCATATAATTCATACGGGGACATTGTTCCGCGCAGCTACCCCCAATCCCCTCGATTGTTCGTTTATTTGCCACGTTCAATGCGAAAGAACGTCCATTTTCGTTTACGTCTCCATCTATTTGGTCGAACCGAGCCAAGACCCGTTCAAATTACTTATCCCAGTTCTTCGTCAGCCTTGTTACCTTCGTGGCGATCGTATTGTCTTGACAACTAAGTAATTTCGGATTTTGTCAATAGGTGGTACTGACAAAATCCGTAATCGCTCAGTTGCCAACCCAATATTTTCCTCATAATTAGTGCCACGTAATTTCTTGGGAATGTGTAGAATAGTAGCACACTGGGAGAACCAGTAAAGGAGTTCGATTAGATTTTTATAAAAAGCGTGGATCGAGTTTGGATTATCTTTGCATTACATTTCAATTAGTGTGAACACAATGCATATGAGCTGTGTCGTATATGGGTCGTGTTAGCTGGGTTATTTTAAAATTCAAAGAAAAAGCGTTCCGGTGTGTTACTTGAAATACCCGTGGGAACAAAAAGAGCTCGGGTTAAGTGTACTTTATCACGCTGCATACGTCATAAAAATCTGGAACGCAGTCGCAGAGTGCAGCGGAGTGAAAAGAAATGTCGGTTAGGTTCTTCATCCTCGGAATCAACAGCCTTGGTTTCCTTCATTCTCTACAACCATTCTGTTCTTTAATTCGTTCGATCATTCTTTCATTTGGGTCTTAACTGTTCGCGCAGTTGCTTTCTCACCATGTATATGTATAATACTGCATTCGTATGCGTGTGCACACACATATCGATATAATAGTATAATAATTAGTTTCATTTTTTTTCAACAGAATCTTGATATCGCGAAAATTGGGTTACATTAAACAAAAAATTACGTTAAACAGTATTGGCGTTAGAGTGAATTGCTAGAGTGGCCTGTAATTAAGTGGATCCTGTAGTGTGAGACAGCGGGTGAGAAGGGGTAAATAGCGAGGATCGTTTAACTTGATTTTCGCGTTATCCTTAACGAAGTTAAAGTCGCTCTCACGTTCTATGGTCCGCTCTCGTTACCTATACGCGATAGAATCGGTTGTCTGACCTGCGCAAAATTCCATTTCTTTGTTCCAAGGATGTCAATTGGAATTTTACACGAATGCCAGGTTCTTACTATTGGGTTGGCAACTAAGTGTTTGCGGATTTTGTCAATAGGTGGTATTACAAAATCCGTACATTATGGAGTAACGTGGAGAAAGGAAAAGAAATTAGAACTTGAGCATGAAGATATTAATATAAGAAAGGATCTCGTTGTTCGTGCCTGAAATGAATTAATAAAGCGAACGTGAAAAACAGTATACAGAGCGTCGAAACGTCAACTTTCGTTTGGCTCAGATAACACAGTTAGGTTTCGAGTTCACTTACACATTTTAGGATTAGTGAAACATGATATGTTTCTATTTTGAAGTTTCAAATTTCTTTCTCGCTACAGTATCTTCGTTAAGACAATATTTTCTATCGTTTAGGAATCGATTTACAATAGCTACTGGTGTGGTTATTTATTTAATTTGCTGGTACATTTAATTGTGATGTATTGGGTCGACAACTAAGTGATTGCGGATTTTGTCAATGCCACCTATTGACAAAATCCGGAATCACTTAGTTGTCAACTCAATAGATCTGGCTGATAATAAAATCCATTATTATGTTAGTATGTAATGTTAATTGTTGCGTACGATAACTTCGTACCGCTTTTTCTTCCATTATTAAAATTAAATTCCATTTATCGTTACTATCTATAGCGCTGCCGTCAACTTGCAAACCTAATCCTCGTGTAATTTCCATTTCTGCAATTTGATAGAGCAACGATAAGAAATACCACCTATTGACAAAATCCGCAATCATTTAGTTGCCAACCCAATATTACGCGTATCCTAATCCTAAAAAAAAGGAGGTTATATTTTCCAAGGGTGGAACCATGAAATCGGCTATAGAAGATGAAAAATGGAAGACTAGAAAAATGAGATCGATCGGCGTACGTATTGGTTTATGTCGCGTTGTGTAAATATAATTTCATTTATGCAATTATCTATCTGGAAGTAGGATAATTAAAGCTAGCTATCATACGATATTACGGTAACGATACTACAGCGTTGCCATATGTTGCCTTTCAATTTGCCAATTTGTGTACAATATAACTATATTTAACACATTGTTGACCGGCAATTGTACTGAGAATTTATCTCATGTCAACAGATATTATTTCATAATTGGATGTGCAAGTAAAACAATGTAAATAAACTTTAATAAAATTTATTTGTTATTCAACTTTTAATATTTCTTTTTTCTATGATATACAGTGTAACAATCACCTACGTGTAATGGTACACAATAGCTTTTGCAAATATATCTAGTTTCGTTGCGTTTTCCTTTTGAACAGCATACACTACACGCTCTAGTCGGATTTGTTTCTCTGCCAGTGATTATTTTTTCTAACACGTGGTCTCTTAGTTGTCTGGAAAGCCTGAGGGGTGCATTATTATAATAAGGAGCTGTTTTTGAAATTCGATAAGTGTCAGTGCAATGCTGCGTTCTTTGGAATCCACAGTTATATATTCTCTAGAGACTTATAGTAGACGGCGGGTTCGCTAGCTACGCTCGTAAAGGGCGTATGCGGTAGTAGCGTGTCGCGAGTTCGAAACCATTCCTGGGCATATTTGCAATGGTGGAAAGCCAAATATCTTCTAGAAGTAATATACAACGGGCAAGTGGGTTCCCCCCTGCCTATCATGTTAGTAGTACTTCCTAGAGTGCTTGGCAAGTACCCCCAGTTTTGAGTCACTTGCGCTGACTAACCAGCCCCGCCCGTGGGGTTTTAGCCGGTAAAAATCCGGCACCCTTGTCTCCGCCCCGTGCGATAAGATAAGGTGTCTATGAAGATTTCCCCACGCAAAAAAAAAAAAAAAATTTTTTTTGCAACCAACGCCCTAACCGCGCTGAGTGCACTCGTTCCCGTCAGTTTTCAGGACAGAAAAAAATAAAAAAAATTCATAAAAAAGCTCCGCTCCCCAGCGGCTTAAACCCAAAAATTGTATTATACAAAGAAAAATGTAAGGCGCCGACACATAATACAGCATGGCTATGTCGTACCGTTGCGTATCGGTACCTTTGCCTAAGATACCATTATATAAATTCACCGTTTATTGTGAACACCATAATGTATTTATAATTGTATATTGGGTTTAAATAAACATTTAAAAAAAAAAAAGCTACGTCGTACCGCCGCGTATCGGTCACGAAAGTTAAGCAGCGCCGGGCACGGATAATATTTGGATGGGTATCGTCTGTGAACTCCGTGTGGCGTTGGTGAGGCGCGCTGGGCCCCCCCCCCCCCGTGGGGTTCGGGCTTGGGCGCTGGCGGCTCAGCGCCACGGGGCCGCCAAGCAGTCCGGTAGGGGAACCGGGCTGCCTGGTATGGCGGCTCCGGCGACGAGACGCGGTGTGACAATGGTCACACACCGCTCCATCAGCGGCGGTATTAGGTGCGCGGGAGAGGTCCCGTTGCGACGCTCACACCGGTTCCCGGACCTCTCGCGATCGCAGCCGGGACGGTTATCGTGGAGGTTTTAGTCGGTTGGAGTCCGACACTACCACGCCGCTTTCCCCAGAAGCGGCCTGGCGTCCGTGCAGATTTCCTCCACGTAAACATAAAAAAAGCTACTTGCAGTAGAAATTTGTTGTATCTTATTTTATTTTCTGGCAGATAGGTGCAGTACATTTTATGTGCATCGAGCAAGGCGCAGTTTATCGGAAAAGATGTTAACTTTTTAGACCACTTTAAAGTTTTTCTTAAAATACTGCTGTTCGCTAAATACTGATTTGCACGATCTACCCCTTTTCATGTGCTTATTGTATTGTAATATTCACGTAGGTTTAATAATATTTTGGTGGCCTAATATCAGATTCACTATCTTCTGATACAGTATCATTTTCCAAGTCATTACAATTTGATTCAAATCACTCGGACAATCTGATAAAGCATCGGCGTATAATTCATTGAAAGATTCTTCATTGGTACGTTCCGTCATCATTGACATTTTTTTTACAACAGAGGATGCAACTTGACTGGTCTTGTAAGCGAGAGACACAGCTTGAGGTATGCTGACCAACAATTGCTCCGTATCATCGCCAACAGCGCACTGAGAAAACGACGCTGATACGGAAAAAAAGCGCATTACGAGTTTATTCGTGGCCGGTCGGTAACATTTAGCCATGAAAACACAAGTTAACTCATGACCGGTCAACAATGTGTTAACCAGAATGAAATGAAATTGGGTTATCTACTTTGTATTAATTTGGCGAAGCGAGACTGCCCGAACATATATTCCGATCTATCGAGGTAGCATGTTCACAATCCATCGTACAATTGATCTTGATACCTGGCAATATAGAAATTGATCGATAGTTGGCAGCACGCGAGCAAGCAATTTGATAATCACGTGGCAGTTCTGCTCGTGCCATTTGTCAAGCGCGGGGTCATTTACGCTGACGCCTATGCGAGTTTCTTCTTTCATAGGGTAGGTCGTTGAAGAAGTATCCATCAATTTATCATTTATCATTATCGGCGATTGTGAAATGGCATAGCAAGGTAAGGATTACAGTTAGAATTACAGCGATCATTTTTTAACGCAAAATACAATGGAAAATAAATTCCGGTTTTAACGATAATGTCTCTGAGGACGTCTATATTGAAATACAGGCCGAATAAATACAAGCTACAACAGAAATGGAAATAACCCTGCAACCTGTTGTACGTCTAGGTCCGATAGACAATCGTCTTAGGGACACTGTGAACTATTTAGAACTATCAACGTGAATAATACGTTTGCGTTTTAATTTAGTTTAGTAATTGACTAAGCTTCGAATTGCTTAATAATTATTGTTGCAGCCTTTGCCTAAGAATGAGTTGTAAAAAAGAAACCGAGAAAATGATAATTCGCGGTTTTAAATATTGGGTTGGCAACTAAGTGATTGCGGATTTTGTCATTACCGCTTAATGATAAAATCCGTTGCCAACCTAACCCAATATAAAACCCAACCTAATATAGTTGCCAACCCAATATAAAAATATTAAAACTATGAAAACGTTGGTGAGGATTCGTAAAGTCTATCCGCGTTCTGTAAGTAGTTTTTGTAGAGGTTTTTATTTTAGTTTGACGAAAGAACGAAGGTGTCGCGATAGACACGGTTAATTAACCAAACATTTGCATAACTCGAATTAAAAATTAGAATCTAGCGATCGATCAACGCTGTGCTATCCAATAATGAATAATTATGCTTGTCATGTTCGCGGATTAATCCCGCTTCGTTATTCCGTAATATATTACTCATTCACGAGCGGATGCTTCACGAGTTAATTAAATTCTTATCGTAATTATATGAATGATAATGCGAGATTGCAATAATTTTCATCGAGATTCTTTGATCTATGTAAATCTCCCATCTAACGATTCGTTCTTCACATCGATTAATTATACTTATCTACTTAACCTAATTTTACTTGGGTTGTGACAACACATCCCAATCTAGTCCTAATAATTTTTGGCACATAACTTGTTGTGTGCTTGGGATGCGTTCTTGTCTTTTCGGAAATAATACAATAAAATATGCCTGAAATCCGCGTCTTGGTCTTCCATTTTCAAATTGGGATAAAAACGAAACTAAATGACTAATCGATACAATTTTTCCACTGAATTAAAGGTGGAAGTCCAAACAACAAGAAAACAATATAGATTAGGTGCTTTGAACACGTTGACAAAACAAAAGAATGTGCTAAGGCCACCTATTGACAAAATCCACAATCATTTAGTAGCCAACCCAATACTTGAATAAACCTACATAGTACACCTGCGTCGTGATAATTTTACGAATGTCGTAACCGCATTGCAAATAATTAATAGCAAGTAAACTTCCTGTACTGTGGTAAGCTAATGTTTATTTTAAAATGTATACCAGAAAATGAACATATGGTCGTACCTGTGAAATATGAAACTAGCATTAACTACCTTTTCGAAATGGTCTCTGGTATAAGCACCGGTACGTTTGTAGAGAGTGCAAATAACTTCGTTTGAGCACGGCATTCAGCGATTACTTTGCTTTTCCGAATTACCTTGAGTCAAGTGCGACATCAACCATCGATCATCTACCCTTTCCTTTTTCCCATTAAAAAACATCTGTTACAAAGCATTTAATTGCATCTTTTTCAAAAAGTATGCTCGTTTTTATCTTTTTTTTTTTGTTTTTTTGTTAATAACAATTATATGATTCTTCTTTGATATATATTGGGTTGGCAACTAAGTGATTGCGGATTTTGTCATCAGATGGTAATGACAAAATCCGCAATCACTTAGTTGCCAACCCAATACATTTATTCGTCCTGCTTTTTCCATCATTTTGTTTCAGTTAATTTCTGTAATCTTTATTTTCACAACATATTTTGTACATGTTTTGCTACGCAAGGATTAACAGTTGCAACTGGGAATTAATTCGATAAAACCAGAGAATTGTAATCGAATGGTTGCCAGCTCATTCGTTTAAATTTCTATTTCTCACTGATACGCGAATTTATTTCATGATATTCCATTTTTTTCTCTTTGTAACCTATGAATATTTATCAGCTCGTATTATTCTCTCATCATGTTTTGTTCGCGATTCGTTGGCCGAAATCAATAATTCAATTCCGGCAGAAGACGGGTCGCCAGGCTGCTTTCGCATAATAATAGCGCGTCAGTGAGACTACAGAGACGCGTCGCAGTATAATTTACTGGAAATTCCTATTTCAATTTAATTGCTCTAATTAAACGCAGTCCGCTGTTCTCTTGCTTCGAGTCAACTTATGTCACAAGGAATATAGGCTAATAATCGAAGTTTCGAGGAATTGCCAGTTAAATCTTCTGATCTCGAGGCACTTAAATTATTTTAACGAGTTCGTAATGCGGTCATGCCATTCCTCCCTTATTTTATTATGAAATTCCTCGTCATCTTGTATCGCGTGCTAACCAGCTCCTCGCTCTTGAAAACTTGATACGTTTATAGCCACATATGAGTCATAGAACGCTTCGAATCGAGAGTTGTTGTCGAATCATGTTGTTTTGCCTCGGAGTATTAGCACCGTTCCCATGTCCAAGATTTAAAAGTAAACAAACACAGACAAAACAGTATCGCCGTTACGTGCAACCGTCGACCGGTGTCGAATTCAAACTTTCTGTTACTCCCCGAGCAGTATAAACAAACGAACACGCTCTCTAGGACAGTTGGTATCGAACATTCAGTAAGCGAACGACGATTAACTCTGTTGAAAATTGTGGACCTTTGAAGCCGAAATAATGTTATAGAAACACAAAATTTATACTGACGATTAATATTAAAATAATGAAATATTTATTTCATGAACGATTCCTTATATATTCATCGATACACACTTGCACGCGTCTCAGCACTTTTTTCTATACCCGACTGTTAATCGACTCTTAACCGACTGAAGTTCTGTACTTAGAACGATTTTAAATATATTTGACCATTACAAGTATTCGCTCGTGTCGTCATTTAAAGCAACACATTTAACCATCCACTACACGTTAATAACTGTGCTAGTTGTCGAAGAGAATTAGGTGCGGTTCGAGCTACAGTCATATGCTGAAACATTGAAGCTTTAGCTAAATTAAGTTTAACTTACTTGGAAGTGGAGGTTAAGAGGCAATTTCCTGATGTGGTATTTGAAAAGTGGCAACAAAAGCGTAACCACGATCACAAAAACTCCTCTTTCATTCTCTGATCTAGGATATGCTTTCTTTTTGCTTCTTGAAAGCCCTAATTCCCTGCTAGTCGAAGGAAGCACTTTCCTTTGGTAGCAGCGAGTTCCCCGCGAAACCGCCACGAATAAAGGCAGAGTAATGGCTTTAAAAACCCGAGAAGGAGAGATCCTGCTTCTTCGCTATCTTCTCCCTTGAAATGCCACCGCGATTTTTATTCCCGAATAAAGTAAGAGGCTTACTAGCGAGAATCCTTGCTCCATTTTGTCATACGCGTGGGATCTTAATGATCCCTTGGAAGCCTCGCAGATTGAATCTTAGGAACTTCATATTCCCTCTGGATCTGTTTCATGCATTCGTCCCTGGATATAGCTACCACCAACTGTAACCTTTGTTAGTCCTATACGAGGAGTAAAAGTAGCGCCAAACAATGGAAAAAGATGTTTTGCCAAAAAGTTTCCACTCCATTCTATCCGATATAATGTCTATTTATAATATAATGTTTAATTATATTATGTTATATATTATTATATATTATTATATTAATTTAATTAATTCAATCGGTTCCTCTATACAAACATAGTTATATAGGTATCTTGAAATCTATCTGATAGGAAATTGTTATTGAAAAATGGGAGAAGAAAAGGAGCTTATGAAGCAAGCTAAAGATAAGCTGATAAGACTATAAACAAAGTAGAGGCATTATTCAAAGTAACATGATCTAGTAGGTACGCAGAGTCCTTCGACAAGAAACATTTTTCCTTCGAATAACTCGATGGTAATGTCAAATCCTGCAATTAATTCCGATTTTCCTCGAACAAAATCTCTCTCGTTCGCACGTTTATATTGTCTTTATTTATC
The DNA here is from genome assembly GCF_011952205.1 of Bombus bifarius. NCBI lineage: Eukaryota > Metazoa > Arthropoda > Insecta > Hymenoptera > Apidae > Bombus > Bombus bifarius. Next base: position 778,055 of record NW_022884519.1, on the reverse strand, counting down.
GTCTAACAAATATTATTAACAATTTAATGCCATAGATTCGTCAACTTTCACTTTCACTTGTAACGGATGCTGGAAGAAAAGCAGACCGATATATTGGGTTGGTAACTAAGTGATTGCGGGTTTTGTTAATGCCACCTAATGACAAAATCAGCAATTACTTAGTTACCAACCTAATAATATTTTGAGTTATGCTTCACAGATGGAAGAAAATAGATATTTTTGCCGAGTAAGAATGCTTTTGAACATGATTTTGTACAAGTAGAATGTTCTCGATTATTATTGAAAATCTTCTTTTATTCAAAATTAATACAACTAATCGCTCGCATTTTTTTTTTCGTTTGCTGCTTGTTTTAGCGAATAAAATGTTTTATGGTTATTCCCTTGAAACTACCTATTATCTCGTTCTATTATTATTTCCGGACTCAGTATAGTATCCGGATTGCAAAATATTTGACTCTTATTAGGCGTTTTTCAGGTCACTGAAGCCAAAAATGAGGGTCGTGTTTTACGGAAATGGGACGTGAAAACTGTTGATGTGTGACATCCTCATGAATTTGAAAGATACCTTTTTCAAAACACGCTACTCTTAACTTACTATGTGGCTTGTTTTATATGCATCTGAATCATGATTACTGAATTAACTTTCACTTATTTTCTGTTTTTCCGATCGTCTCACCGTAATCATACAAAAACCATATTGAGATATGTATAATTGTATGTGCTAGACTAGGTTAGCTGCGTAGTAGTAATACTTGTATGTGAATATCAGTGTGTGAAAGTATATATACGCATCTCCAAAACAAAGAAATGTAAACTCTTCAGTCGGTTAGCAGTCGGATATGGAGGAAAGTACTGAGACGCGTGCAAGTGTATATCGATGAATATCTTTGAAATCGCTTATCAAATAAATACATAACTATTCTAATATGAATTCTAAGTGTAAATTTAGTGTTCCTATACCATTATTTCGGCTATTAAGATCCAAAACTCTCAACAAATATAAAACAAAAATTGTTGCTCATCTATCACCTTATGAAAGGAACGAAACTTTCCGGATAACTTAATAATATTGAAACAATGAATATAACATAACACAAGTGAAAATATCGTAAAATGCAAGACACAGAATGAAATTTATACCAATCTTTATTTCAACATTCTCTAAAAGTTGATATTACAAACAGAAGACATTGTACCGCTATTGAGATATGTATAATTGTATGTGCTAGACTAGGTTAGCTGCGTAGTAGTAATACTTGTATGTGAATATCAGTGTGTGGAAGTATATATACGCATCTCCAAAACAAAGAAATGTAAACTCTTCAGTCGGTTAGCAGTCGGATATGGAAGAAAGTACTGAGACGCGTGCAAGTGTGTATCGATGAATATCTTTGAAATCGTCCATCAAATAAGTATATAATTATCCTAATATAAATTCCAAGTGTAAATTTAGTATTCTTATACCATTATTTCGGCCATTAAGATCCAAAATTCTCAACAGACCAGTAAGCGGTAAGCAGGAAAATTGGCATTGCCAATGCCATCACCTGATCACGGTCTCAAGCAGATTTCTACAGTTCAGACCTTGGTCTGTCAAATGTCCATAAAGCAGAATTTTCAAAACCGTTCATTTTCGCGAAAAATGGCTCATTTTTGGTTTAGCTAAAATATTCCAGAAAAGACACGCACCGATACAAAATTTTGCACATCCTTATTTTCCTGTATCCATGCAAACGTCCATTGGGTTGGCCCCAAGGTCAACCCAATACTTGTAGAATCTATCGAAAATTTATAAAAATACGATAAATAAATGGTTTAAATTAACGTGGTGTTGAATATTAGATGCTAAAAAGATTGGCGAGACAATGATTGTTACTGGACGTTTTTATTTTATTTACATAAACAAAATCGAGTCCGACGAATAAATTCATTGCTGAAATTGAAAAAGCTTCGATTAGTTTATAATAGATTAGATTACTAGATAATAACCTATTTTAACGCGATTAGTCTATCTTTATTAGTCAGCCATGCGCATACTGTTGAGCTTAATGCTTCTCGTCGCGTCGGAATCCCCCTACTAGTTGGAGGTGGTGTCTGATTACATTTGACATGTTGTAGCGCACAAGGTAGCAGATCGCGTGAAATTTCCACAAGGATTAAGGATCAAGGATATCCACGAGTATAATGAAAACCGTCTTCATCGTCTGTCTTTTCCCCTTCCAATTTTCTTAAAACTTCCTTTCGCCATGTATAAGATCGTGAAAGGATAGTCGTTAAAGTAAGCCGATTTACAGGTTAGGTTTAAAAGAATAAGCCCCATGTTATCCTTACATAGCGAGACGGCTGGGCGGGTGCAAATAAATTCCCATAAGCAGAACAACTGAAGGGATTCTAAGATCTGAGTTGGAACTGGAACCTGTGAATTTTAAATGAATTTAATATTTATGTACATGCCATAACATATATACGTTCACATTATACGATTTATTATATAAATTTAACCATTTCAATTTAATGGAAAGGCACTTGTCTTTTTACAAGGATATGCACTCAGATATCCTCGTTAAATCCTTTGTAAATTAGCTCGTAGTAAGGTGAAATTTAGTTGGAAACTTTTCGACAAAATGCCAAGAATTTTGTGCCAAAGTTAACGAGTTGGAGAATTTGCAACGAACGATGAAGCAACAGCAACAAGTTTACGTAACAGCCAAACGTTGAAACATCGCTGATGAAAAATCTGAAAAAGATCTACCGTAGAACAAGTGCAAAGTTTTGCAAAAAAAGATCGCATTTATTTTATATAATCAAGCCGTTTTAGCGTTTTAGTTAGATCAATTGAATTGTAATTCAATTAACCATATACCATACTGAAATTACAGTGAAACTGATAATTATTTAAGCAACAGAGTAATATGCATATATTGGGTTGGCAACTAAGTAATTGCGGATTTTGTCATTAGGTGATATTGACAAAATCCGCAATCACTTAGTTGCCAACTTTGGCAATTTGAAGGGACTTTATGTTTGTAGGAAAACAAGTTAATCCGTGCATCATGGAAGGCATATACGCGAGTTGGTCTAATTTCAGGAACCTTCTAGGTCTGTAAATCCTAGCCACGTAGAGTGCGGTTTATGCGTGCTACTAAAACGACAAGCAGTTGGTGGCTCGTTCGTTTCGTGACATCGTGAAACCGTAAGCGGCTTACGATCCCTTTCTTCACCCCATTTCAGCTTTCCTTTGGGATTCACCTTCGTCATCCTCTTAATATCAAGCCGTCCAGGATATTAGGCGTCGTTTTAATATCGCCCAGAGAAATTGTGCTTGCTCGACAGCTTTATGCTCCGTTGCCTTCCATTCTTCCCTAATTAAGAGATCCTTAATTTAGCAATGAAATTCCGTTGATAGCGAAAACGGTTATCTGAAATATTCCTCCTCATTTACCATTCTGCGTATTATTACTTCAAACATCAACAAAACTTACATTGCTTTTTTCTGCTTTGTTTATTAGATTTCCATCCTATCTACTGTATCCTACAAGATAAAGGATCAATTAGATTGGCAAATCTTCAGAGTTTAACATGTTCCTCAATGTTTTACTTGGCAAGAACTTTCTATTCGCTTGGCAACTAAGTGATTGCGGGTTTTGTCATTAGGCGGTATTGACAAAATCCGCAATCACTTAATTGACAACCTAATATCACAAGAATTGCTGTTCTTTGTTGAATTAAAGGAATCGCAGAAAAGCTTATGGAAGGTTTTCCATTGAGTGGAAGCAAATGTCATTTACACTCGATTTAGGAGTTGAAACTCCGTGCCACGCAAGCTGAAAAAGAGAAAACGAGAAGGCAGAGACAAGTGATGAATTTTTTCGATTCGGTTCGATAAGCTGTCAGGAATTGATTTTGATGGATCGAGCAAGTACGCTGAAAGCAGGGTAACCGCTGTTGACGTTCAAAAAGAGATCTCGAAGGAGCGGTGACAGTTGGCCCTAAATAAAACTGAGACCACCTCTGGATCTCTCTAAGCATACGTACATGTACCTATGATGTATACAATACAACGGTTCGCGTCACAAATATGTATATTGGGCAGCTTATATTTCTACTTTATCTGTTCTAATATTACCATTCTTAGAATCCTAGCTTAGGACATGTTATATATTTCAAGATGACTTTCATTCGAGGATATCTTAGAATTTGTTCATAGTATATATTTATTGTTAAGAACTGTGGATCTTAATTGCCGAAATAAAAGTAAAAGAACATTAGGGTTACACTTAGAATTCATATTAAAATAGTTCTAGATTTATTTAATAAAGGATTGCCAGGATCTTCGTCGATAACATTTGCACGCGTCTCAGCACTCTCTTTGTTTCACCATCTTCCATACCACACTGCCAACGTAACAGTTATATTCAGCTGTTTTTCGAGACGCCGCGCACACACATACTTCACACACACATATTCATATACGTGTGTCACTACTACGCGGCCAATCTCGTCTAGCACACAAAAGTATACATATCTCAATATTTATACTCCTACTAAGGAAATATTTCAATCTTTGTCCTAATATTATATTTTCTTGCTGTAATTCTTTTTTGGCTCCTTCGCCTCATTTTTTTATTACTATCAACTTTCCCTCTCTTGGGTACATTAAGATTCTCATTGGTTGATCAAATTTTTTTCTCCCTCCTTGTAGTAAAATGCTTCTTCAAACGTAGCATTATTTCTGTCTCGAAATTTCACCACAGGAGGAAAGTATTGCCCAAGAAAGCTCGTAGAATAGTGAATTATCTTTCACTACTGAACCGAGATATACGTTACACGCAGAAATAGTTGATATCGGAGAAGAATCTTTCGGAAGGTCTACGCTAGTGTCACGTAGGAGACACAAAAAATCACGAAATTGACAGATCACCGGTGATTTCCTCGCGTGGCAGTTCGAACGTTTCACAAATAAAGTAAAGAATTGAACTAAATATATTTAGTAGTAAAATTTATTGTACGAATCCAACAGAGTGACGGCTCAGTGTTTTTTTTTTTTTATTATTAAATTTGTACTTTACAATTTGTCCATTTGGTAAATTTTTCTAACCTAATTGCTAAATAATATTTGGGTGGTTACCTTCAGCGGGATGTCATCTTCGAGTTTGACTATTTTATTTCTTTAGTGAAGTCAGTGAGGTGTTTTCTTTTTAGTCTTCGTTCAGAGTATTAGAACAGAGAATGTCGAGAGCTGATTTTAGGAATGTTTATATACTATAGGTTTGGCTCCTATGGAGGGGGTGTCGCCGGGGCCTAGATCAAAGATGGCCACTGTTACTGTTTTCTCACACTGGAACACTCTCTCTATGTTGTTGTTTCGATGGCCTGCGGGACGTTCGTTAGACGCCCTTTGTTTTTCTATCGCTATTTTATGGCTCTGTAACACTAGAAACAACAAACCACTATTTTGATCAGCATTGTAATATTCTATTTCAATTTAGAATCGTCATATTTTGATTTTTACAAGGCTATCGTGTACTTTCACCGGCTCATGACATTTCACACTCGTGCAAATATTAGGTTGGCAACTAAATGATTGCGGGTTTGTCAATACCACCCATTGACAAAATCCGCAATCACTTAGTTTCCAGCCCAATAAATCGGCAAGGAAACATAAACCGTTGTGTTGTGCCTTAAAAAACTAATAAATCGAGCTTCCCTAAATTTCGACTTTGATTTCCCAAAGGAAAGCTGTACTTGCCATCGACTTCTTATCGATCGCGTTCTCTCTCTCTCTCTGTCTCTGTCTCTGTCTGTCTGCCTCTTTATGTTCAGTTCGACGCAGCTCCTATGTAGACCAGTGGTTCTTAATCGTATTGACATTGGCACGATATTGCATTCGATTGCTTGCGGTATTTATCGGAATTAAACAACAAATTAATGGTCCCTTGTATTATTTATTTGCTTTTATATTGTTCCGTTATATCTTGTAATTCCTTTCACATATAAAACACATTTCGTTATGTAACATTTATACATAGAACATACTTATTATACACGATTCAAATATTTATGAAAAGTAACTTATTTGTGTATATGGACATATATATATTTTCTAAAGTATATTTCGCATAATGTTAGAATTATTTAATGGAGGTATTGTATTTGCAATGGAAGAACCACTGATAGATAATAGATGGTGTTGTAGCGTCCTGAGAAGACTTTGTACAGCTCGTAAAGTGTTTCACGATTGAATTAGCTAGTATGCATCGATATCTGGACGAAAACGCCCTTTGAAGGACTAGGCTGACGAGCATACACTATTGGGTGTCCTTTTCTACTATTATACTCCGTGGTTTCAAATTACTCCTTGTGGAGCGACAACATATTTTGTTGATCTCTTTTTTCAACGTAAAGTATCAAAGCGACTTTTTACAGTCCTTTCAATGCTTTTCATGAACACACTGATACAGTTGCAAAAGTTGTTTTGCTTTAAGCAGCCTTTTGACACGTATCTAGTAACGTAGAAAATTTCGCCTGAGAAACAGGAGTTGCTTCTAATCTCTGGCTGCTTTTATTTTAAACTCGCAGGTGCTCGCATCTCAATGACCTCTATGCGTCGTTTTATACTCTAAACTCTTTGCAAACTCTTCCTTTTTAAGTTCTCCTTTGCTGTTATGTTGCTAGGTTTAAATTGATGTTAGCTAGTGGCTCACAACGTCGAAAGTTGTTGCCGGTATTTTAACATCCATTTTATCCGTTTCTTTTGATGTGAAAATTTACGAAACTACCGCGATAAGTTTTTGCACGATAAGTATTTTGTAGCAATAAGCTTGGGAATTTCGCCGCGAAAATTGCCTGCATACTGCATATTGCATTCTGCATACTGCATACGATGGAAAATGTACGGCACGAGAGTTGCATTGCATATTCGAAATAGCATATAAGATTGCACTCTCGCCAACCTTATTTCCTAGCTGTGCTTCTTCTAATAAAATGATTCAAAATGCCACGGAATATCTTACTAGCTTCTGTGTCTCGTTCTCTTTCCATTCTCTCAAGTCCTTTTATATCCTTCGCGCCCCTTCATAAACATTCCAATTGTGAATTTAATCGCAAGGCCATCCTTCTCGTAGATCTATTCAATTCCTTAAGATATTGGGTTGACAACTAAGTGATTGCGAATTTTATCATTAGGTGGTAATGACAAAATCCGCAATCACTTAGTTTCCAACCCAATACATCGATATACATATGCATCTCTGATACAAAGCAATCGCGTGTTTCGCTTACATACACGTACATATGTATCTATTTGCGTTGCATGAGAACGATAAATTTACTTTCATTTACTTTTCGAATATTTCTTCAAATGGCGCGTCTCTACGTTATACCTGCGAATTAAAAAGTAATTAATTATACAACCGAGCAATTGTTTGTTCTTCCAATTACTATTATACTATTGAGATACTATTGAGATATGTGTAATTTTGTGTGCTACGCTAGATCAGCCGCGTAGTAGTGACACACATATATGAGTATGAGTGCACGGCGTCTCGTAAAACAGATGAATGCAACTGTTCCGTTGGTAGTGTGGTATACAAGATGGCGAGACAAAGAGAGCGCTAAAATGCGTGCAAATGTGTATCGACGAATATCTTGTCAATCACACATCAAATAAGTCTGAAACTATTTTGATATTAATTCTAAGTGTAATCCAAGTGTTCCTATACATTTATTTCGGCGATTAAGATCCACAATTCTCAATATTTATGAATCTTAAAAAGAAATATTTGAATAGCTGGAGCAAAGTTGGTTCCTTCTGTCGCTGCGGCTATTGGGTTGGCAACTAAATGTTTACGGATTTTGTCATTAGGTGGTATTGGCAAAATCCGCAATCAATTAGTTGTCAACCCAATATTTCGTTTTATCGTGTTAGAAATTTTGTTCGTCTTTGTTTATATGAAAACTCTCAAATTTTAAAGTTATTATTGAGATATGTGTAATTTTGTGTGCTACGCTAGATTAGCCGTAGTAGTGACACACATATATGAGTATGATACACAGCGTCTCGTAAAACAGATGAATGCAACTATTTCATTGGTAGTGTGGTATAGAAGATGGCGAGACAAAGAGAGCGGTGAAACGCGTGCAAATGTGTATCGACGAATATCTTGTCAATCACACATCAAATAAGTCTGAAACTATTTTGATATTAATTCTAAGTGTAATCTAAGTGTTCCTATACAATTATTTCGGCGATTAGGATCCACAATTCTCAACACGTACGATTTATCCTTGAAAGACGTCTTTTGTAGGCTGACGTATGTAAAACATGGTAGATCAATTTTTTCGATAAAAGCTTCAGTACCTGGAAGCATTGCATCCTTTCCATAATACGAATGTTTAGAATTGGTTGCTTTCAAGTGCGATCCAAAAAAAGTTTTCTCAGAGAAAATGTTTCTTCTTTCTAGTCGCGTTCATTTACGAGATATACAGTCTAAGAACTTGAGAGATTACGATCGCTCGTTATTTCTTATCGATACAAATGTAATAGTAGAGATTGATCGCCTAACGTTTGGCCAAGTGTCGCGGTTTTCATGCGACGGATTTATATTGCGCGTACGAGACACGTACACATATTTGTATAGTTTTATTTCACTTCCGTTTACAATGCTTTTTCCTGTCTGGTTATTCTCGCGTACAGTGGATCGTTAAAAAAACCGTGTCAATAGCTAAACTTTGATAAATCCGCTACCGATTGTATATCGAAAGATACGTGCTGTGTAAATGAAATACTTTTTTCGTTCAATATTTATTCGAAACATTTGGAGCACCTTCTCCAACCACCGCTTCAATTATTCTTCTCCGTCACTTTCGTCGAACGTTTCCCAAAACCAGCTGTTTTTAACGTTACCGTTCTAACAAAAACATACAAAAGTTGAGTTTTCCTTTAAATTTAACCGGCCATTTTCTCGCGATTTTCCAGCTTACTGAAATGTATAGGTTACGCGTCAACGAGCCTGTACCACCTCGCGAGTGGATCCGACGTACAAAAATAAAAAAAAAAAAAAGAGAGAAAATAATTCGCAGAACTTCCCTCCCCTTTGACGTCGTTTTCCAGTTGCAGTTGTTCTTGTATGACACTGCTCTTCTTTCTTCTTTCGTTCCTTCCTTTTCCGTAAGAAGCGCTCGAGATGATCAGTTTCAAGTTTCTCCGAAACTTTGAAAAGTTACACGATCCGTTCGATGTATCGAGCATTATCGACTTATCAATGCCGTGCTTTGAAATCACGAAAGACGATACGCGCGATCGTCGAACTCAGCACACAAATTACCGGAATCACTAAACGATACTCGTTCCCATTTACATCGAATAATACGCATTTATTGAGTTGGCAACTGGCGGTACAAGCGGAAAGGGGGTGATTCTACGCGAAAAAAGAAGTCGAAAATATAGAATAAAAATTTTCCGTTTGAGGCTTTGTTTTCGAGAAAATCGACTTTGAATTTCCGCTCGGTACGCGTCACTTTATCACGTCTCGTTATAACGTATCCCACTGTAGATCGTTGTCTCGATGGAAAAATCAAAAAAAAAATTTTTTTAATTTTATATTTTTGACTTCTTTTTTCGCGTAAAATCACCCCCTTTCCGTTTGTACCACCAGTTACCAACCACCCTGTATCTACGTACATTGATACGGATTGGTTGTCTCGCATAACCTAATTTGCATAATATTGCACATCTCGCGTCTCTAACTTCACGTCATTCGCTGTATATATTCAACAATTAATCCGCCACGTTCAGTAAATTAGAAGATATTTTCACAATGCGTTTGTTTATTCATGCAAAAATGTTGAATAATTCAGGTGCGTCGAAGGCCACGACGCGTGAAGGAAAGTTCTCTATTTTCATTGAATTATGTACAAGATGAATAATACAAAAGGACGAGGAAGAATAGTTGATGTCTTCTATATTGCCTTTTGCGCTTAATAACCATCATCGTTCACCGTCGGTAAAGTAACAATCGTGCGTTATTCGTGTAGTTGCAGAACGTGAATCAACTAGATCGTAATGAGAATTTAATGTTGAAACGGCGAAGCATATGGTTGGTATAAGCTCCGCCGATGACAAATAGATGTTGCGTTGGAGGAAATTTGGATGTCTGTTCGTAGATGAAGAAGGGATTCGCTGACCTTTCACGGAAAGATCGATAACGGCCTTCTTCGTTGTTTCAACATGTCACTGTGATAATGTACTGCGTATCGAACTCGTCTAATTTTCATCTATGCGAGCTGCGATCGATCACGGGTCAAGGATAATAGGTTATTCTTCTTTTCTATCGATTTTCCATAGTCATGATAAACACGGTGGAAGAAAAACACACGCTTTCTCCTCGATGTTAAATTTCGCTTGAAAAGCACACTAAATCTTATCGAAAACGTTTTGGGAATCCAGGCCATAACTTGAAATATTCTCGTAAAATTTCCCACGCTTCTCGCATAATTTTATTTCCAACTTTCCCTTTCCTCCGCTTCAACGCACACAATGTCGCAGAATTATTTCATCGTGACAATTTGACCATCGAATATGTATTTCCCGAAATGAAGACGAAAGAAAACACGCGTTTCGATTATGCTTTTTTTTATTTCCAAAAAATACGTAATTTGGAAATTTTCCCTCGAAAAACTTTTAATCGAGGTAAGTTAAGCGACCAGCCTGAGGTAGTTGACAGAAATTGGAGAAACAGGTCCTCGTTAAATCGAAGCGCTCATCCAGATTCCTACGATCGCGTGTATCCAGTTGGCGATGCAAACGTCGAACGAAGCTGCTCAAAGACTTCACTTTGAACATTTATTCGCGTCTCTGTATGTCAACTGAAAATCGCAAGTTGCACGGAATTTCTTCAACATTAATGAGAGCGGAAGAACACCGTAGCATCGCCGGGCGGATATTTACGACACGATCCTTGCAAAAGACAGTTCTCATTTTTCACGAGATTTTCTCATTAAAACTCAACGCCAGCGTTTAAGCGCTTTTTAGCTTGGCATATTTTACTTTCCTTAATGATTATTCGCATATATAATATATACATACGTACGTGAGCGGCAGAACTAAAGCGGCAGCGACAGAAGGTCGCCACGAGATAAGTATTTTTTATGGAAATTGGGCTAAAATAATGGTTGGCTGCAAGATTTACGACAGTTTCGCTCAGCTCATAGTTATACGTACCTTGAAATTTTCATATTTTCAAGCGTGCAAAAGTTCTGGAAACACCGTGCATAATCGAGCATTTTGTATACTACATGCAAAATAACATATGCCAATTCATATCGACGTATGCATCGTATGTATCGTCGTGAAACATTACAAACTGTTCTTACTCACTTTGTATCAAAGCTATTTCACTTTTTCTAATTCTTCTTCGCGTCTGCAAACGTTAATGATCGCTAGGATTGAGGTGGATTATTATACGTGTTGCTTTATTAAAGAGACGCGAGTGATCAAATTGTAATAATCAGTGTATATTAAAATTACTTTAAATACAAGTACAAGGATAGTGTATACCAGTTGCAATCGTCGCTCGCTCGACGCTACTGTTCGACTCTACGCTCGCTATTCGACTGTGTGACTGTGTGAACGTCCTAGAGGGCACGTTCGTCTATTTGTATCGACCGATGGTGTTATAAAAAGTTTGAATGTGACTCCGGTTGACGGTTAGAAATAACGGCGATAATATTCTGCCCGGAGTTTATTTACTTTCGAAACTAACGAACCAAAACAACGTTGGTGTTCCAAAACACAAGAATATGAGTCTCTGTCGATTCTAATCTTCCGTTGGCTCATGTGTCGCTACAGGATCTTTAGACGTTGATTATTTCTTTTATCAGGTGTTGTTCGGTAGAGTTAAATATGTTAAACGTTATGCGAATATATTGACCCCTTGACGTACAAATAAAATAGAATTAGATACGTGCGAAGAATACTATTTAATTTGGCTCAACCGAACAGTTATAATGCAAGCTTAGAAACAGGATATTTTATTTCGAAATTTACATCGTTGTATAATATTTAATCAGGTTGATATATAACGTTAATGGACAGTAGTTAAGTAACATTATAAAATAATAAATGAATAATTCTGTGAAGTATGATACGTTTGAAAACATTTTCGAATATGTAGAGAAACTAGACATTTTTTACACTGCCAAGTTGTTTCGCTTCTTATACTATTTTTTACGCACACGTGGCATCTCTTTGCAAAATGTTCCTTTTTATTAGTCGAAGGTACGTGTTCAGGAAAATGTATCCAATGTTTTGCCTGTAGCCGAGTTGGCCACTCACTTTGCGACGGTCTGCCGCGTGTCGAATAATTGGGAAGAGACAAATTGTGTAGCATATCTCCTGCGATATTCAATCGTGTTGTAGTAATTACTTCAAGAAAAACTCTACAATTTTCCTTTTGTATACCCGTCACCTGGAGACCGCTGTTACGAAGAGAATAGAATTTAGTGAAACAAAAAATACTCTAAATAAGGAGAGGTGCATATTATTGTGCCCTTGAATATAAATTGTGTTTTGGGTTACAAGGTGCAGAAACAAAAGAGCTATAAGTAGGTTTCTATTGCTGTTTCTTGTAGCCTTCAACTATAGCTACAAGTTTATCTTTTTGCTAATGCTTTTGTATATATGATATATGAACGTGCTCCCTATCATAGCTTCTATTGTATTGTAACACTGAAAGAGTGAGGTTATGGATCAGCATACATTATACTTATATTTATACCTTTATTTATTTCAATATATTTTTCTAATAATAAATTCATCCACTCGTTCCTCTATCAGTTAACCTCAACAATATCATACATTAAATTAATAAATAATGATAACAATTTATTTCATTTTAACCTCATACACTGTACCTGTACTTATACTTACTTCAATATATTTTTCTATTACAAGTTCATCCACTCTTTTTCTCTCTTTCTATCAGCTAACCTGAACAAATTGAAAATTTACAATCGGTTGCTTTGTTGAATTAGGCAACTTAGAATACAGCACATAAGCGTTATAAATAGCTATGTAAAGCATATAAAAGAACATTTTAAATAAAACAGAATCGACGCACGATTTTCGTTATCCTATGTCAAGAGGTTAACATTAAAAGGTGAAAATAATCTTCTTAGTTTGCGAGAAAATAGGATTTGTAGCGGCATATGAGTCAGAGGACAGTTCAAATCGTGTTGTTGTTTTGCCTCGGAGTATCAAGATCGTTAGGATACAAGTAATATAAAAACAAATAGACTCCGGGCAAAACAATGTTGCCGCTACGCATAACCGTCGAATAAAGACGAATTTGAATCTTCTGACTCCCCCTCCCCTCCCCACCACCACCAGTATAAATAAACGGACGCAACCGAAGAGAGTTTAGTATCTCCGAGTATCTACGAGCATCTTTCTGTATCTACGAGCGATCTAAGTGTTATCTACCGAGTTATTCGACGAGCATTTATCGAGTATTCAACCGCGATTTTACTTTGCGATTTATACTCTGTACTAACGACTCAGCGATTATAGGCTGTACATTAATTTATTGTTTTTAAATATATTCGACGGTTACGACAACAAACGATAACGATAAACCAACCAATTAATCTCATGGTCAAACATCTTTCATACCTGTCCTCTAGAGATTCTAAAAAAAATATTGCGAAATGGCTCGTTGTTATTTATTATCGGACTAAAATTTAACACTATGTATACTAGCAATCGGTATACGTGTTTACATGGATGTTTACGTATGAAATCGATATTCCTAGAAAATTGAAAGAATAATCTCTGTTTGTAATACGTATATGTAAATATATAGATGCACGCGTGATAAATTCACCGAACAAACATTTTCCTCCATTCTTTGCCCCCCCCCCTTCTCGTTCCGTTTGAAACTCACACAGTTTGCTAGTTGGCTGTTCTGTCAGAATACGCTCATGGTGAAAGAAGATAACACGAGAATGTATTCAGCCATATATGATTACTAGTAACTCTCTTCGATCGATCGAAACTTGCTCTAAGATTTTACCGGTATACTCTTGAAAGCACTCGATATCTGGCCCCATTCGAGCGAATCATTAAACTGACTGCCTCCTGACCTTAATTAATCCCAAGATCCTCGAATCCGCCGCGTAATTTTCCGACTATGCGACTGTGTTCTGGTATTGTCGGTAACTTATTTCGTGAAAAAACTGAAATACATTCGTCATCTTTCGTGAGTATGTAACAACGTCGAGATATATTAGGTTGGCATCTAAGTGATTGCAGATTTTGTCAATGCCACCTATTGACAAAATTCGCAATCACTTAGTTGCCAACCCAATAGATCTGGCTGATAATAAAATCCATTATTATGTTAGTGTGTAATGTTATTTGTTGCGTACGACAACTTCGTACCGCTTTTTCTTCCATTATTAAAATTAAACTCCCTTTATCGTTACTATCTATAGCGCTGCCATCAACTTGCAAACCTAATTCTCGTGTAATTTCCGTTTCTGGAATTTGATAGAGCAACGAATTAAGCGAAAGTGATTTGTAAAAACTGTCGTTTTCTTTGCTATACGATACGTCTAAAGCCGTTACGAGCAACTCGGTTTAGCGAACAATGCAAATAACCAAAAAAAAAAAAAAAAAAAAGATACAATCCGACTAGTAAGATAGGAAATGCAGGTGCCATTGATTCGATAACCTACTTGCTACCAACCAGCCTACATGACAATGACCCTTTAGACTTTGACCTTACCTTCGCACATGGCCCAACACCAAATATTCCCCATTACGTAGGGCACTCAGGATCCTCTCCTTGCCCCTCAACTCCTACAAACTCAACATATAAAAACTGCGAGCATTCGACCGCGAGACTAGTCTTGGGTACAGTCTTAACTGTGATTTGAACAATTATTTTAATACTTTGTAACTTCGCTACTTCATTGTAATATCGAACTTAATCATTTTGGTGAATAAAAGCATATAAAAATATTAAAGGACAATCTAAGCTCAGCTATTGCTCAGCTCTCCCGTTTTTATCCCGAATTTTACGTGACATTTTGGCGATCCATGATTGGCCAGGATCGTGAAAAGTGCTCGTTGGGAAAACAAGATATCCTACCTACATGGAAAAGGAAACTCTCTTGGGCTACGGGTCATCCTCAACAACAAACTCACAATCCACGAATCCGAAGCCTATAACGTGATAACGGACATTCTATGGAAGTTCCATTTCTACGGATATCAAGGTAAAGCTTGATTCTTTTGTTCAATATAAAACTAGACGTTTTAGCTTTGACAGTCAAGACTCAGACGAAGTAGCAATTTTCGGGGAAAAAGAAATGTCTAAAATATCAACAAGTAAAGACAGTGAAATTAGTTTAAAGCAAGTACTAGACGCGATACAGGAACAGAACGAAATTCACGCGAGAACTACCGCCGAAATTCAACAACAAATTCAAATAATAACCAAACAAGCAAGCGAGAAGAATCAACGCCTCACTAAAGAAATCGAACTGCTGAGAAAAACAGTTGCCGAATTGAAGCTAGGCATTGAAAGTCAAGAAACAATTATAAGCAAAGGTTTTGAATCTGTAAATAACATTATAAAAAAAACGGCGAAATCGAAAAACAGGGATCGTGTACTTGTAGCGAGCGCACCCGAAACTATATTTGACCCTGAAAGCGACAACGATGACGAATTCCAAGACTACAGTGAACCACGCCACCTGACTATGTTATCAGCGAAAGACGCAATAAAATACATTCCAATTTTAAACGGTAACGACGATGTTGGAGTGGGAGATTTTATAAAAGAAGTACGTGCTATGCGAATGCGTTGTTCACAAAAAGATTTATTATTGAAAGCCATTAAAATCGATAAGATAGTTGGTAAAGCTGCGCAAAGTATTCGAAACATACCTATTGAAAATTATGCAGATTTACATGACGCTTTGAGATCCAACGTAGCAGTTGAAGTGACATCTGACGAATACGAAGAACAATTACGCGATTTGAAACAGGGACGCTACGAATCTGTTCAAAGTTTCAATATTCGATTCCGCCGTATATTAAATAAATTTACGTATGCAATAACTAATGAAAATCCACAACCAATTACACGACGAATAATGATTGAAGCCACCATGAGAAAAGTAAGTCGAATTTATTTAAGAGGACTTCGACGCGATATAGAACGCACACTGTTAGCAAGCGAACTATATTCATTGAGCGAAACAGAGAAGAAAGCCGTCGACGTTGAAAGATACCTACGAAAACAGAAGGAATGGAGAAGGACAGATACTCGACCAACAGCAACGTATAACCAACTTAGTAACAGACCGATGCAGACAAGCAACCGATCATTACCTGCCACACGTAATAATCCAATCAACAAAAATATTTCACCATTTTCTAAAACGAAACGTGTACCACTTGCTGAGCAACAACAAGTAAAATGTTTCAATTGTGGTAAATTGGCACACGTTGCACCGCAATGTCAACATTTTCAATTAACCAACCAAAGAAACCTACCATCTCCACGAGTAAACCAGATCGGAACAAGACGAGAACGAGGATCAACAACAGCAAAAAAAACGTTAACTTTGGAGAACCAAAAACAATCTAAGGAAGGGGGTATGTGACAGCGACCATAGCCAAGTTTACGTCATTCCACACTACTTGACAATGAATCGTTGATTTTGACCTGACTTTCGCATATGACCCAACACTAAATTTTTCCTATTACGTAGGGCACTCAGGATCCTCTCTTTGCCCCTCAACTCCTACAAACTCAACATATAAAAACTGCGAGCATTCGACCACGAGACTAGTCTTGGGTACAGTCTTGGCTGTGATTTGAACAACTATTTTAACACTTTGTAACTTCGCTACTTCATTGTAATATTGAACTTAACCACTTTGGTGAACAAAAGCATATAAAAATATTAAAGGACAGTCAACTTGGTCACTTAGTTGCCAACCCAATACATCACAATTAAATGTTCGAGTAAAATAAATAAATAACTACACACAGTAGCAATTGCAAATCGATTTTTTTTATCACGAATTTTAAGTGACACTAGCAACACTCTCTCGACAACGCAATTCGCGCTCTCTGACTTCTCAACTCATACTGACTGTTATTTCGTCTTTCTCCCTTAGCATCTCTGTTTTTTCTCATAGCCCCACCACGCACGTATTCCGCAACCGTTCGTGGCCAGAATCACGTAGGTCTTTCTTCCGCGTAAATATTCGATTGAAGGACCGACGACACATAGGCTGTTGGTACTTCGGCTTTCTCGCGACATCGTTTATGGTTCGCCTGATATCTTTTAGATTATTCGTCCACGATACTACATGTATGTACTTATGTATTAGTACCATCTCTTACATGCGTCAGAAAAATTGATACTTTTATAAATATTAATAAAATTATTTTAATATTATTAACAAAATTGGGGAAGATTATAGATTCGCGTTTTAGCATTCAATATTCAGAGGTAATTGCGTAAATATGTATGGTATCTGTGAGATGAATATAAATTTTTGGAAAACATTGATCGGATAACGAGAGTATCTTCCTGGCTGAAAATAAAGTTGGTAGGATGGTTCATAATCGCAGCTATAGGAGAAACGTCTCATTGTCACGCCTTCACCCGCGTGAATGTTACGAAACAAACTTTTCGCGATGTGAATGCAAACTGCCGTTCTCAGTGCCGTTTCACCAAATCCATTTTGCTGCTACACGTTCATTTGTGAAGCGTAGAAATACGGCGATAACGAGCGAGAATAGCTGGCGAATGTAGCAGCTTGCATGAAAGATCTATTGATGATAATATGCGGTTTAGCTGCTTTTCAATTAAAATTTATTCTGTTAAATTCCCGCTATCACAAGCGTTCTATTCACATTTATTAAGAATACGACTGTCAACTGGCGTGAAGGCACGAAAGAAATTAAGAAAACTGTTAGGTTGGCAACTAAGTGATTGCGGATTTTGTCAATACCACCTAATGATAAAACCCGCAATCACTTAGTTGCCAACCAATAACATAATATCTGCGAAAGAGCGGAATCTTGCGTTGAAGCATCCACAGCAATTAAGAATTTGTAAAGTGTTAAAAAAACATCGTGACTCGATAAAATTACGTCTGATTCGCAGCAATAATTGCATTTCGTTCCTCTGAAGTTGTCAGTAACTTGAAACTGCTTCGATCTCGTTTACGTCAAATTATTTGGGTTTAGTCGTTTTCTTTTTATTCTTTTTTCACCAACTAACAGCGTAATAAAGAAAATTTCAAAGTAGAAGGAATTTTTTCGTCGTTAGAAAATAGTTACGAGAAAATAGTTAGATAACGAGCGACTTCGATTATTGGCAATTTTGTGGGGCGGAATGGAACCGAAGAACTCGTTAATAAATACAAGAAGTTTCGCCATATTGGCTGAGAATGATACAGGTCGGTCGTGAACAGGTCCAACAACTTACCACGTCCCTGTCTTTCGATTTATATCGTACGTGTATACATAGATCGAATTGTCGACATACTTCAATTTCCAGAGCAGCTTTTAAGCTCAAGTTATAGGAATCTGATCGATAACTATTGGGTTGGCAACTAAGTGATTGCGAATTTTGTCAATAGGTGGTATTGCCAACCCAATACATCACAATTAAACGTTCGAGTAAAATAAATAAATAACTACACACAGTATCAATTGCAAATCGATTCCTAAACTATAGAATATATTGTTTTAACGAAGGTTCTGTAGCGAGAAAGAAATTTGAAACTTCAAAATAGAAAGATATCTTGTTTCACTAATCCTAAAATGTGTGAGTGAACTCGAAACCTAACTGTGTTATCTGTGCCAGAGGAGAGTTGAAGTTTCGAAGTTCTGTATATTATTTTTCACGTTCGCTTTATTAATTCATTTCAGGCACGAACAACGAGATCCTTTCTTATATTAATATCTTCATGCTCAAGTTCTAGTTTCTTGTTATCTTTTCCTTTTTCCACGTTACTCCATAATGTATGCTTAGTTTCGTTCAATTTTGTACAAGGTACATTTGAAACCAACAGAAAGAAGAAACTCGTGACGGATTTTATTGAACCGAACACAACGATAAAAAAAAATTGTATGCTTTTCGGTGGTCGGGAATTTGCGAAGGGTTCTAAGTTTTGGTTGCTTGAAAAGCTGTCCATTTCGATGTACGTGGAACGTCCTTCAACCTCAATGGCTGGCCAACCGTGGGCTCGCAATATCCGGCAAAGACGGCATCGACAGCAGAAAATATAAGAGAAAACCGGAGAATTCCAGAATGCCACGATTATTCTGGTTCTTTCAATCTTGGGTAGATCGATTTTATTAAATTCACGATCGTAGGCGTCACTCTCAGCTTCAAGGAAATCTCGAATTTTCTTAAAGACCGTGGATTATCAAATACTTTTTTAGGTTAGGAATCGCATCGATAAATCTACGATAACTTTGAGGCGTAAGGAAATAATTGCAAAATTTTCGAAGAATATTACAAATAAAATCGTAAAACAGAATCTTCAAAAATTGAGAGAGACGAATTGCGATTGGTTACATGCGAATTATTCAAATTTGATTAAAAATTTTATTCAAAATATTTCTTCAACTATCGCGTTTTATCTTCAGTAAAATTACAGAATTTCTTTCTGTTGCGTAAGATATTATTTATTTATTTCTCATTCGGGGTAGAAATGATTTTTTCCCCCAGACATCGACCTCGTCACATGATTTTTTTATTATTAAACTATTTTCCGGGAGATCCTTTCTTTTTTAATTTCATCGTAGCTACGGTGACATTATAGCAGAGCAGCACGAAACTGTGGCAGATTAAGAATACAATTTGTGCGAATAACATGTAACTGCTCTAAATGAATTACATGGGCTATGGTTTTAAAGAAACGCGCGTTAAAAGTGTACCTTGGTAGTGCTCATTATTTTCATAAAAGCAATAAATTGTTTCAGTGTGACACAGTTGAAACGAGTGCACGAGACCTTCGATCGACATAAACGAGTATGGGGTGTGAAACGCGATGAATAGAGTGAAAAATATGTTTCAATGGTGCAAAACCTCGAACCGTATAAATACATGTTTCTTTATCCATCCGCCTTTTTCTCGCGTGATAACGAGTTGCAAAAGTAAATTCTATTTTATTCCGGCATAAATCCATATTGCGAAAACGACGCGCTACAAGTGGTTTCGCAGCCGTTATTATTGAGCGTTCGGTTCAAGCCTTTAATTATAAGTGGGGAGTGTCGCTTGAACATCGAAACGATCAAATTAGTCGCCATACATAAACTATATATATTGTAGAACGAGATGCTAAATACGTTTTAATATAACCGATATGAGTGAAGTTGGCGCGAATTCGATAACGTTATTCAAAACAATGCAAAATTTTATTCGTATAATTTATAATGAATATATATAAGAAATAAAATTTTGTTCATCACTAATGTATAGATATCCAATTGAATAAATATTTATTTGAATGAGGAATTATTTGTATAAGAATTTATCTGTATGAAAATTAAATCGAATAACTTATTCAGATGAGAATTTATTCAGATAATATTTGTTGAAGTAATTATTTCAAGAGAAACTCTACACCTTTTCTTTTGTATATCCGTGACCTGAACACCGCTGTTACAAAGAGGATAGAATTTAGTGAAACAAAAGATATACTGAAGAAGGAGAGGTGCATATTATTGTACCCTTGAATATTAATTTTGTTTTGGGTTACAAAGTCTATAAACAAAAGAGCTATAAGTAGATTTCTATTGCTGTTTCTTGTAGCCTTCAGCGACAGCTACAAGTTTAACTTTTTGGCAATGTCCTTTGCTAGAAATATATGAACGTGCTCCCTATCATATTCTATTGTATTGTAACACTGAAAGAGTGAGGTTATGGATCAGCATACATTATACTTATATTTATACCGTGATTTATTTCAACATATTTTTCTATTACAAATTCATCCACTCGTTCCTCTATCAGTTAACCTCTACAATATCATACATTAAATTAATAAATAATGATAACAATTTATTTGATTTTCACCTCATACACAAATACCTGTACTTATACTTACTTCAATATATTTTTCTATTACAAGTTCATCCACTCGTTCCTCTATCAGTTAACCTCAACAATATCATACATTAAATTAATAAATAATGATAACAGTTTATTTGATTTTCACCTCATACACTATACCTGTACTTACACATATAGCTTTATTTATTTCAATATATTTTTCTAATAATAAATTCATCCACTCGTTCCTCTATCAGTTAACCTCAACAATATCATACATTAAATTAATAAATAATGATAACAGTTTATTTGATTTTCACCTCATACACTATACCTGTACTTACACATATAGCTTTATTTATTTCAATATATTTTTCTAATAATAAATTCATCCACTCGTTCCTCTATCAGTTAACCTCAACAATATCATACATTAAATTAATAAATAATGATAACAGTTTATTTGATTTTCACCTCATACACTATACCTGTACTTACACATATAGCTTTATTTATTTCAATATATTTTTCTAATAATAAATTCATCCACTCGTTCCTCTATCAGTTAACCTCAACAATATCATACATTAAATTAATAAATAATGATAACAGTTTATTTGATTTTCACCTCATACACTATACCTGTACTTACACATATAACTTTATTTATTTCAATATATTTTTCTAATAATAAATTCATCCGCTCGTTCCTCTATCAGTTAACCTCAACAACATCATACATTAAATTAATAAATAATGATAACAATTTATTTTATTTTGACCTCCCGGCAAAAAAATGATAGTTACAATTTTTCTAACCACACTTTCTTATCCTACCTTCGCACGCATCTTTTCATACTTTATTCTTACGCTATACTAACTACTTGTCACTGTACTAAGAGTCTATGCTAGAAATTCGTGTTATTCTACAATTATTTCCACCAGCCACTCCTTTTGCTAATCGTGTGCACCATTTAATCTGTGCTGTTTCTTTCGCCATTTCTTCTTCATCTTTCTCTTCCATTATTCTTTCTATCTAGCTTTTATCCCTTGGAATCTTTAATATATTATGTATAAATCATTATTATGCATAGATGAAGGATATTTTCAAGATTCATTGCCCAACTGTTGTAGCATTTACTTTTATAATTAATATGTTTCAATGTCAGGTTAGAAAATTTATCTTTTCTTGACTAATTAATCATCCGGCAAATTAATAGTAAGAAATGTACTAGTATTCGCACGTGCCTGTACAGAATTAAACAGAGACGAACAATTATTCGTATTATTTTTCAAATATTTCTGCAATCATTATTCGAATAACAAATAATTATTACTCAAATAAAATATTCGGCTAATATAAATTTATTCGGATAATTATTTTCGATAAATATTTGTTCGAAACAATTTGAAAAATGCTTAACTCTAATTGAGAACGTATGTGAAAAATAGCCGATTAGTCACAATATTCCCTCGAGAAAGATAGCTTCGATCGATAATTCGAATAAAAAGATGCCACGTTGGTACCCATAAGATATAGCTATGAACGAGAAAGCACAAAGTGTCGAAAAGCAGATGAAAAAGAGGATTCATTATCCGAGAGAGAAATTGGCAATCCGACGCGGTACCCAATTATTTGATACGATCGAGGGTATTCCGTAATTTTATTCGCCGTAGACGTAAACGATGCGTGTCACGCGATTCAATTACTGAACGAAGTATTATAGTGTCTATAGAAGGGAAAGATGGTATAGGTACGCTGAAAAGAGGAATTCCTTGGTGAATTAGCGGAGCCGTTCTAATTTTCTGGGTGGTACGATTAGTAACGATTCCGGAACGACACCATGTGCCAACGTTTCACACGATTAGCTCTGTAATTTCTGCGTTGGCGCGCTTTCGATCGGATATGTTGGAATAGAAACGGAATACTTTCGTGCACCGCCATTTTGGACATCCTAAATTCACGTCTCGTACAATATACAAATTTTCGTTCAGTTTGTATCTCGACGCGTGTATATTTTTATAGGAATTCTCCATATTTATTTTGTTTTAGTTTACCGAATCACACTGAAAAATTGAACCAAAATATATAAATTGTATCTCAAACAAGTCGTAACTCGTTAAATAATAATATCGTATAATATATAAAATAATATAAAAATAATATCGTATAATAATAATCATTTTAATGGAGGGTAGACAAGGCGAGCCAGAGAAACGATTCGCATCGTGATGCATCCGATGAAATCAGCAAGGACCGAGAAGTGGAGAAATATAAATAACTGCAAGCTTTCCGACTCGTTCTAAACTCGTTCTAAATTCAAGCAAGCGCGGTCACTTTACTCTCCTTTTTATGCGTTTCGCTGTCGTGTCACGTTGTTACTTTATGACCGTTCCTTTCGCGTGGTTCGCTCGTTCGCACCTTCTTCGGCTCTTTCGAGAACCGCTTCCGACGGCTTATCGTTATTCCGACTATGCCTGGTTAATTGCACTCTTTGTCCGCTTATCAACGCGGTCACGTACGACAAGTGGAAAACGTCGGGCTTTTTCCTCAAACCCGATATTCCGCAACCTACGATTGCTCTTTTCCGTGAATCAGCTTTTCACCAACGTGCTCTTTTCAAACGTTACGCAGCTTACTGAGTTCGTGCTTCTCTCGTTTACTCCCCTTTTTCGCGCACAATCAAAGTTTCTCAAAGTAGATGGTATTTGTAGCATAGTAGTAGTTGTCGAGCAAAAGCAAGCAGACGAAAATCCTTTACTATACGAATTTGAAATCAAACGGTATACGAGATGGCAAAAGAATGTTGACGATGATAATGTTGTTTATGGCGATTAGGAAATTCGATACGATATTAGTTTATACAGCGACGAACATTTTGCAACTTCGCCAATCGAAAAAACTCTCTTTGCAACGATTGACCGGGGAATTGGAAAATACGTATATCGTGTAAGCGGATAAAACGAGAGGTGATCAATGAAAAAAATCCTAACTTGTCCTATCACCATGTTCTACGCCACATTCATCGAAAAATTTGAACAGAGGTACAAGTAAAAATTAACCTTAATAATCGGTTACTTTTTAATACCAAAAATTTCTTTTTAAATTGAACATCTCGCATAATCGACTTGTCAGTTTTTATCCTTCATCGTTAGCATATATCGTATAAAGGAAGGTAAGGTTATTTTGTAAAATAACGAGGGATTTTCTATGCTTGTCCCCTTATCTACATTGCAGATGTGTAGTTTATGGTAAATATATTTTTCCAGTGGCTATGATCCAGGTTGGATAGCTTGGGAAATTGCTGGAATCGAAATTGCGTTTGCATCGAAAACGATCTACGCAGGTTACGTATTTTTGCCTTTTGTTGCAATTCAAATCGTTGGAATTTTAATAAATTTTTTATTCTTTCAATTCATCCAACTTTCGAGCGGAAAGAAAAGAGTTACGCGTTACGTGATCATTATATGAGAGACAATAAAACAGCTTCGTACCATGGAGCATCGAATTTTTCGTAGAAATTGTCAACAAAAGGTTATGTCTCCGCGGTCTGTGGCGTTCGTTGCGCGCCTTTTCTCGTGTGGTTAGCCATTACGAACACTCTTGATTTTACGGACACGATGTCTTTATGTGGCACAAACACGTTCACCTCTTTCCGTTTAGTGTTCAACAGTATATTTATTAACAATCCTCGTTTTCGACTGTTTTCGTACAATTCTCGATTCCAACTGACATTTCTCGCTTCTCGGTTACAACTCGACTGTTTTCTTAATCCGATTCGTTTGTTTTTATCGCCCAATATCCCCACTACGCACGCGTTCGTTAGGCGTCCGCGACCGTTGCCATGTTGCCTTCTTCGAAATATTCGACGGAAGGACCGTAGAAATATCGATGGCGCATTAGGACTGCCAGCCGTACGCTTCGGTGATATACTTTGTACCGACGAAACCGTTGGAAAGTTTTGTTCTCGAGTGCCGCTACAGTTGGATTAGTCGAAAGGGGAGTGCTGAAATTCGTTGCATTCTAAAAAATAAATTAGTCCTGTTCGCCACGTTTTTTGTGACTGTTAATTACCATGGTAGGTATCCTCGGTGAATAGACGGGTACAGAGACCAAGGTAGGATAGAATTCAACGTGGCTCTATTGTCCGAGCAAACTTCTATCCTGATAAAGGACAGTCCTGCCCTACATTTTTAAGAAATCGTAATTGCACCTCGTTCTCCCTGCTTTTTTCTTTCCTCGTGCAAAGTGCTATGCATATTTCATTGTATATCTTCTCTTCGGTTTAACGGCAAACCGTTTTGCTGAAGAGCTGTGTATAGCCCTGAGAGGT
This sequence comes from Bombus bifarius, assembly GCF_011952205.1. Taxonomy (NCBI): domain Eukaryota; kingdom Metazoa; phylum Arthropoda; class Insecta; order Hymenoptera; family Apidae; genus Bombus; species Bombus bifarius. The sequence goes on along the minus strand of NW_022884519.1, from coordinate 752,631 downwards.
TATGATAACGAGACAACAAAGATGGTGACTGTTTCAAACGCGACAGAGGATTAAGATGGGCAGGTCCTCTGAATTTCTACGGATTTTCATAAATTCTTTTCATCCTTTGTCGGTGCAATTCCGAGCAGACAAAAAGTTGGGCAATTAAAAAGAACTATCAGATTTCACAGAAAATGAGAACAAAAGAAACGAAAAGAAATGAAAGAAAGAAAAAGAAAACGTGAAATGTAACGTTGAAGCTGCCACAGTTGAAATTTCTATTTACACATTTCTTAAGAATAAGTAGGATATAAAGGATTGAAATAAAATATAAATTACTTGAAATTTGTCTGGTTTGTTTATTTTAACATAAGATTTACTTCATGACACTAATTATGCAACGTGATATCATTCTATCGTCTGTCTCGTTTGACTCAATTTTCTACATTTTCTATATCAATAGAGTGGCTTAGATTGTTTTTCAACCGTCACTGGGCTATTGACTTACTTTCCAAAAATCCTCCTAAAAATGAGTATAACATATTAAATCACATAATCTTGTTGGTCACTTGATGTCTGTTCTTGGTGAAATGAAACTTTTATTAAATGGTAATTTGATAATAAATTTCAGCAATTTGCATAAGCTTTAGACAAAATTTTTTGTTTGTTTTTGTTGATCGAAATTTTGATTCCTGAAATGGCCAGTCGATTTGGTCGAGGCCTTAACGCAATTCAGCATCTCCGATTTGTATCGGATATTGATAAATCGGTTGGCTACTGTTGAACCGGCAACTCTAAAACTTTGTAGATGTAAATAGAGCAACAGAGGTCTGTCGATGCCGCTGAACTTCGAGCTTGTGTGCTTTTCGAGCGACAAACTTTAGATATAGTAGTGAGATTCGACCTCAAATCAATTTCAACCGAGTCTCTGACCGCAAAAACTTTGCTACACCGCTCGAATCGCGTGCAATCAGCCAATGTAATTTTCTTTGCCCTTTCAATACTCGATACTTCTGTACAGAATGATCGAAAACTAATTATTCCTTTTCTTCGAAACCTTTAAGCAATGGAAAAATAAGATAACGTTTCTCTTGCAACCAATCTTCTTCGGTCTTGTGCTCGACTTGTTAACGACTTATATTACGATTGTTCGTCTCATCGAAGTTGAAAGTAGTCTCGGGGGGACGCGATTCATAAATCTCGAACGATCAATCCCTTTTTTCACCGCTAGTATTTCAAGGCTTTCGGAACGCTTAAAAACTTTATCATCCGGATGAATAGCTGGAAAAGAAAGAGGAAACGAAATTTAATGGAAGTGCTCTGCTTGGCCGACTTCTGACATACCGATCGATAAATCGATCGAACTTGACAAAGCTTCGAAGTTTAATCACCTTTCCTTTTCCTTCCACCATCTTTCAAACCGACCCTAACGATGTAGTAAACGAACAAAAGCTTCGATACAATTACCTCGCAGTAACGAGTTGAAGCACGAGTAGCATCGCTGTCGATTAACGAAGAGAATTTAATGTTTCAAACGGTAAGTTAAAAATGCACGATATTCAGGCAACTACTTTATATTCGTTCTCGTAGTCGTTTTGTACGACGAGAGACGAATTTCTCTCGCAAAATCGAACAAAAGAACAGCAGGTTAATCCTTTCCTTCGATTTCATCCATGATTCCTCTCCCCACTGGGTTACCATTGGAAGTTCGGCTCAGGATGAATTATTCACGGGTCGAATGAGAAGTCGTCGATAGGATTTTAGAAAGACCAACCCCTCGACTAGCAAGAATTTAAAGATTTCTGCAGTCGCAAACCCTTACCCAATTCTTACTGCTTTCAGACACTTCGCCACGCGTAGGAGTATCCATCTTTTGGTTGGTAGAACATACCAAATTTCTAATAGATTTGATATGAATTGTTGTTGTATATAATTCAATTTATTCCCAAAATAAACTCGATTTTCCAGAATCGATCGTCTTAATTACCTCAAGGATTTAGGTTATTACAAATCGATTTTCTCTACGCCATGCCGTTGAAGGTTATCCTCCATGAACGAAAACACAAAAGGTGAAAGAATAGAATGTGTAGAATTTATAATAAAACCAGAAGACGAAGTGAATTACATTTTTCCACTGGAATTGTCAACACAAGGAGGGTAGGTGTAAATTCTATAGAATTCAAACTACCTGCTAATCGACATATTTACTTTTGCTTTGTTTCACCGGCAGCCATTTTACTGAATAGGTTAGATCACGAGAGAAGGACGGTAATTTAGAAAATCGATTCTCGATTCGATATATATATATCGAATATATATATGTAATTTCTCGCTAAGTACATCTTGCAAATGGAAAACGAGATGCGACAGAATACATACTTTGTTCATTGCGACGAGGATCCGAGCATCAGCTCGGTATACGTACGGTGTATTTGTCGAAAATTCGCTCGTGGGATATTTTCCTTTCCGTACGTTATTTCGAAACGCGGTCTGTTTGCGAAATCCGACTAGTCGCGGTCGCTAGAAATATCGTGAAACTCGATATCAATTCGAATTGCAGGTATACATGACTTTCGTATCGAAGGAATTTTAATAAAGTGCGCGGTTCGTTGCTTATCGGCGCATAGAGACGGTAAACCGCGTATTTCTATTTTCTCCTTTTATCTCTCCTTTTCTTTTGCTTCGTTTTCGCTCTTTGTATCCCTCCCCCTCTCTCTCTCTTTTCTCGCTCTCGCTCTCATTGCAGTTACATAGTTTACCCTTTGAGCGGAGTATCGTGGTCATCGAAATAGAAAATGAAACAGAGCTTTCATTTTAGCGGTTGCGCGAGCATCTAGCAAAGCCAGTATTTGCGTTGAAAAGCAAAAGCTCGCAGAAGATGCAAATAATTTTGGATCAGTGACTGTTAAATACAACGTTTGAACAAAAATTCTTCCGAACTGTAACTAAAGAAAACGATGGAAATTTTTTAAAGCAGGAAGCTCTCAAGATTCGAATCGGAAATTCAATAAAAAAAATCTTGGTCAGATTACGATAGGATCGGTTTGATTCCAAATTTGAGTGAAGCAGAGGGAAACCGTATTTCTAGTTTCCGATAAACTTTCTTCTGAAATAAGCTCCGTTGTTTCCTTTTTACTTCATCCTCTGCCTCTAGAATTCAATTTCGTTACTTTTCCTTTCTTTCACGAACGAACATTCACAAACACCAAACTTTGCACGTAACGTATATTAAAATCTTGGAAACCACTCGCGTTACTTTATTTCTCGCGCACGTATGAAATCGATACAACGCATGACGCCGTGTATTATTTATTTGCTGCAGTCTCCGTTGATATATCGGGAACAAGATCTGCGTCGAAACTTTTCAGTTTAGCAGAAATCTAATTCCGTGTGTCTTTCAGACGTACCACTCGAAGAAAGTACGACCATTTCTAAGATTTTCGTTACTGCGCTTTCCGACGGTAACGCAAGTAGCCGCACGCTTGAAAGCAATCGTGAGAGTATCTTTCAAAATGACCAATAGCGTGCAACATCGCTATTACGTGTATGTTTTAACTCGCCATCTTTGGACGTATCATCTTACGTTTCTACTAAGAAAGAAATAATAATATTTCAGAAACTATTAACGCGGTGTTCCATTTCGTCGCACGCCGACGGTTTGGTCGTTCTAGAAAATAAAAAGGGGACGAAACACAGATAAGCAGCGAGGCCAGTTTCACCTTGACCAACCTCGACCAGCTTGTTTGATTTATGAATTATTCACAGCCGACGGATTGCTCGCGAAGCCACTCGTGCGGACCCTTTGTCTGTTTCCTTGTGCCATCTGTATCGCGCGATACCTTTCAACACGTATCGTTCGCGCAAGGCCATAAATAATTCCCAGAATTTTCATTCCGAGCAATTTGTAATTTTTCCTTCGTGCGAATATTTCCTTTCTCATCTAGCAGTCGAATAAAATATTACTGAAACAGAGAGACGAAGAAAAGGAGGCAGTTCTCCTTTGACGCGAATCACGACGTAAATTTTATTTTGTATTCTTCTGTCTGCTACTCTTCAACATACAGCAATGCAAATTGTCTGTACGTGAGAATGCAACGATATCCTACCGCGTACTATTCGGTTCGAGTATCTTTTATTTGGTTTCGCGCGTTGCATACCCATTTGTCGTCTTCGTGCTGGAACTCTACCGATTTTTCTTCCAAATTAGTGTTTTTTTTTTATATATATACATATAACGTTTATTGCCCAAGAAAATATATATTATATATGTATATTCTGAATAAAGAAGGAATTTTCAAGGAATAAACAAGGAAAATATTTTCTGTCGGATTTACATTTTTAACATTACAGTGTATAATTAAATTTAAGCTGCTGAAAAGCGCTACTTCGAAGTTAGTTATACGGAGTTATCTGATTTCTAGAAGAGATGGAAGTCAGAACATTCGTTATGTTGCAGCCTATTCTCGGACTTAAGAAGCCTGGCGGGTACGATCCTTATGAATCTCTTGGCAGCTCTTTTTATGGTTCAACTGCTCTTCATAGTTGGAGTAGGTGGCGTTCAGGTAAGTTTCGACAGTTTTTTCGGAAGGAGAAACCTTCCTTTTCCTATTGCAAACTTTTTGCTTCTTGCGTTAGTAGACGAAAATATACGATCAAATAAACAACGAACTGGAAAGAAATTTCTTTATGTGTACGTGTATTTTCATGATACCGTGCTGCTCTAGCATTTGAAAGACTTTTACTCGATTTAATAAAGGAATTACCTTTCCAAGATCGTAAGCTCGCCGAGTAGGGTAATCCGATTGATATTTCAACTGATAAAACGGTCAAAAGTTTCTACGGATCCTTATCTAAATATCATTTGAAACTGTGCTCGTATAAATCGTGGAGGTTCATTACGTAGCAAGCTATTTAGCAGAGACGTAGCGTTCCCCGAAAAAGAAATCGAAGAAGAATCGAAAATGATTGGAAGCGACGGAATAGATTAACAAGAGTATGAAACTTTTTTCTGAAAGGAAAGAAAAATAAAAACGACGTTTACACGTAACGTCTGACAAGCTCGTACCCATTGCACGATCGAAGGAAAATCGAATAGAAATTAGAAAATCGAACTAGCCGTACGAAGAATGTCGCTGCGGGAGTGGGGATTTTGAATAGCTGGCAGATCTCACGATTTTTTTTTATTATTTAATTTGTACTGTACAATTTGTACCAGCTGGACATTCGGTAAATAAAAGATTATAATCAACGATAACACGGAATTCCCAAGGAGCGATATCACCTATCTTAGTACTCTCCGCGACACGCGCTGCTTAACTCTGGCGATCGGACGAGAACCAGCATTTCCAGCGCGCTTTTGTCCTTGGCGATCTCACGAGTGCATGTAGGCGGAATCATCACGGCGATACGCCAGAGCTGAACAAAAGCCAGGGAATTTTGTTCAACGCGCTAGCACTCAGCTGCCGCGGCATACCGCGACATGCTCGAAACACCAGAGCAAAAGATAAGCGGTTTCTGCTAGAAACAACTGCTGCGTGTTTCTTTCTCTCTCTCTCTCTTTCTCTCTCTCGCTCATTCGCACATTCTTTAACAAGTTTTCTCCCTCATGGCTGAAAAAACATCCCCAAGTCATTAGGGGGCTCGTACGTGTAGCATAAAAGGGGTTAGTGGCGTATATCGTCTCGACGTGCTGTCGAGGAGGACATTAAGAGTGTGTATATCTGTTGGGAGCGTATTTCTCTTCCCACCTGCCTCCATTAACGTCTTTCTTTTTGTAATTACGCCACTGCCTGTACGCCAGACCTCATGAATGTTGTTTCTACTTCTTAAGAGCACAACGTTATAACACGTTGAATGCCATGGGAGTCACCGGTGACCGACACTCAACTTGGTCATGGCGCCGTGGAGGTCACCGGTGACCGACACTCAACTTCGTCGTGGCGCCGTGGAGGTTACCGGTGACCGACACTCAACTTGGTCGTGGCGCCGTGGAGGTCACCGGTGACCGACACTTAACTTGGTCGTGGCGTCCGTGGAGGTCACCGGTGACCGACACTCAACTTGGTCGTGGCGCCGTGGAGGTCACCGGTGACCGACACTCAACTTGGTCATGGCGTCGTGGAGGTCACCGGTGACCGACACTCAACTTGGTCATGGCGTCGTGGAGGTCACCGGTGACCGACACTCAACTTGGTCGTGGCGTTGTGGAGGTCACCGGTGACCGGCACTCAACTTGGCCGTGGTGGTCACCGATGACCGACGCATCAAGATTAATAGAAATACATAATTTGAACAAATATCAATAGTTATAAATTTGTTATTATTATTATTGTTACTACAACGATGTGACAAAATTAATGCAGTATAAAACATAGAAAAATAGTTTTATTTATACATGGAATATACATCTATTATGTGCGTCCCCCACCAGTGCCTGTCGAACATGTGAAAAACACGCTTTTTCCGTGTTTTTCCTTAACGGACAATAACCCTAAGGAACGTTTCGACTTGAAAGATGTTTGATGGCAATTAAGGGCCTTGACAGTAAAATAAAAAATGCTAAATCTTGTGACGGTTCTTTAGGATTGTTGCGGGTCCGAATAAGTATGACCGAGGGATGGATTATGATTTGTGGTAGGCCCAGGGACGCAACAACATAGAACAATTATTTAGCAACGCGAAGAAACAATATGAAATAATTGATAATCGCAAAAAATAAGTGAATCGAGCGAAATTGCACTACCGGTGGCTCCGGGGGACACCGGTGACCTCAGTGAGATAAATTCATTAATGATTATACACCGTAACATATCTTTTGTAGGTAATATTTCAACATGATATGTATCGCATAATAAAAAAATTCATCATGGTGACACGGCCAAACCTTGTAAAACTGGCGTAGCATCCAACGTGTTGGATCCGTTAAATAGAAGGAAGATGTGAAACAAACTGTTTCGGGATATTCGATACGATAAATTTTCTACGTAATGAGTTTTTTAACGGCACGTACTTATTCAGCGGCACGATTTCACATTGCAATCAGTGCTCGAGCAAAGGTATAGATATTTATCTTGGATTAAAATCTCTGTACTTTTCACCATGTTCATTGCAAACGTTTTAAGTGAACAATTCTCGTTCAAACCGTGACAGCGCGATTTGTTTCTGATAAAGATCCCGATCGATTCTTGCAAGTGTTTGTTTTATTTAAACTGAGGTGCTCTGTTACACGTGTTTGTTTGTTTACAAAAGAAACCAGTAATAAAATTGTAATAGTCGGTGTGTATTAAAATAACTTCAAGTAGAACTACAGAGATAGTTTATGCCGGTCGTAATCGTTGCTCGCTCGATGCTACTGTTCATCTCTACGTTCGCTATTCGACTGTATATCATTCGCTATACTGAACGAACTAGAGGGCACGTTCGTCTATTTGTATCGACCGGTGTTATTATAAAAAGTTAGTTAGAGTTCATATGTAACTCCGGTTGACGATTGTAGCAGCACTCGACAACAAAACTTTCCAACGGTTTCGTCGGTACAAGTATATCACCGAAATGCCGACAGGCCTAATGCGCCATCGATATTTCTACGGTCCTTCCGCCGAATACTTGGAAGAAGGCGTACGCGGCAACGGTCGCGGACGCCTAACGAACGCGTGCGTAGTGGGGGCGACAAAAAGAAACGAATCGGATCAAGAAAACAGTTGAGTGGTGACTGAGAAGCGAGAAAGGTCAATCGAAATCGAGAGTGGTACATAAAGAGTGGAAAGTAAGAAATGTTAATAAATACATACTGTTAAACACCGCCGAGTATTTCTTTGGCACTCTACACGTCCTACATCCAATTTACCTCACGATTACAAATAACGGCGATATTATTTTGTCCGGAGTTCGTTTACCTTTGAAACTAGCAAACTAAAACAACGTTGGTATTCCACGGCACAATAATACGAGTCTCTTCCGATTCGAATCTTCCGTTGACTTATGTGCCGCTACAAAACTTTTTCCAAAATTTTATCCGAACGAAAGAAGTTTCGAATTAGCACGAATTGAAAATTTTTAAAGATTCATTTTCCGTAGGTTAGACTCGTTTTAGAATAGAGAGCCATTTGGGCGTTTCATTGCGTGAAATTCGATCGATAGCGTACACGCGACGGAAGATCTGTACGTCGAAGAAAATGGGAATGACATTTCCAAGGCGTGATGTTACAAATGTGCACCAGGAGCTATATTGGCCGTGTATACAACGTGTCGCGATCGTCGAAGAGCACTTAGCGCACCTATAAGAAACTTAATGACCTCGTCTTGCAAACCTGACTTCAAATGAAAAACGGTCGTACGAGTAATGCAACAATGTGAGAGGTTAACAAGTGTTTTGCAACTTTTCCTCCCTCGGGTGGGTGTTATCTGTTGAAATGGGTCTCACTTCTAGGAAAATTCTACATTTTCACTAGTGTTTAGTTTTTGGCACAACGATTCTCTTTACAGCGGCTTCTTTCGTCTCTGTTATAGCACCGCGAAAAGATCGCCGACATACAGACAATGTTGACGATAAAGCGTAAGTAGGCCTAACGGCCATCAGTATATTCCGGCACCGCAGCAGTGTTCAGTTAGTCACCGGTGCGTCAAGAGTGAAGAATCGTTAATTGAGAGTTGTGATATCACACTACTGCATTAAGTTCACGTTAAATAATCATCGTTTTCTGTTTAATTCACTGTAATAAATCCATCCATCAATACATTATCATATAGAATAGAAGCCATTGGAAATCCTAATTTCTAACATTTTTGAATAAAGAATTTCTATAACACATTTGTCCACACGTTTGCTCTTTCTATTTCGAGATATATAAAAATGTCTATTGTATGTCTATTTTTCTGAGCAATAATCTTACGCGTATTTATGCATGGGTATAGTGAACTAAACAGTATTATGTTTTTGGTGAAAGAAAATTACAGATCTTTAGAAATCTTATCTTCCGTTTACCGTAAATTCGCGATGCAGGATGATGGTCGGCTCAGAACGAATTTCAATCTTTCAATGGCACTACCAGACGAATCAGCCAGCTTTTTATATATTTTATATATTTTTTATAATACTTTATACACGCTGCCTAAAAGTTCCAGAAAGAACATGTTCGATAGTGATAGTAGTGATGACGAATGTTATTTTGAACCTGACAAGATAGAAGACGACAACAGTGCTTCAGATAGTGACAGTGATGATGAACTAAATATTGAAGAAAATGATACAAGCTTCAACAATGAATAACGCAATCGTTCAACGTGTATACTTTCTCAACTGCGCGCGCCGATACCTCTCGTTCACAGCGACGCTCGCTCATCGAGAGGCCCCGTCCGTAAAGGTTAGCTTTCGCTTCAGATTTCCACGACGTCACGCCTCTGGAAAATGTCCATTCTTTCGGATATGGACACGGGAAACGAGCCCAGATCCAATCGTGATTCAGGTCAAAGTTGAGTCCAATCTAACTCGAAGCTAATACAAACGAAATTCGTTGAATTTAATCCGAAGCAAGCAAAGCGGATTTACCTGTGTTTCGAATCACATTTCCGAACGACAACTTTCGAGCAATATCGTAGTTATTCGCCGAAAAGGAGCGAACATTAAAATCGAGTTGCTGCTGTTTCACACAAAGTTGTTAGAAAGTATTGTCGTAAATGTTGCAAATTTTCTAGGCTATGAAAAAATACCAAAATTATATCAACATTTACCACTTTTGCGCTCTTTTTCCTGCATCGAGACGACGATTAACTAAGTAAGTCAAAGTACAAGGTTGTATCTAAAGTTTCTAATTAACTATCATCTCGCAAATAAACTAGGATCCCGCATAGAGATATTTCCAGCTAATTCGCTCGGGTCATGTCGTTTAATTATCCGAACGTACAAATCGACGTGGATGAAAACTAGCGCAGTGTTCGGAATGAAGTTAGCTGGATGACGCGAATCAACTACTTTTTGTCTTATGGAAAGATAAAGGTCGCGACGAAAACTGATTATAAAAATTTAATTGCGCGCGTGGTTTTCCGTGTACTTTTTTCATGGATGTTGCAAAGAGCATAATCCTTTCGGGCTCGACCCTTAAATTGCAAAGAGAGCAGATAAAAACTTCAATTATTCTTTCATCCTTACTTCGAATAACAAACTCGGTCGGTATAAAACGCAAACGAAGGTACTTAACCATAGTTAAAGGAGATTAACCACGTTTCATTCGAAGGAAACAATTATCACCAGCTGAATAAACGAATTTATCAATTCTTTCAATATGATTTCTAAGATTTCTAACATTTCTCTTTTCTTTGATTGTATTATCGCGAGCACCGAAAATTTTCTTACTGTGTGCATGCATCCAACTATTGGAAAACACTGTATATAGTGGCAGCCATAATATGAGTAGTAAGAGATATAGCAGACTGATGGCGTTACGTCTCATCGATTTCAATTTGATGTCGATGATCTTTAAAGAAAGTGCAGATCGATGGATATCGAAGCAGTAATTACGTACCTGTAAACAATCGAAATCTACGATTTTCCTAACTGTGTGAAGTGTGTCGATTGTCTGTCGTATCCTTCGTTTCACGCGCGCGTTCTCAATTCCCACATAATTTCCGTATAAAGCCGGATGGGACCTTAGTTGGAATATGATATATCGAAACGCATATTAAGAAAATTGCGTTTTATGAGCTCCTACAATGGATATATATTGTCTGAAAATCGACGTATGGATCGACATAAAGATAAGGCATTTATGACGATCGATGGATGTTAGTTAATCTACGTCACAAGTTCAGTACCCAGTAATTTTTCGCCGCGACCCCCATGATATTAACCATGTTCATTGACGTCCATACTTCAGTAAGTGACTTTTAGCATTTATCTACTTTCTTTCTCGCGCAGCTTATTCTTCTTAACAACTTTTAGACACTCACATTTTGCATTACTTTTCATTCATCGTTAGTAAATCATTTCGTACCGAAATGATACTGTTAAATTAGCTAAACGATTTAAATCACCTTTTCGGTTCAACATTTTGCAGTTACGTTACGATAACGATGTAGCCAAATTCTAATAAGCCATTGTTATAAAATACATACTTTGCGATAAAAACGATACGTCCTTACAATCGATTACGCGTCGATGCGTTCGAAATGTGTAAGAAGATTTTCGTGATTTATATAAAAATCCATGTAGCTGGAATAAATGTCGAAAGGAAGAAACGCGGATGTGTAAAGTTAGAGTAATGCCGATCAAATTCTCGTTGTTTTCGCAAAGAAAGATTGAAAATGAAACCGCGAGGAGGATACCAATACCTGCAATGCAGTATACTTCTCAAAGTCCACAAAAGTCGCTGTTTGAAGCGAACTGTGGGAGAACATTTGAGATTCAGAATTACAGTGGAGGTTCTTTCAATTACAAAGTTTTCCCATAGTTGAAGAAAGTAGCGAAAATCGAACTCGTGCATCGTTGAATCATGAATGTTCTGCCTTGTAAGTTGTTCGGTTTTCGAAAAGATTTTAAAAGCCTTTATCTTTCACTTGTAATCTAGCGAGATTTAATTTTAGTACTGTTGAGAATTGTGGGTCTTAGTCGCCGAAATAAATGTATAGGAACACTCACATTACATGTAGAAATGGTTTTAAAATAGTTTCAGATTTATTTAATATGAGATTTACGAGATATTCGTAGATACAGATTGCACACGTCTCAGCACTCTTCTTGTCTCACCATCTTCCTTAACACCGTGCGTACGGAACAGTTGCATTCTTCTGTTTTACGAGACGCTGCGCACGCACGTACTACCACACACACTCATACTCATATATGTGTGACACTACTACTCGGCTGATCAAGTGTACCACACACAATTACACGCATCGCAATAAGTGCACGGTCCAACGAGGAGAATCAACGACGAATGTATTTCCCACTTAGGGATTAATAATCGATTAGTCGTCGTTGTAAGAGAAATTATGCGCTAAACGTGCGATATACGAGTGATCAATTTAAAAATTAGACTCACGTAGTTCGATACGAATCATTTTCGATTCCACGGTTTAAAAGGAGCAAAGGGAAAGAAAAAATCGCAAAGCGTATGCGCGAGAAAGTTTCAAAAACTGCAGTCGTGGTAACGGGAATATAAATCTATAAAGTTTTCTCAGTTCAGCAGAGAAAACTTTGTCCAGGAAGCATGCATTATTTACGTAGAACTGAGGTGAAATTTGCCTTGTTTTATCAACGATATTTGCTTAAAAGTTGCCTGAATATATATAGCTGTATTCTCCATTTAGTTCTGGATAAGAAGTTTGCAAAATACGCAGTTGCTTAGTTTTAAAAAGTTAGAACTAAGATTTTCATTTTTCCAAATATCTACCAGCTGCAATTTAAATTACATAATTTCTCAGAATCTCTTGGCGTAAACCGAATTTTATCTTTAACCATAGCTACGACATCCATTTGCAAAATATATTATGTGATAAAAATCGCAGCTAACCAAGCTTCTCAAAGAATGAACAAATTTTGACTCTTATCAAATTACAACATTTTTTTATATCTGAAGTTTTTATGCGTTTTTTAATAGCTTTCTAACATTTAATGATACTGTTTGTTAAACTTTTTCGACAACAATTTCCTATCCACCGGGTTTAGTCGAAACCCGAATTTTCTTATATCGAAAAACGTAAGATCGTAGATATGTGGACGTGAAAGGAAAGAAAATAAAAAGAGAAGCACTGTTTTCACTAAAATTGAATCGACGCTTTCATTGGTATGTAATTCGAAAGACTGAATGTAATTTTTAAGACTGAAACGACAGAACCTACATATATCGATAACACTGCTTTTAGGTTAACGTTGGATCGAACAACTTGCGTTTATCTTTCCTAGACACGTTTTATATTACGTGCAACTTTTCAACACGTTTGTTTTGAAACGGGTAAACTTCCATCTCCGACGTGTAGCAAAGATATTGAAAATTTTTATAGAATCAAGAAGTTCAAGTAAGAAGTAGAAACAAATATGTAGTTGCTTTCCAAGTTTGTCGCGCATCGAAGCAAACGAACGACAGATTTGTATCGTAATCCATCAAATATATAGGTGTCGCGGTAGTCGCAACCGTACAGTTAAATTTTCACCGTCAACTTTCAAACTCCTTAGATGGCGCTCTGCCGATACAATCCCCGTTTTTCTCAATATTAATGTGTGCGGCCCATTTCCAACATTTATCAGAAATTTCTTTTTTAAATGCATTCTAATTTCTATTCTTTGGAAGATCCATAGTCTAAAGAGGCTATCTCATTAGACTCAATTTCCTCATTGCGTGTACACAGACCAGTACGTAAAATTGTCCAAGTCTAGCGTAATTTTAACTATTTGTTTTAATAAAGTAATATAAAAGGAGACATATCGTCTCACGATGTTATTCAGTGCTCGTTAAACGGAGTAAACCGTTAGTAGTTCCAGTCACGATCCATAGCGTCGATAGGGTTACAACGAACTGCGTTATTTGTCGAAACCGTGAGCACGTCGTGACCGAACTTGTACAGTTAACAAAGTCCTCTCAACTGTACGTTATCTAATTGTAGCTTAATTTACCAGACGATCGATAAACAAGAACGATCATCGAATATTCAAACGTAGAACGAACTCGATCGAAAAACAAGTTATTCGCGAAGGTAGAACGATACTGAAACGACAAGAAATCGATAATAATAAGAAAAAGTAGTCGGTAGGAAACCAAGAAATATTGACGAGAATGCACGAAAAGAAAACGCAATCAAAATCAAGCTTAATCGAGTACTATGGAAAACTCGATAAAGTCGATCCCTTTAGCCAAAGATAAGAACAAGAAGAAGCTTCTAATTCTTTCGCATTACATCTCGCATTCCAAATTTCACCTGTCCAATGAATCAAAAATAGTAATTCAGTGCTTATAGAAATATATATCGTGTCTATAAAGAGTTTTATTATAAGAATCGATAGATTTTGATACTTTATCCAATCTTAACCTATAATTTATGGTTCCGTGATAATAGCTTACAATTATAATTTATTACTCATTGCAATCGCAATTAAGATCGTGTTTCCAATTTGTTATAACTATGTATGTCATGTAAATCTTCGCAAGTCTATATCACGTTCACATTCTGATATTATTGATTTGCATCGTAAAACTACGTTATAGACTACTTTTATTACTCTCTTGAAATGGTAATTATGTAACAAAAACTAAAAATTGGATTGAACGTCGGTTATCGATCGAAACACTAATACAAGTAAATATTATACATTATGGGAGCTGCAGCAAAGCAATTAACTTGTGCACATTTGATACACTTGATTATATTTACCTCATAGCGACGCATCAAATTTACAGAACGATTAAACAATTTGATAGACTAACAAGCTCGATATTTCAGCTTCTCGTCTGAAATTGTTTGCGATTCGAGACCATTATCGATTAGATTATCGATAGAGACGTAAAAGAGGTACTAAAATATTGAGAGAAAGAAAATTAGCTACCTTCAGGGCAATCATATTTCTCCACGGCAAAGGCGATTACTAGTAATCGCTTCGATATAACAATCGAATCTTTTTTTCACTAGCTTTAATCGATTCGTATTTCAAATTGACAATTCTCGATTTTCCTGTAATTTGGTGTCGAAAGATCACGTGAAATCTTTCACCGAAGGTTGGAGGAGGAACATTATCTTTGAACTTTCTCGATACAAGAACATCTTGGCTTCAAATTCGTTCATTCGAAATCTCAAATTCACGATGTCGATTCAAATTTCCGATCCTGTTCCTTAATACTCGTAGTCAAGGGATAATCCCGAGCTTAGACCTCGACCGTACATATCGAGAGGTTCGAGTTCTCTCGGCTTTACGCTATTCTACTTCGCTTTCGTTCGATGCTTCAAAAGAATCTACTCTTTCGAACGCTTCCATTCTCGACTGTTGCATCTTTAAGATATATTCGTCCCGGTATACCTGAAAAACCGTTTTCTTTTGCATAAACCTTTATGCACAGATTTATACAGGATCCGAGAAAACAGGAACGGTATGAAAATTTCAGCTAAAAATGTATTTATATGTAACGTACATGAATATTACGAAAATTACGGAATCGACCTAAAATTGCATGTTCCGACTGCATTAATTACAATGAATTATTAAGTTGCATCTGTGTATCTACTCTCGATAATAAATGAACATCCTCGTTGTTACGAACGTAATTTACGTTAAATACATATCTCGAGATTAATTCATTGCTATTCATATACATTGATTAATTAAATATATTGATATACAATATATCCATTGTTAATCAATACATATATATATTGCTTATTATTATCTATATATATTATATATAATTCATTAGTATTCATATGCATTGATTAATTATATATGTTATATATGTATACATTAATTAAATATATTGATATATAATATATCTATTGTTAATCAATACATATATATATTGCTTATTATTATCTATATATATTATATATAATTCATTAGTATTCATATACATTGATTAATTATATATGTTATATATGTATAGATTAATTAAATATATTGATATATAATATATCTATTGTTAAGAAATATATATTATTACCTACCAATTATATATATATAATTCATTGGAATTCATATACATTGGTTAATTATATATGTTATATATATAGGTTAATTAAATATATTGATATATAATATATATATTGCTTATTAATACATATATATATTGCTTATTATTATCTATATATATTATATATAATTCATTAGTATTCATATGCATTGATTAATTATATATGTTATATATGTATACATTAATTAAATATATTGATATATAATATATCTATTGTTAAGCAATACATATATATATATTGCTTATTATTATCTATATATATTATATATAATTCATTAGTATTCATATACATTGATTAATTATATATATCACATATGTATATAGATTAATTAAATATATTGATATATAATATATCTATTGTTAATCAATATATATTATTATCTACCAATTACATATATATATAATTCATTGAATTTTATATACATTGGTTAATTATATATGTTATATATATAGGTTAATTAAATATATTGATATATAATATATATATTGCTTATTAATAATCTACCAATTATATATATATAAACGTTCGATTAGATAAAGAACACTGATAGTCGGTGAACCAATACGTATATAAATATGAAACGATGCGATTTATCGGCTAGTGTAATTACAAAGTCAGAATTCGAAATGTCGCATGGTTGGTTTACAAGCTCGTCGCGTTGGTGAAATTTTCATTTACAGTCGGACGGTGAAAGCAACGTGGCCGAAAAAATTTAATGGATCTGTTTAAACGATTTTCGCGGTGAATTTGCGCGATGCAGGCAGACTGAGCGCAACGAAAATGTTTCCTCTACACAAAATGATAATTACTGTAATTGACGCGTATTTTCTGGTAGAATTTTGCGAACCCGAGGAGAGTAGCTTTCCTACTCACCACTTCCTGGCATTTTTTATCGTTGATTTCAGCACCCATCGCTTTGCATGATCCTGTTTCTCCCGTGTTGTCTTCCTTTAGGTCCAGTTTTTTTTTCTTATGATCTTTCAAGTATTACTCGCCAATCGCCAATTGGTATTTTGCGAATATCATCGTTATCGCCGAATAAATAGTCGAGATAAGCCAATGGTGTAAGCTTCGACGAACTTTCAAATTTGAAATATGCTCATTTTGCCTTTTGATGTTATACTTTAAATAAATGCGCAAATGGTTTGTAAATCAGCGATGAAATATTCCTTAACCAACTTGCAAGCTGATAACAACGTGAATTTAATTTATGTTGTAATTAGTTGTAATTACTTAAAGAAAAACTCTACACCTTTCCTTTTGTATAGACCTAAACACCGCTGTTACAAAGAGAATAGAATTTAGTGAAATAAAAGATATTCTAAATAAGGAGAGGTGCATATTATTGTGCCCTTGAATATGAATTTTGTTTTAGGTTATAAGGTCTAGAAACAAAAGAGCTATAAGCAGATTTCTATTGCTGTTTCTTGTAGCCTTCAGCCAGAGCTACAAGGTTAACTTTTTGGTAATGTCCTTTGCTATAAATATATGAACGTGCTCCCTATCATATTCTATTGTATTGTAACACTGAAAGAGTGAGGTTATGGATCAGCATACATTATACTTATATTTATACCTTGATTTATTTCAACATATTTTTCTATTACAAATTCATCCACTCGTTCCTCTATCAGTTAACCTCAACAATATTATATATTAAATTAATAAATAATGATAACAATTTATTTGATTTTCACCTCATACACAAATACCTGTACTTATACTTACTTCAATATATTTTTCTATTACAAGTTCATCCACTCGTTCCTCTATCAGTTAACCTCAACAATATCATACATTAAATTAATAAATAATGATAACAATTTATTTGATTTTAACCTCATACACTATACCTGTACTTATACTTACTTCAATATATTTTCCTATTACAAGTTCATCCTCTGTCAGTCAACTTCAACAATGTGGAATTGAATTGAGAACGTGATTTTGGTGGAGAAAATGGCGCAAGTTCGTGTCGCGTAGCGCGAGTATTCCTATCAACGATGAAAACAAGAAGATGGTTGCATCGTAACTTGCTCGGAATATTAATGCCGTGGCATGTCCGAGATAGGGTGGCCGTGTTTCAGAACCGTTCATCCGATATTGCGCCAACATCCTTTGGATATTGACACTCGATATCCGGCCGACTGCCAGCCTTCCGTGATAACGTAGCCGCTATGCGTAATACCCAATTTAGTTTCCACTTTCCTCCGTACTATCCGACAACTACCTAACTCCATCAACTTTCCCCTCCGCCATCATTGTCTTCGCTATCTTTTATCTGTTCGTGCTCTTTTACAAATTGTTGTGGATCTCACTTCTAGGAAAACTCTAATGTTTTGGCACAACGATTCTCATTACAGCGACTTCTTTCGTCTGTATTATAGTACCGCGAAAAGATCGCCGACATACAGACAATGTCGACGATAAAGCGCAAATGTCGACAAGCCGAAAGGATCGGAAAACTTCAACAGGCCTAACGGCCATCAATATATTTCGGCACCGCAGCAGTTGATGTTCAGTTAGCCGTCGGAGAGTCAAGAGTGAATAGTCGTTAATCGAGAGTTATGATATCACACTACTGCATTCACGTTAAATAATCATCGTTTTCTGTTTAATCCACTGTAATAGATCCATCTATCAATACATTATCACATAGGATAGAAACCACTGGAAATCCTAATTTCTAACGTTCCTGAATAAAGAATTTCTATGACACATTCATCCACGCATTTGCTCTTTCTATTCCGAAATACGTAAAAACTTCAACATAAATTACCGAATCTTCTTCTTTATCGCGGGAAAGCGAAAACATGTTAGTCTGCTGCTTATAGAACTAACAGCAACGACAATCTCGGTATCTCCGATATATTCGATTACAGGTTGTATATAACTGTAACCAATGGTATTCGAGCGACGGTAGCTCGGCAACGTAGCAGCTGGTTTAATCTGAGACAGATGAACCACCGATACCGTGAGTCGTGTCTCCTTCGGTATTCCTGTTTGCTTCCACCTACTATGTACTATGTCGGAGGTTCCGCGTGATCGATCCTCTCCGCGCGGTTGCTTTCAATCGATAGGCCGCACCGCGCCAAGCTACGTCACATCGTGCCGATCGTTCCAATAAAAATTACTAAAGAATATCGTCCCGATCTCCGGCTGAAGAATATTCAGTGATCCAGTTAATTTTACGAGATGCTTTCGACGAATGTTTCGCGAGGGACGTAGACAATGTAATGGCGCATCGCGAGAATGTCGAACCGATTCGGTCTCTCGAAAGACAGTTGATCGCTCCATCGATAATGCAGGATCGCGAAAAATAAGATTCCACTGGTACTTTATTGCGAATCAGAAGCGGGCCAATCTGTTGGAAGCGGAAAGCTCGAAAACTGATCGTTAGGAGAATCCCCGAGACCGAAAACGGACACGCCGAAAGAGGAGACGCAATCTCGTTCCGACAATGTCACGTTTCTGATTGAAGTTAGTCTTGTCGGATTTTTGCAGAAAAGTATACGCGTATATTCGGCTGATTCTCCGCCCGCGCTCTAATAATCTGTAGTGGCACTCGACAACAAAGAACTTTCCAACGGTTCCGTCGGTCAAAGTATACCATCGTCGACAGACTGTTTTCGAAAGACCGACGAAACATAAGTAAGGTCACGACGAAGCGTAAGTGTCGACAGGCCTAATGAGCCATCAATAATTCTACGGTCCTTTCACGAATAGTTGGAACGAACGCGTGTGTGTGGGGATATTGAGAGGTGACAAAAAAGGAACGAATCGGATCAACGGAACAGTTCAGTTGTGACCGGGAAGCAAGACTGGTCAGTCGAAAACGAGAATTGTGAATAAATTGTCGCCCGCACAAGTCGCGAGTCGAGACTTGTAACGAAGTCATTAAACGTGTTAATAATATACTGTGAAGCAAAACGCCGAGTATTTCTTTGGCGCCCTCACGTCCTACAGAAACCACCTCACATCCACGACGTAGTGAACATTTTGTCATCTAATTTCAGTAAGCATGTTTCATCGACTTCGTTATTATTTTGATGCTTGAGAGTTTGACATTTTGTTAAGAAAGAAACTTCTTGTCATATCAGCAAAGCTGATTTTTCGTTTGTTTATAATGTATTAGGTATATAAAAAGTGATAAAGTGGCAATTTGCAAGTGTATTATTGGGGCAATTAGGTATATAAAAAGTGATAAAGTGGCAATTTGCAAGTGTGTTATTGGGACAATATTAGTCAAACTTGTAATAATATGCGTGTAATAATAAAACGTATAATAATAATATACGGGCTTAGCAAGTGGGCGTCTTGGACGACGGCCTACACGCTCGAGCAATCGACACTTTTATTACGTCCGCCAAGCTGTTGCCCCAATGAGAAACTGGCAAATTGTCATTTTATCACTTTTTATATAATAAATTACGAACAAGCAGAACATCAGCCTTGTCGCTATGACACGAATCTTTTTGGCAATGTAAAATGTTTCCAGTCGGCCTCTGTCCCGGTAGGTTGGCAACAAACATCCATTTTAGCATTCTCAAACATAAAAATAAGGATAAAAGTGAAGTAAATCAAGTTTACTAAAGTGTCACGCAGGAAACGTTCACTGCCTATTGGATTATAAACCAACAGCTTTGCAATCTGTTTCTCGCGATCATTCCGAACCGACGGCTAAACGAATTGGATCCTCTTCCTAATAGATTGTAAAATTCTTGTCGCTCTTTGCACGAAATTAATTGTAAGAATAACGAAAATAGAAGAAAATAAGATCTCGGTGTTCGCAGGATTGGGAGCTATGCATTTCTCTGGAGTTGAGCTTGCAGTACCTTCGGATGACGGTGGTTTGTTGGCTGGCTGCGATGTGTCATCATCTTTACGCAACCGTTGCTTCGATCCCGCGACGCGACGATCCACCATCTTATCTGAAATACAGTCTGTTCGCCTGGGGTACACCATTGCTCGATCTGGCCATCGCCACTTTCCTACAGATACGTGAGGCGACTGTCATTTGGAACATAGCGGATCTTACACCTTTCAATTGCTGGTATATTTTCTTCTCCCCATCCTACTTTTTTTCTCTTTCTCTTTTTCCTACCTTCTTTCATGTTTTCGTCTAAAACAGAAACCTCGAACATTTATCGGAAGTTATTTGCACGTAATTCCAAGAAGTTGCGTTACGGGGTTTCAAATATGACGAGTTGGCGCGACGTGACCCGACGATTGCTGATACTTGTAAAAGTTGTAAAATAAAACTTGTAAAAGTTATTACACGTCCCCATACTGGAATTACGATTTACCGTTTTACGAGGAGAAATCGACACAGAAACGATAGCGAAATGGCGGTCGAACGTGCACGCGAATAGCATTTTTCGAAATAAAATGATCATCGAGGCCAACTAAAATTTGGCATGGTTTGCTCGCTGAAACTTCACGTCGGCCATCTTACACCTCGTTTCGGTGGCAAACATTTTACGCCTTCATGGCTATTACCATCTTAAAAATTCATGCTTTATTTTAACAAGTTCAAGAGAAACTTTTTTAGATTTAACAAAACTTTCCATCATGTTAATTATCGGTTTGTCGTGCTACGTCGAACCCTGCGCGAATACTCTTTGAAATTTAATTTCCCCAATAAAGCGTTAGCTATGGTTTTGAAACGAATTAAAAACGTCACGATATAGGAACGACGTGATATCGTTTTATCTCGTCCCTGATCTCGTTCCGATTTTCGACTAAATATTCAAAACTCGTTTTCCTATTTCCCTCTTCCGTCGCAGAGCGTCGCGAAATTTTAAGAACGAAATTCTCCAGTTTGAACAATCGTATTTTCATTGTATCTTCTCTGCTATTGTTCCATCGTTTCCTATTTTCAGCTACCGAAAGGCAACTGGAAAAGAGCAATGGAAATGTGATTTTACTCGATTTTCCGTCTCGTAACTATTGAATTTTCGTACGTACTCCACTGAGTGTGACACGGTTCCAAATAAACAGGTTGCAATACTAAAATTTGGATGCCAGATGCCTTACAATATTATATTTTGAGCGTTCATACTTCGACGCGTTGCATATTATAATTTGGACGTTACAAACACAATATAATCTGTTACAGGTTTCTAGGAACGAAGGCAACGATTTATGCGTACGGCTTGCCAGTGGCCCTTCTGCTTCTTTCCGCCGGCTACTATCTAATCAAAGCTGCGATTGTATCCAGGTAAACTGCTTTTCACCAAAAGTATGCGTCGTCTCGAAATAAATCTGCGGTTTAGGAAAAATTGTATTGAAAAGTGGACAGTAAGAAAGAAACGTATGGTGTATTCACTGGTTACGATGTGTCCGAGTGCTTGTTCGGGCTGATTTCCATTTAGCGGCCATGTATAATTCAGTGGAGCAAATCCAGTCTTCTCTCAAGTTTATTTACTATTAATCTTTCAACGGTCAACAGCGCATCCTTCGCACTAGTACAATACGTATCGATCTACGGATCGACACGAAAAATGTGGCACTCCTCTCCAAGCGTAGAGAGCGTAGAGACCTGTGTGTGACGTGTAAACGTATCGTCCTTAGCAACGAGAAATCTCGTCGTAATTTACAACGCTCACTCGCGGCCATTTTGATCGAACCAGAGTTGAGCGACGTTCGCATTGTCTCGAATAGATATTTGTCTAAGATAATTATCCAAACAAATTCTATATTAATCGAATATTTTATCTGGGTAATTGTTTTCTATATATATTCGAATAATGATTACAAAATTATTCGAATAATAATACGAATAATTGTTTGCGTGTACTTAATTTGATGGAGATACTAGTACAATTTTTACTATTAATTTACCAAATCACTAGTTAACCGTGGAACAATATTCTATTATGACATTTGAGAAAAATGAATTATAAGAGCCAATACTACAACAATTGGACAATGAAGCTGAAAAATATATTTCACTTTCAGTATTTTGTCCATACATATAAAATACGTATGATATATAAATATTTATATTACAATATATAATTTCATTCGAATAAATTCTTATTTGAGTATGTTATCCAATTCAATTTTTATACGAATAATCGCTTGTTCGAATAAATTCTCATTTAGACAAATACTTATTCGACTGAATATTTGTTCATTAGTAAAATAAATAATTTGTTTATTAATAAAATTTTATTCCTTGTATTTATTTATTATCTGTTATTCGAATAAAACGATTACCGAATATTTTAGCGAATTTCTTTTGTGCAGATACACGTGCAGCATGCAACTGGAAATTAAGCAACGCGAGAAGATGAAGAGAAGGAGAGCGTTGCAAATTATTCTGTTTTTAAAAGTGTGTATAATAGTGGGTCTCATAGCTGGGTGTGGAGTCGCGTCCAGGGTGTGGAAAGTCCCTTTCCTCTGGGCTGTATTCTGTACTGGACATTCTTTGCAGGTAAAATAATAATTGTCTAATAAATACAACTTGTGGAAAGATATATCTACGATCTTGCTATCTAACTGGAATATCTAACTGGAAAGTTCTGGCTACAGTCTTCTACTAGAATTCGATAAAACAGAACGTGCGGCTTTGACCTACGATTAGTTTTGTTGGAAAAGCAATCTTCTTATCGGTTTCTGGCTGCCAAGTTTCTTCTTTTCTATACGATCAAGTCCGATTTCGCGATTATCGAGATTTATATGGTTTGAATAAAACAAAACCGACCGAACGATTGGAAGGTAAAAAAGCGCGTAACCGTGCGATAAACAGCAGGCGGAAGTTCTCTCTACAAAAGTCACGTTGGAAGTTTCCATCAATAGCCATTCGAGACTCTAGTCGAGTCGAGTCGGGTCTTAAACGGTTATTCAACGACGTTTTCTTCGTATGCGGCCCGAGTATCAAATGTTTTCCACTTAGAGACTTTTCCATATGGAAGAACGATCGAACAATGGAAGACGACCCTTGCCTCCCTTGCACATACTTTTCTCTAATCGAATATTCAATTCCCTTCACCTCGATTATTCTTTTCTTATCTACGTTCCGCCATTTTATCTTACGCTTTTTGCCCTTCCACTGTCTTTTTGCATGGACTTATAACTAAAAATTCCCTCGCGCCGCATTACGACGCGTTTATCGGTATTCGGTAAGTGACCGCTTTACAATTAGCTTCAGCGATTTAATACATACGTATACGTATGTCGAATAAATTTCAATCAAAAAAAGTTTGAGAACGTTTGTTAATAATTTCTGTGCAAGTGCGATAGTTGGTATTCCTCCGTCAAAGATTTACGCGCTTCAACAAAATGAAAGCGTGTATTATTAGACAGTTCGAAACGCATTTACTTAAGGTAATTTCTCAGAGAGAATGCTTTGAAATATCAGCAAAGGATGGTTGAAAATCGGGCTATGTGAGCTTCAGGGCAAACGCTCGGTAAACGCGGAAACGTCCGTACCATACGAAAGCGAATTATTCATATGAAACGAAGCGAATGCCTCTACTTGATCTCATGCGCAAAAGAGATATGTAGTTGTAGTTGCAATTGGAGTTAGCGTTTTCGGTGTCAGAGGATACCCCGTGAAAGAAAAGTCGTAAAATTTTCATAGCGAACCAAATATCGCCTCTGGCTGGTAACAACATTTTTTATTTGCAAGTATCGCGTGACAGTAGCAGCAAGGGAATGAAAGCGAAACGCAAATACGTCGTTGAAAAAATAGATTTCTACGAATTGTTTTTGATATTGCACGGTAACTCGAATATTTTTGAATTAGTTTTGACAATAAAAGGTAATTATCACGCAGATTAAAAAATTGTACGTGTATTTAACATTCCACTGGAATTGGACGTTCGTTCATCGAATGAAACTTTTGCAAACTTTATCGAGCGATCCGACGGAATTAAAATCTTTCCAGCTATATGCTGCTTAGACGAACAATAAAGTTATTCAAACGAACGATTCAAACGCATATCGAATGAAACGTTCGTCCTTCAATTCTCAGCAAACTTCCCGGACGATATTCCACTTTTGGTTTTTAGCTGTTTTAACGTTTTCCTGGAAAGCGTGGGCGATACACGTAAGTATACGTCACCACTAATTGCTAGTAGGATCGATTTGTCTTCGTGTTCGGTCTGTCCATAGACTAAGTTCAAACACAGCACCTAAACTTTTTCCGGTTCGCTTGGGATTCGCAACCTCTATCGGTAACGTTAAATATCACACATGTATGCCATTTCTGCTTTCTTTTCTTTGCATGGATGATCCATCGACCGATCGATACGGCAGGGACTAGTTGTAGCGCTATCCGTCGCGTGCAACTGCAAAGTTTTGAAAATCTACACCAGGAAATCGTACAAGCAACCAAAACAACAGGTAAATCTCTATCCTCTCTGTTTTTCTTTTCTCTATTCCCCAAAAGGTGTTTAATTTTTGAAAACCGCTCGTTCCGATCTGTGTTTAGTTTGTTATAGTCCGACAGCTAGCGACAGATTTGTCCGACTTACTTTCTTAACTTTGTAAAAATATTTTTCATAGTGAATATGCTTTATTAGTTGGCGTCCGCCGTGCGAGTGACAAAACGATTTCGAGCTGATTCATTGAAGTAACTCCTGATTTTAGTCTAGAAAAAGTTTGTCGTGCTCTTCGTAGCCTTCGTGGCTTGTGGCGTGCCTCATCTCCTCAAGTGGCTGATAGACTTTGTCTTGTAGATAATGTAGTAGAGCGACTTTATCTGAACATTTATTTCATGATGTTCATAGTTGAGAAAAGTTATTTCGGCGTCGCTAATGATCTTAGTCAACGACACTATCCTTTTTCACATAGTTAAGACGCTCCTGTTGAGCTTTGTTTCGCGTGTATTAGAAAACTGTCATTTTCTTTATTTATATATAGCACCAAAATAATAGAATAACGTTAAAAAAAAATGTTAATAAAATCGGCTTAAAATTTCTGTCGCTGGCTTCCGAATTATTTCGATACGATAATTGTTAAGAAAAATACTTCAATTTAAACAAGCTGAAATTACCAACAAGTAGCCTCGGACTGTGGCGTCATAACTTGTCGACGCGAGATTTTCGGTTGACTTGAATTATTCGATGTTCAAAAATAGATTTCATCGTGTGTTTATTTCGTTTCGGTATCTGGCTGGTAACATTACATTGCCGCGCAGAATCA
Source organism: Bombus bifarius (assembly GCF_011952205.1). Classification (NCBI taxonomy): domain Eukaryota; kingdom Metazoa; phylum Arthropoda; class Insecta; order Hymenoptera; family Apidae; genus Bombus; species Bombus bifarius. The sequence continues at coordinate 726,834 of NW_022884519.1, read as the reverse complement.
AACGAATTTTATCCAGCCACTGCTATATCGTCGTTAATCGATATTAATCTTTCACAGTGATTTCACGCGCGATTCGAACGTATCCAGCGAACGAATCGTGTTAAGCGTGGAAATGTAACAAACGTATCGCAACACCGTTTATTTTTACAGATCGCGCATTCTAGTAGCAGCAGCATGCAACTGCTCGCACCTGCGCCAGATCCGGTCTAGATCCACGAATTTTCGGCTACTTTTGCAGACGAAGCCACCAACGAAGATGAAAATAAAGGGCCATCGAAACAAAGGATTTCCATTACATTTTCCATCCAAACGTATCTCTCGCTCTCTCCGAAATGATTCTCTAGTGATGGAGAGATATTCTTCTTCTTCTATTACATTTACGAAACTGAGACGTATTTCGAACAAAATCGATTTTCATTTGCTGCTCGAGAACGGTTGAAAACACTGCAAAGATATCAAACGTTTAAAGCTAAATATCACCGTGAACTTTGACGATTTTCTGCTGTGCTGTTTTCTTGGGTCAAAGATTTATTCGATTATAGGAGAAAAAAAGCACGGACAAGGAGAGAGTTCAGGAAAAACGACCTCGGACGTGAAGAAAAAGAAACGGCGAGAGAACAGTCGTAATTTACTTTAAATTACGTTTTCCGCTTTCTGGTGGCCGCGTTCAAAGCCTGCGAGCTGAACGCGCTTGAGTATAGAGGCTTTTCGTGGCAGGAAGCGGTAGCGAATATCGCGCGCCGTTCCAAACCAGCGGAACTGGAAAGATCAAATTTCACGAGTCTATCGCGTCAGTGGCCATAAAGACGACCACCGGACGCAAAGAGATTATGTGAAGATAGTCGCGCGTCAATGTATCGCGTCGTTGTTGATTTCACAAGCCTTGCATTCCGTGCACGTCGAATGCCACGCTGTAAACGGCGTCGCTCCGCACTACTCCGCACAATTTTACCATTTTACCATTCGATCGAATTGGAAGTAGACGTACGAGTAACTTTTAACATATCCGCGATGTCGTCTCTCGTCGCATACACGAATGCCTCTTTTTTTGCCTTATTTTTCGAACCATTTTACGAAACTACTTTATTTTCTCGATCTTCGTAAGAAAGAGTAAATCGCATAGAACCAGCAACGAACGCCAACTAGCGCCAACGAACAGAGAGTAAGTCATGCGGCATTCCGGACAATGCATTTCGGTAATATGAGTATTTGCTCGTTACGGAGAAAATCGGAACGAAAGAGGAACAAAAGATGAAAAAAGATCGATCCAATATGAACGGAACGGAGGCGCGGTGCATTCGGAAGCGCGTTCAGGAACACGTTCCCGGCGGTTTTGCGGCTGTCATTTCCCTGCGATGTAATTAACACTTGGTAATCACCTATGCGATCGCATTAGTACACCTAACCACCAGCACTCTGTAAATGTAAACGCATGTAGTTATGAGGAAATAAATATTTTGAAATCCAATAGAAACTGTGGAATACCGAGGCACATCAATTCGTGAACTATTTCCCTACTTAATCGACCGCTTCGTCTGCTAGTCGTGGCTAGTCGAGAAACAAAATCCGTTTGTTAAACTAATTACCGATTTCGTTGCGACCACGCCACGGCCCCCTTCGTCCAGTTTCCTCCCTATTCCATCTCGAAATCAATGCTGTCACCGCTCTAATTGCAGGGACAATTAATTTACGTGAGCTCGCCGCAATCCGTTATCGTTATCTCGATAATTGCGTGAATTACACAGAACAGGAAATTCTCGGAGATGGTAAGCATCTAATACGTAACTGTTTGTAAACTGTAAACACTGAAAAGCCAAGTTCTATCTACAACGAACGCATCCGATCTGTACCGATCTGTACCGATCAGTGAATAAACACGAACACTGTCACCAGTGAAGTAGTAATACCAAAGATTCTAATTACACATATACATACTTGGTACGCTTGTATCTTGTGCTTCTGCCAACCAACGAACAACGACTCAACTTTCGCTCAAATATTAACAACTTTATGTGAAAAGTTCGCAGAGGATGGCATCATTCTTCTCATTCGCGTTGGCGTTATCGATTAAATCAAACGTTGTAACTTTCATTAACTACGCGCTCTTATCGTTAACGAAAGTCGTGTTATTGGGTCCAAATTTGTGTCACTTCCTTTGCTCTTAATTTTCTCAATTTCACACAAAATATTCAACGAGAAAATGTCAAACTCGCGAAAGAACTCCGTCGCGTTGATCGCCATGTCGATAACCACTCGCGTTTGACTCAACTATGCGATTTCATAGGATTCGTGCGTTCAGAAGTTTAAACCAAAAGCGTAAAATATTTTAAAAGCCTCTCTAAGGACATATCTTTATGATTAGAAAAGGAAACTATATAACCGATGTAAACGTGCCACGACCGACCGATGAAAACAACGTGTCATGTCTCGCTGTCTCGCCTAGCTATCTGACATTTAATTATCGAGAAGCAGCGCGATGGCCGATGCAGCGAGCCGCACCCCTTTTCGCTCGTTCGCTCGTAAACAGTTTCTTTTTATCTTGTCGTCAACGCGACACGATGCGACTCGTGTCAAACGCTCCTATTCGATTCATTGTACAAACGTTGCCATTCCGTACACCTGTTCCAAGATACGTACAAGTACATATCTGCTATAGAATAATTTTTTTACTACTTCAAAGTATTTGAATGTCGGAACGATTTTGCAACTATCTTTCTAGTTTATCGACACGTCTTTCTATCGGTTTTTTTTTGTATTTCGAATAACGATGGCAAATGTAGTAAAAGGACGAAATGAAAAACACATTTCTTGCAAAAAGCTGAAACAGAATTCATACAGATAAGAAGCAAAGATGACTCATAGTAGAGGAAATATAGAAGAAATGAAAAGACATTAAAATATCGGTCAACGATTGTTCGTAATAGCGAGCGGGAGGCTTCGTTTCCACTGAAACAACTTCGAACAACTTTTTATTAATATTCCATGTTTCTTGAAAAAGTTGTCGCATAATGCTTCAGTGTGGATAGAATGTTTCTATAAGTTGCTGTTTTTTGGAAATGTATTGGAATGTAGCGACGAGAGACAGCAGAAAGTTGATCGTTGTTGCTTCAGTGAAAACGAGGCCTAACAATCATGCGCTCGTCCATCGAAGTCAAGGCCAACCTAAGTAGATATCTGTTATATATATAGTTAGGTCTATGGATCATCGAAAAACGCGCAGATCAACAATGTTGCACGAACTAAAGGTTAATTGATTTTGATGCAAAGACAACGTAGACGTCGAACAAGAAAGAAGTGGATTTTCATTAGAAAGACGGCGAGCGCATTAATCTGAAACACCTATACATGTATACATACGGTCACGAACGAAAACATCGAAACACTGTTTAAAACAAAATAACTTTCTAAAAATTAGGCCAAACCATTTAAATCTTTTTTAGAAGTAAAAGGACTAGTTTACTAGATGATGCATAAAAAATTTTTGAAAAAAATAGTAAAGGTCACTTTTTGCAACTTGTTTATCTGAGTCTGTAATGAAAATTTAAAAAGTATACTTTATAGATTTATGTTAATTATATATGTGCTAAAAATGTCATCGAAATCGGTTAACGTTGCTATAACCTGCAAACGGTTAAAACTGCGACTTTAAGCCTATATCTGAAATAAATCTACATTGTTGTTCATTTTTTGATGCCTATTGCTTATTTCTATATTAACCGATTTCGATGAAATTTTCAACATGTGTATGTATAGATGGCGTAACCTTTCATAATATGTCACTTAAATTTTCATTACAGGCCCAAATAAGAATGTTAGTAAAAAGTGATCTCTATTATTTTCTTCGCACTTCCAATCAACTGCAATTTAGAAAAAAAAAATTTACGCATCTTCTAATAAACTAATCCTTTTAACTTCTTAAAAAGATTCAAGTCGTTTAAGTCTAATCTTTAAAAAGTAATTCTGTTTAAAGGCTGTGCCAATACTGTATGTATGTATGTACCAAAAAAATGGAGTACGAACGATGAATAATCCGGTTAAACACGAAATTCGTATTACACTTAGGAATAAGCACAACGAATAAAGAGATAACAAAACAACAAAAGATTTCCTTCGTTTCGTCGAATCGTAGATTACTTGCCATGAACACCCGATACCAATTCTCTTCTTGTAGAACTTTTTAAATGATTTTGCAACTTAATTAAAAAAATAACAATGGTTAAAAAATTGTTGTTCGTGTAAATTTCTCTATAGTAACTGATGATAACAATCATGTTTTTGTAGTTCTTGTTTGGATATAAATAGAATTTTTACTATTAAACGAAAACAAGCATGATAACTCTTTCCTCTTTCTTTTTTTGCTTCGTTTCCTTTTAAGATATATTCAATTTTTCTTTTCCGTTATTACAATCTGTTTTAGAGTTTATTCTTTTTAAACAAATTCTGTGAATAATCCGAATTATTGGTTCTGCACGCATTTTTCTTTCTTTCGCTTTTAAATTCGCGGTATTTGTAAAGCGCTGCGATCTCGCCATCTGCTGACTAAACGCAATCGATTAAATAGTGAAATCGACATTGTTGACTGTTGATAATTACGGTAGCAAGAACTGTATTCAACATCGAACGATACGATAACGTGAGTATGCTTAAAATTTGTTTATTTGTCATGATAATCTTTTCTCCGTTTTTATAGGCAATATTTAACGTTTGTGAGAAATATTTATACACTCGTAAAATACTTTTAAAAAAGATATCGAATTTTATCAAAACTAATATACTGATTGTACAAAATCATTGTCTTTCCATCCTGATTTCTATTAATATTTACAGATCCAGCTTTGAAACGATTGTTCAATTTAAATATAATTTATCTACGAAAATCTCTAAATTCCATTTATAGAGACGCTATAAATTTCTCCACGACGAAGACGAACATATTGTTCGTGTAACTTGTATACCACGTCTATTAAGCAAAGCATATTCCGTTTTTATATCTCATCTTATATCTGTTCACAAATAGATTTATCGATAACGACTTTTTTAATTATTTCTCTTCTTCTCTTAGCTTCTCTAAGATATCTGCAAGATCTGACACATCACATTTCGATGGATATATTTTTGATGGTTTTTCTTTCTTTTCGAATTGCAAATTTGTTAAGTGTTCGTCAAATTGTAGTACAGATTGTATCAAACGATTAAATTTTACACATACTCGCGCACATCGTTTCGAATTGAACTACCCAAATATGATCAAAGCACAATAAATGTACAGTAATATGAAAACGTCTATTGGTGTCGACTACCGAGAATGACAAATATTAAACTTAAGTTTTCAATAATCTATTTTTCTCAACTGATTATCGTTCACCGCGAGTTATTCATGTAAAAATATGATTCTCTTGAATTTCTCAAACCGAAAAAGAACTTCCTTTAGCTATTCTTTATAAGAGTTGAAGTATAAGGTTCAGGCTGATAAGAATTCTCTAATTTATAACAAGAATAATACACAGCTAAAATAGTAAATATATATAATATATATATGCGTATGTATATGTTTATGTATATATACACATACGTATCGTAAAAATTCTAATATCGAACCTCGTAGACACTTTTTCTCATAAATGCTAATCATTTACATACTTATGTATAGATAAAATAAATGTACCGTTTACTCTCTCTCTCTCGTAAAAAGGACTAAATGTTCTAATTTATAACGTAATATGTATCATAAAGATTAGTGTTTAACTGAATTAGTAAAAAATATGTTTCAGCTAGACTTTCTATATTTTCTATAACAGATGTTCACGCTGACACATGTCGTTCCAATCCTTCACGCTACCACGTCGAAGATAAGATCAATTGCCACACACGAAGCTTAACCTTAACTATATACACGCGTATCGCATTTGATTTTAATCTCTCGCGAAAAGCGACGCTTTGTCTCGTCGTGCTACTTACAAGAAAAAGAAAAAATACATGGAATGGCAAATCCTATTTTCCCTTACAATACAATTATCAGAAGCAAGCAACTTAGCTAAAACCATTTTCTTTTCTACCTTTTTTCTTTTTCTTTCTTTGTTTACAAACTCTGTCAATTATCTGAATAACGCTTGAGTTAGAAATAAACTCGATAAACTATTTCAGAATTTATCCGAAAATTTTGCAACAAATATCAAGGAAAAGGAGAAGGATAAAGTTATTTTACATTCGCGTGATCTAAAAGATATGTAAGCGCGATCAAAACAAACTGCTTCTTTAATTGCACACATGTTCGAACGTTCGAGCGTTTAACGATTAGATTTATCATTCCATTTCTGTATTTCGTTAAAACCTGTAGACCTTTTAATTATATATAGTTCAATGAATTATATAATCTATCTGTACATTCACAACCGTTCAAATACACAATAATATCAACATATTTAATATTGGACCATTAAATGAAAAGAAAACGGTGCTTAATAAAAAGATTTACATTCATTACAGAAATTCTACTATAAAAAATACATATGCATAAATTTATTATACAATATTTTTGTTGCTTTTCATTTTCTTCCTTTTTCAATTTGAACGATAGAAAGAAAGCATATCCTATTAAAGTGTTAGTTGCTAAATACAAAGGAAACTGAAAATATGAAAAATCGAAAAACCGGTTGTTATTAGTAACAATGTACGAGGAAGGAGAATTGATATCACGTCACGACGCGTTTCTCAGAAAATTTATTTCTGCATACCATGAAAAAAGAGAAATCGTTTCACCATAATTCTCATATATTCCATTTCATTCAGTCATTATTTATATAAGATAAGGTATTACAGTAATTTACTATGTACGAATTAATTTTAGCTACTTCCATATCAGATCTGAATTGAAGACTGGTGTTTAAAGACTCCGGCCTCAGCTCTGATTTGAAAACAACTTGTCTATGTAAGTCCATATTAAATATATTTTACAATAATATTATCATTGTACATGAACAACGTACGCTCTACACCTTGTTTTTGCATCGTAAACTAATCAGTGCACGAGTAATTTTACTCTTTACCGAAGTAAAAGTACATTAGAACAACTACTCTATGGTACACTCAATACCATTTAATACATTAATTAAACATATATTTATCCTGGCAATGAATGTATAGCAAAAACATATCTCAATATTTCGTCTGCGAATTAAAAAGGAAAATAATACTCGTGTACGCTGATTAGAATAACGATCGGCAAGAAGGTGTCAATTTGTTAAAATAGACGAGGGGACTGGCTTTGTAACCCCAATGTGTGCGCCGCCCTGGTACCTGCTACAGTAAAAGCAATATTTTATAACAAATTCTTTGCTTTTAAACAAGCTATAATTACGTTTTGACAATGCTCTCTATGATTCAATTTGCTTTCTAATCATGTACTGACATTATTAAAATTTATAAAAATCTATACAAGTTTTATACCATTCATACTTCGTGTTGTTAAATAATTTTATACTATGTACTCTTATACTAATCGAAAAGACTGAGAATGCATGGAAAAACAATATATCTCCTGTCTCATATGTCATGATTAACGATAACACATATAGTTATGAAATTATATACTTATAATTAATGCACATTTTTATATTCGTTAGCAATAATTACAGTTATTTGCACATCCATAAAAGTTCAGGAGTGTAAATACATGAAAATAGTTATATATTTTTCTTGTAACACTCATACATTCTCATTCCTTTCCACTTTATTCAACCAAAGTCTAACCAATTCTAATGACGAGTCAAAGAATCAATTGTAAAAAAAAGTGCTTACATGAAGTTGGTAAACAGACGAAAGGAGGTTATTCCTTATTTTCTTCTGTAGTAGTAGCATTAGAAGGATTTTGAGACTCTGATGAAGATGAAGGTGGTGCCTCTGTTGTTGTGTCTGTTGCATCTTGACTCGAATCCGAGCTATCCTTTATGTCTTCCTCCTTTTTCTCTTCACTGACACTAGAACTCTTGCTTTCTTCTGCGAAGCTTTCCGATTCTTCTGTAACTTTTTCCTCCTTGAAATTAGAGTCAAGCGTCTTTTCAGAAGCCTCTTTACTTTCAGTTTTCGCAACACTCTTATCCTCGCTGTCCGCCAATTTTTCTGTTTCCTCTTTGTGTTCATCCACGTCCATTTTCATAGATTCTTCCTCAGAATGCTTTTCGCTTTTATTGTTAGCTGCTTCTTCATCTGTATTATTGTCATTATTTTTCTCTTGCCGTTTAGGACGCCCGCGCCCACGACCAGTGCCTTTTGTTGATGTATCCCTCTTCTCTTTTTTAGGTGGAGATGGCACAGGTGTTGATGAGGTTAGGCCTCGTGCTGAACTACGTGTGCGTCTCCTCCCTTCAACTTCTCCAACAGATGCATTCAAATCCTGCAATAGGAGATCACCCACTATTAATCATAACTCTGAATGCAGCATAGTCCAAATAGTATCTTACAACAAATCTGCTTCTTACAACAATAACGAAAATTTTAAAATATGAGTAAAATGCACAGCGTACTCTACTACCCGCACAATTAAACAATAACATGATTTCTTTTTGTAATTTAGTCTATACCTATTAATTTTTACTCTAGCGAAATAATATAAAAATTCATGTTATTTGTACATATCCTTACTACAACTATAACGTAAAAGTGAGATCAAACACAGAAATGTGAAAAGACATAATACTACATATACATGTCGTCTAAGTTTTTCAAAAGAACCATATTCGCTGAGGGTTTGTTCTGCTCTTTGAATAACACGTCTGTCAGGATGTCGACGATTGGGATACCGGTGTCTGTAATGATCAGCTGCGGCTGATGCGTTAACACCACACGCACCTAACGAAAGTATCATGTCCGTATATTCCCGATTGCTGTATGTAGACATGATGGTAGACTAATAGGTACTGATAGTGGATAGTGATAAAAGTCGGATAGTAAGTTAATAGGTAGGAAAACACTTCGGTCACATTGGAAGTGTTTATCAACATAACGTAAATCAAGACAACGATCTACAGTGAGATTCGTTATAACGAGACGTGATAAAGTGCACACGTACCGAGCGAAAATTCAAAGGCGATTTTCTCGAAAACAAAGCCTCAAACGAAAAATTTTTATTCTATATTTTCGACTTCTTTTTAGAAATCAATCACCCCCTTTCCGCTTGTACCACCAGTTACCAACCACCCTGTATATCAATAATTAAAGTAACAACAAAGAATCAACTATTCAATCTGAAAAATATGAATGACTTCATAATTGGCGGTTACGACGTGTATTAGCGGGAAATTCTCTGTCTCCCTCCCCCACCTGAGAGAATTCCCCTTGCCCCTACTCCAGCCCTTTGTATCCCCACTCTTAACACCCTTTTCCTCACGTAGACAAACAATATTTACGGGCAGACTAAATAGAGGGAAGTAATAAAGGGATGAAATCTTGATTCTTTGAATTTTGGGAACATTTACAAATTTTTGGTCAAACCTAATTCTCATCGTGTAATCTAATTTTAAGAAAATAAGGAAAATACATAAATAGAAAAGAATAAAGAAAGGAAGGTATAAACGAAGAAAAAAAGACAGAACGCACCTTTGTGACTCGCTCTCCTTCTTGAGCCAATCTTTCTAGTGTAGAGAGTCTTTTCGTGCCTCCTCGTTTATTTTTCGTTGGGCTGGGTTTCTCCTCTGCTGAATGATCCTGAAAATAAATAATTGCTGCATTTTAAGAAGATTCGATGAAATATATAAAAATTCATCGTCTCATAATTGTAATCATAACTTAACATAAAATAGTGAAAACAAATTAAATGGTAAACGATTTAAGGATTATGTCGAACTAACAGAAAAACGCATAAACGTGATGATAATTACACCCGTGATAAGATTATCAAGAACCGTTGAACTATATGAGAATACATAGCAGGTTTATTTAAGTTTCCCGCCATTTTGCCAAGTCGATATGTATTTCTAGTGTCGTAGTCTCGAACAATGTTCCTAAATGAGAGCGAGTTTTCGTAGAAAGCTGTATGACAGACAGTCTTAGAATCAAAATCTATTTCCCGCCTTTTTTTGTACAGGCTTATTGCCATTAACCAGCGACTCCCTTCGTCACGAGAGTTACAAATAAAAAACATCCACCATCTTTGCTAATGAAGGACAAACGGCGCAGCTTTGAAAAATCACTGAGCCTGTAGCTACGCGGTATAAAGCGTCCGTGCATTTTAGCTGTATAGCTTCGTGTCTCACGTAATCACTTTTCAAACGACATTTCTTTATCGTAGCACAAGCTATTCTATCGAATTTTCGAGAGAACGAGCGTCTCTTCGTATTTCAGGGGCGCAACACGCCGCCTTAGCATGAAAACTCGGCTTGATGAAGATATTTCTCGTGCTTCCCTCTGCTTACCTTTGACACATCCTCGATATTGTTATCGTTCTTGCTCTCCGCCTTGATCTCCGACATTTCTTCGCAACTGAATCACTCAAAAACACTGGAAAAACCACAATTTCTCAACAAGAATTCGTGCTGGACCCGGTCGCACTGTTTATACGATAAGCAAAGATGGCGGTTAGCGTGGGTCACGTGATACATCGTCAAACGCAGAGCGGGAGTTCAGAGCGCCGCCTTGCGATTAACCGAGTAATTTGACACGTAGCGACGCATAACGCATGGAACATTTTAAATTCATTCATGTAACTTTTACTTTGTTATTCTTCATCATCCGTAACTGTTAATTTATCTGCTGATATTCTTTTCGATCTTATCGATAAAATCCATTATATAACTTTTTTTTTTAACACGACGAAAATACTTGGTTACTGAATTTCCGGCGTTATTATCGAAAAGCGAAAGGTAATACAAAATGCACTGCTAGCATGCATTCCATATGCATACTTCCGAATATTTTACCGGAATACATTTGCTCGTATAACGTAATACATTTCTTTTTGATGCACTACTTATCTGTAAACATGAAAAATAAAGAATTTTCAATTTTTATAATCGATAATTTAATAGACGCATAAACTATTGCGTCATTTATGTGAATTCGTCTATTCGTAACACTGACATCGGTGAAAATTGTCGTCTTTTTTACTTCAAAAGAGCAAAATGAAATGAATAAGTACATTTGATATAAAATTAGGTATAACATACGCTAAATGAATAAACGTTTGTCGCTTCAGGGCGCAGCAAGTAATCATTTGATCATTTAAGATTGTTTGTACAAAATTTTTTGGATATCATTCGCAATCCGATACTTCTTTCTCAACGTTTCAACGATTATTATTCTGCTAATCATATCAAAAGCTACAGTAAATGTTACCAAACTTAAATTTGTTATGTTCAAGATGGGTATTGATTCTTTAAATTCCAATCTAATGAGTGGGCATTCTTCTAAACCAAAATCTTGCTCTAAAATCATCACTGCATGTTAAGAATGCTGGAGCGGTTGGAGAATGGACAATCAGTCTTACTGGACCATTATGTCCTAATGATAGTAACTGTTTCCTAGATGCATTTCGAGAATTCCATGCACATAATGATGTTGTCGCTTCATCGGGAAACATTACATAGTCTTCAGTGTGATTAAAAATAGCTTGAGCTTTATGTTCTTGTTTGCCTATTAAAAACCATCAATTAATCACAATACATATACAATATAATTTTACACAACAAAGAAAGAATTAATTTAACTTTTTTGTATATACTTTGGATGCACTTAATGTTTTGGTATTTTACCTGTAGTTCCAGCACCTGTATATGCTATTAGACATCTGCTAGTAGACAGTTCCCATAATTTTATCAAAGAATCTTTCCCTGATGACAGTAAATACTGAAATTCAGAATTATAAGATTATGTATTAATGCACAAATTTATTACATAACAAGTATACATTTTTAATACGAACCTTTCCATTTCTCGTAAAAGTCACTGAACATACTTCATAGCCATCATGTGCTTTCACAAAAGTATTTATACATCGGTTTGATACACCATCCCATAATTTGATACTTCCATCTTTACCAGCTGATGCATAAGTTTTTGCATCGGGAGAATACTTAATACTAGTTATTCCAGCAGTATGTTGATGACTTGGTATGCTACAGACAAAGCACTGTGCTGTATTAACATCGTATAACCTGACTACTGGATGATTGGTTCCAACAACTAAAAAATCGCCAGTAGGATGAAAAGATAAACATCGTATCTGATCTGCATCTGTAATAGTTCTGAATGCCTTTTTAACACTGGCTTTGCTGAAATCAAACAGCTTAATAGAAAAGTCTCTGCTCCCAGATACAAGAATAGGCTCTCTTGGGTGAAATTCCAGACATGTCACTTCTTCTAAATGATCATACAATGTCCTTATAACTGGATGACCACCTGTTTGATCACCAGGTGCCATTTCATCTGGTGCAGATTTAGCTAGCATTCTATCCACATCTAAAATTTTAATTGATGCATCGACTGATCCAGTTGCTATCAACTGACCATCTGCAGAAAATGCTCCAGCTCTGCAGTTTCCTTTGTGGGAAGTTACATAGGCAGTCTCATATTGTGCAGGTTCTGGTGCTTGAGTTTGAGCTTCTGTTTCAAATTCTAAATCTAGACCAGGTCCCAAAGTGTTATCAAAAGTCGATGTGAAAGAAGATAAGTTACTCGTGTCCTTTTTAGAACGATCAGGTTCATGAGCTAGACCAATCAACATTAAATGAAGTAAACGATCGGATGGAGGGCATGGAGGTTCTGCTTGAATTATATTTGACAGCTGTACCGCCAATGTCTGGTGTCCATCATAGAACAGTTGGCTAAAATATTTATTATACATTATTAATAAATTTCAATTTATTTAAAAAGAATTATATTGAAGTACTTGCAAATCGCAAATAAGTTTAATAAAGTAATTTTAGAAAACTATTACTTTCACTACTTCAGATGACTAAAAAATAATTTATATATGTGCAAAAGCAGAAATACGTAACCTGATCATAAGCCTGTAAAGGAGTTCTCTGCTTTTTATAATATTTTTCGGGTCCACTTCTGGTTCTTTCATAGTGTATAAATCTCGTATTTCACGTTAGGTTAAAGACTGTCACTTCTTTCCGGTACGATGCACTAAATCGCACTCAAAACGCCCATCAATCGATGCCGTTGCTTTTCAAGGTTATAATTCTTTTTCATAACTGATCTAATAAGTAAAATTACTCCTGAATGTCTACATAGTCAGTTTAATAGTCTTTTCTTATTTAATCAAAAAAAGATTTTTATTAATTGAATTCTTCTTTTACAAATAAAAAATCAACAGAAAGTCGCGTGTAGTATTTATCAGAATGGCCGATATACACGAATGTTCCAAGTTAAAAGTGAACTTTCCAAGAAAGAGAAATAATCCTACAGTGAAACGTAAAAAATTATTATCTTCTGATTATATTATTAAGAAGAGACAACCTTTTGATACAAAGAAGAAACGGAGGAATAACGATATATATATTACTAATAGCACAAACTTTAAGGTAATTTTTAGCATGAACGTATAACCTTTACTTTTAACACTGTTAATTGTTAATTGTTAATAAGTACAAGAATAAAGTCTCATTCCTACAGATTTTATCACGAAATTTCTTATTATGTTATCTACTGACCAAAACATAAATATGCAATTATAGAATTTATTCCATTTGTTGAATTTATACATCTGAAGTTTTATATTAAATACAAGTGCATATAGTTCCTTATACAGTTATGTAAATCATCAGTGAAATAATAATTGTAAGACAATCATTTTCTTTAATTTTAATTGTTTTTTTATATTTCCATAATATAAGGCTCAATTAAAAAGATGTGAAAAACACTTAAATAATGGTACCTCCGAAGTGATTATTCATGGTCTTGGTGCTGCTGTACAAAGAGCATGTAGCTTGGCTCTACAATTAAAGAAGAATCATTATGATAGCATAGAATTAGAAGTCAAGACTTCTACGATATCTATTATTGGTATATAAATATTACATATAAAAGATATAAACCATATTTATAATATTACACATTATATTAAAATAATTTTTTATTTATTCCAGATGATTTTGAACCTGTTAATGATAACGCAGGTTATGAAATAATTAATCGAAAAAACTCAGCAGTACATATTCGAGTGTTTCGAAAATTTTCACTACGTACCCTTAAATATAAAGAATAAAATATAACTTTCTAAAAAATACTCAAGATTCTTTAGTAAAAACAATTTACAATAAGTAACAAAAGACAACTGATAATATAATAAATGAAAACATAAGATCAAATTGATAATTAGATATTTCATAATTTTTAGATACTATAATTAGATATTTTTCATTGCTTTAAAATGATATTTACTTTAAATGAATTAGAACATTGGTTGGGACTGACCATTTTTGAAATGTGGATAAATTTAGTTTCATTAACAATTTTCTCAGTGTTACTAGCTCTCAGATTGGACGAAAATTATTTCCTGGGCAATACAGGATGGTGGATAGTATTCTCACCACTTTTTGTTGCTGATGGTCTGAATGCTTATTTTTGTGCAATTATTTTCATAAGAATGCATATGGAAGGAATGGTCAAAGCTGCTGTTTTAAGAGGATTATGGAGTCTCATATTGTTGATCTTAATATTTGTTTTTAAATATCTCCTGTGTAGAAAGCTATCAGGACAAAGTCCTTTAGAATATTCAGAAGTTTTGAGCCCCCTATTTATTCTTTTGCAATTAATTGCAGTTAGAGCATGTCAACTTCATTAACTTCTATAACATATTATTACATACATAAGGTCATAACATACTTTTCATCATAATCCATTACCATATGTACACAGGCAGAAAATGTATTTACCGTTTTACTATATCTAAAAGTTTATTATTAAAGTAAATAAGCTTATAATGTGTAATAAAATATCTAAGAAATAAATTCAGTTGAAGAAAATACAATGTAAATGTAATATTCTAATAAAGAATTGTTTAATGCTTAATGCTATTTTTTAATTTAATCATTAACTTTATATTACTAAGTTTTTTTATACTACTAGAAAAATTTAAGCTAAAATTCTTTCATAATAGTTAATACCTTTGGTAAATTTGTTTTAACTCAATACTTCTAAACATTAATGAATGGTCCGCATCAGATATTACAATATTTCAATGTATGTATTTATATGTGTACAAAATAATAAATTTACGATTACCTGTTTGTCACGCGTTTGTTAATGTGTTTCATAAGCATTTTATAATAGCAATAATCGGAAAGATTCGTTTAATCAAGTGTAGGACATTTGAATCTAAATACATATACAGTTAGCTTGCATCATTGTCCATTATGTACAATAGTATAGATTCTACTATGGATAATTTGTAATATTAGATTCAAATAAATTTTCATTAACGATGTATCGTTATATTAGATATGTGTAATATAGGAATATGTATATAAAAATCAAAAATTGATATCATAATTACAATTGTTAATAATAAACAATTGTGAAAGTTTTAAGATATCCTAAAAGCAAGGACCAAATTTTTATTTTATAGAATTTCCGATCAACTTAAGTCAAAAAAATTTTTAAGAAGGAAAAGGACAATTTTACGTTTTAGGACAATTTATAATTGAAAAATGCGAAGTTTTTAGGTATCGAAATGCTATATGCATGATTGCAACAAGAGATAATAATAAATAATAAAACAGAATTAATTTGATAAATTTAGTAATGTTCTATTTATATTCTAAAGAACAATGGACAAGCGTAAAGCTCAGGATAGTCTGAATTCTCCCTCCAATCATCCTTTGTGCAAAATCAATATTTCTAGCAAGAGGGTGAGAGAAACGGATGGGACTGTAGGTATCCGCGAATTGGAGAAGGGGTGCTAATCGGACTACACTATAAGCAAAGCCTGTTGCTGCAGTCACATTTCAAAATCCGTTGTTGCGATAAGTTGCTCGTTCGAATAAAAAAAAATTCGATTGTGTGTTAACAGGATTTAAGTATTAGAAAAAAGTTAGTGATGTGCTGTGAATTTCAATCCAAAGATTATGGATAAGCTGACTAATTGGACCCGTGGTCAGTTGCTTCTTATATTTTGATATTTTTTCCCTTTGTTTTTTTTATTACTGTTATTAATTGTTTCACATTATGATAAAAAATACGTATATGTGAAAGTAATTCTCCATAACAGATGTAATTAAACACTGGGACATAATAAGAAAAAAAGGATCAATTTTATAATTATCCCTCAACTTATATCTTATAATTGTTTAATCACTTTTACTTTACCTATAGGTATAAATATATCATTATCAACACCAATACCTGGGCAAAATTGTGTTTCAAATTTGTCAACACCTTCAATTTTAGACAAATTACTAATCATTACTCCATCAATCACATCAATACATCAAGAGCTAAAATGGATTTTTCTTTTACATACATATGGTTTTGCCTGCCTCTTCTTTGTACTTGCATTTTACACATTTTTATCTATTCTACACTTAAGGTATGAAATTATATCTTATTCCAGATATACAGAACTACAAATGTATTGAAAAATATTGTATTTTCTTTTAGGTCTCTTATATCAAGTCGGCCTTTTATGTCCACAATTAATATGTTTTTATGTATACTTGGAGCATCAAGAGCAGCATGCCTCTTCATAGATCCATATAATTTTAAAAATATTATGCCCAAAATAATTGGTTCCATTATTTGGGATGTTGGATTTCCATGTGTAACATCTGCCTTTAGTCTCATACAACTGGCTTTTCTGCAATTAACTCAGGTAATTTTAGTGTTCTAGAAAAAATTGAACATTAAACAAAACTGATTTAATATATAGTAAAATATATTTCCAGCTTAAATTTGGACCAGAGAAGATTCAAAAAGAATCTTGTCTCAGTTTAATCATAACAGGACACTTTTTTTTTGTAATTGCTAGTGACGTTGCTCTTACCTCCCATAATTGTTATATAGCAAAATATGTGGTCCAAACAGTGTTCCTTATCTGGAGTATTTTATTGTACTTAACATTTCTACATGCAGGATATAAGATAATTCATTTACTGCAATCTGTGCCAAGTAGTATGTTAATGAGAGACAATTCTAATACACATCAAAAAGGTTTGTTTCTATAAGCTAACTTCAGTTTATTTAAAATTATCGTAAAAAATAAGACTTTATATAATTAATTAATAAGTATTAATAATATGTATCTATTGTAATATATATATTACAGTAGATATTATATTATATTATAAGATGTAATGTTATTATTAGATACCCGAAAAGGTTCGTGTAGTTTTTTCGGTTACCAATGAATTGATATTAAATTTCGGTCAGTAATTTGTATAATATAATGCATAAAGTTCGTATCAGCAAAAAGTTTGATCTATGTAGTTGGTATACAATTAAAAAAAATTCATCCGACATTCGGAAACAGGGAAGATGTACACAATAACGCATGACCTCGTTCTTCTTTCAACTCACCAAAAAATAAGGAATGGATAGAAGTTTCTACCGCATCCTCCTTACAAGCCAGATCTGTCTCCTGTATCATCTATTTTGATCAATGTTAAATTTGCAAATAGTAATTTTAAAAATGATGCCGTGGTCAAATCAGTAATTAGTTCATTTTTTGCAAATAGAAATCGAAGCTTTTACAACGAAGAAATGCACAAAAGTGATAAATGGTGATTATATTGTTAAATAAAATTATGTTACAAAAGACACAGAATATTTGTATTTTGTTCTAGGAATTCACACGAACTTTTTTTAGTACCTTATATTGATAATATAGGTATTAAACAACTATTTAAATATTTCATATTAAGTGTTGTTTTAGGTATTATGCAACTGGCAATGTTAGCTCCTTATAATAACTTGGCATCATCTGTTGCCACTGCCTTAGTACCTACTTTGCTCAATCCCAAAATTAAAGATGCTGAAATAACAGAACCTGCAACCCTTACAAATGATTTGGACAAAAATCCTAAAGGTAAAAGAGAAATGAAAAAGTATAGGTATAGAAGCAATATATTTTTAATATTTAATATTTAATATTTAAACTTCTTTTATTTTAATATCATAGATCAACCTATGAAAATAACAGAAAAAGAGGAACAGGTTCAAAAAGAATGTGACAAATCACCTTGTAAAAGTATGCCATCCCAAGATGACAAAACAATTCCCAAGTCGACTGTACCAGAAGTATATGTTAGACCCCCGACACCTACGCCATCAGCGACAAATTTACCTATAATAACAGTATCTAGTCCAAGCCGTAGAAGTTCAGTAGCTAGTAGACGAAACAGTGACGCGTCTAGATCCTCTCGTAGAAATTCAGAGTGTAGTGTTAGATTTATAAATGAAGAGGATGGTTTCACATCGGAATGTCGACGCAATTCTGACTTTAGTCCTAAACATTCACCCGAGATTGATAGAAGACGATCTCCGGACAAGATGTCTCGAAGATATTCTGAAAATGTGACACCTTTAGGAAATATTAGAGATTTAAGACGATGTTCTGATTTTTCACATGAAAAGAATAGAAGTTCTCAATTTGCTGCTAAATTAAAAAGGAATAGCGATTTTGGGAATAGAACACCTAGGCGAATGTTACCTCCGACCGATCTTCATAAATTGCCAAAAGTCGTGGACCTAAGTCCTACAGGTAAATAAAACCTAACAATAACACACGTACACACATTGGTTATCAATCCTAGTATAAATACTCTTTTATTTCAATTATATTTCATTTATATTTTAGGTTCAAGACGTAATTCTGATGTTAGCGGTTTTACTCCCCGAACTGAGATACGTAGAAATTCAGATATTTCCTTTCGACGTAATTCGGAATTTGTTCAAGTCAAACCACTGGATTTAAATCGCCGAAGTAGTGATATTAGTATTAGAAGCTTGAGCAGAAGTCCAACTCACGGCCGTAGCATAGTTCCTGAAAAAATAGAGATACAAGAAAAATCTGAATCTGATTCGGATCAACCAGATTGTAGTGAAAAAGCAGCTCTAATGACAGAAAAAAGTAAAGATAAAGATGATGATGGAAAATTACGGAAGAAAAATTTATCTTGGAAAAATGAAAAGGAGAAAGAAGATGTTGAAGATATAACGGTCGAAACTAATTTGCTTCCCGAAAATACTAAAGTCGACGGAAAAGTTGGGGTATTTTTATTTCACTTTAATGTTTGCCTCAAAAATTAACTTTTGTTATATCATTTTACAAGGTTGAATACTTTTTTTTCAGAATAGCGATTTTACGCTTCATTCAATATTAAATCATATTGCGTATGTCAATAGGACTAAATCCGATAC
This sequence comes from Bombus bifarius, assembly GCF_011952205.1. Lineage (NCBI taxonomy): Eukaryota > Metazoa > Arthropoda > Insecta > Hymenoptera > Apidae > Bombus > Bombus bifarius. Next base: position 707,481 of record NW_022884519.1, on the reverse strand, counting down.
GCCTTTACATATGTTGGAAGAAAATACAGCGGCAGTTAGGAGATCGCAAATTCGAAAAGTATTAAATGTAACATATGCAACTGCGGTTTTAGGAATCATTTTATGCATTACAGATGTAGCACGTATTTTTGGGCCATACGGTAATTTAATATAAAATACAAGATTACTAGCATAAATGTATTAAATGCTAAATAACAAATTTGATTTTTGAGAAAAGGAAAATTTTTGTAAAAAACTACAAATCTTTTTTTTAATATAGGTCTCTTAGCCGAGACTACAAAACATGGTATGCAACTAATCGTCACACAATATCCCAGACCATGGCCGTGGTTTATATATCAAACTTTGTGCAGAGGTTTGGAACTAATCATGGGTTGGGCAATGGCGAGTATTACAAAACAACCATCAGTAAGCCCACGACATCAATATCTAGGCAGTTATCCTAATTATAACATACATGTGAAAAGAGGTAATAATCCTTATATATAAAGCAATATACTGTTAAGTTGAGAATTATGAATTGAAATGCCAAAATGAATATTTTTAAAACATTATATTTTATTTGAGTTTATATTCTAAATCTTATAGAAATATATTTACAGTTTTACAATTATTCAAAATTCAAATAAGGAAATCTTATTTGTTCATAATATTATAATGAAGAAGAAAAGAACAAATAATCACAAAAATATAATATAAATTTAAATGTAATTGATAGCAAAAGCAAAAAGAGATAAAAGACAGTTAAAATATTCTTTAAATGAATATAGCAATAGATCAGTATGTTGTCTCAAACATGAATGTGTGTTCTAATAACTTATATATAAAAGTACATATACTACATTTCTAAAGAGAAATTTTACACAGGAAATATTCTTCTAAAGAATATATCTTGATTGAAAAATGTTTCTATTTTTCAGATTAGATTAGTTTTTAAACACACTATTTTGATAATGTTTCAGTTCCTTTTATTTTAATCGTAAGCAAAATATTTTACAATTTAATGGAATAATGAATCTCTAGAAAAGAGCTACTGCTTCCTAAAAGAAATACCTGATATCTGTATATAAAAAAATATTGTATTAGTAGACAAATTACTCATAAATAAGAAGATTTTATTCTACATCTATTGCACCAATTGATAATTAATAGTAATAACAATTCAAGTTTAAAGTGCCCTACTATTGAATGTTTAACAAAAACTCTTTGTAACTGATATATAATCAATCTATCTGCAAATGCAAATCGTAACAGTGTTGTGATCCTACATGTGATATACAATCGTGTCTAGAATAGGAGGCCATTTTACGCTTATGTAAGTGTCATATAACAATGTAACAAACTACTTATGAAATAAGAGACTGGTAAATTTTGTTACTTATTATTTAGTATTTTATTTAAAAAAAATTCTTTGCAAGCTTTTGCAAAAATGTTAAGTTTTCTTGAATTAAATAATTTTCATAACCAAGGTTTTGTAAGTAATAACAGGTATTACTTGATAGTACAACCATACTATGAAATTATAACAATATTATATTAACATATTTTTATATTCTTAATAACATTAATTGTCATGAAATATTAAAATTATTAATCAAGAATATGTGACTCGATCATCTCAATGAAAAAAATGCGTGTGTGTGTGCGTGTTTTGCGTGCGTGCGTGAGCGTGCGTGGAAGAAAAAGAGAATGGATAGAGAGAAAATAATTTATATATGGATTTTGATATGTGATATATTAGCTCAAAACTTTTGTGTTATATAATGCAATAATTATTCTTTCTATTTTGTTTATATTATTAAAATCTAGATTCGAGGAATCAAATATATTTAAATTATTAATAGCACATTATTATAAAGTATGAAATATAAAGTATTACGAAATATGGAGCAAAATAGATAATTATACTTACACAAGCGTGAAAGGTCTCACTATTTGTTTAGAAAAATCATATTAGGTAAATGTTCAATGTGCCAAATCTTATGTTAACGATATTAAATGTTTATAAAGATTGACTCATATAAATTAGTCTTTTAAAATTATTGGTATAAATCGATATTTATATACTATTCAGTGTACGTACAATAATGAATAACATTTTAACTGTACTGATGAATGCTGTTCAAAATGATAGTACACAATAAACCGCTATTTTTATCGATCAACGTCAGATTATTAGAAAAGAACCTATTCCATCACACAAAGCTTAACGAGAATTTTGCATAATAATAAAAATTAAAAATTAAGAAATTTAACACTCCCCTTTACAATATTTTTCTAAACATTTTATGAAATATAGCAAATATTATGCATAATTATTTAAAATTATGTTCAATACAAAATTCGAATGATGTATAAAAGCGAAGGATTAGATTAGAATTACAGCGGGGAGAAACTTATTAATATTATATTCTTATCTTATCTTATAATATTGTATTATATTGTTATTATTACAGAGCAGATCCCTAATTTTGTAGGTTCTTGTATATGCTAATGTTTGTTAAGCTCACCACTTAGCCGCATGGCGCAGCACTAGTCTGGGAACAACTATCTATTTGTAAAATTTTGTATCACTGGTAAGTCAAAGAGGAAATCTCCTTCCTGAAGCGGGTAAGACCCTTAATGTCGGGAGTTGAGGTTTACAAAGTGACGACCATAGAACGCTGCGACCGATAAGTTAAGATTTTGTATTTAATGCTATCCTTCGGTGAAAGCATTGAAGCTAAAGAACATGCATTAAGAATGGGATATATTCGTCTGTGTTAAAGAATATGATCTAAACCATTATTATTACTCAGTGACTAAAGAAAGAATATTAATTATGAAGTATTATTAAATATGTATTACTATTTCAAACAAAAGAATTTAACAAAATCACAATTTCCAAATTAAATATTTACAAGGCTTGTAAGAAGTAAGTACAAAACCACTGTATGGCGATTTTACACCTCTGGATCGATGGAGATTTGTAAAGAAAGTTCGTGTAAAATTGACCTCAAGCATGATTTTCGTTAAAATTTATTTTAATTGCAACGTACCTTACTTATCATGAACACATGGACCCACGTCACAATTTTTACACTCATAGCGCGATAGTTTTTCAAATTGCTCTTCGTTTCCTATTTTGAAGCGACAATTTGAGGTTGAAGATTCTAAAAAATCATAAAGATACGGATCGGCATGTTAGAAAGCGCATCTAGTAATGGTATATTTATATTAACGAAAAGCAACGATTGATACCTGACGTTGGTGTATCAAAAACGAAGATTATATATTCTGTCTGTATATTGTTAACACTGTTATAGAACGATGTGAGGGCAAAAGAAGTATGAAGCAAGACAAATGAAAATGATCATTTAGTTTAAAAAACGGTGAGCATATAAGTCAATAGAGTGAGTTATTATAGTAGCGCGTCGTAATATAAGATGGCGCATAATGCCTAAGAGGTTAATGTCGGAAGTTGTGTTTTATAAATCGGTTGTTACCATACCACTTTGATCTATTTGTTAGGATTTGTAACGCAGTATGATCTTGAATCTGCAACCTATAATACTACTATATTATCGACAGACGAAATATGAGAATAGACAAATTACCTTATGGACCTTCGTAGCCCAACGCGAATGTCATACCAACTTAGGAATTTGATACTAATTTTAGCGTCTTTTATTCACAAACGGCGGCCATTTGATAAAGTATTTATGAAAGAAGTATTAGTGAGAACTAAACAACAGTCATGTGTAAATGCATGTGTGCCGATAGAGAGGGGAGACGTTTGATAGGCAATTGCGTGCTAGATGGAGTCACGATATGTATCGCGCAAATATTTCTCGGAGGCTTAAGAGGTAAGACACATACAAATAAAGAAATAGACGAGTGAACAAAGCTACAGCGGTTTTTACTAGTAAACTAAATAATTTCAAAATCATAAAATATCTTTAAAAGTTTCTTTTACAGATACACCATGCATATATGTATTTCAACAAAGTAAGTTTATCGACCACATGTTTATAACTTGCGTTGCATCTCGCTGTTTACAAAAAAATCAGAGTTTAATAATTCACATGAGGCATATATCGATAAAGAAGATTTCTGTAATTGTTACACATGTTTTCATGTTGCATTATAGTGATTTTATTTTTATCTTAAATCGTAATAATGTTTGGATATATAAATATGTAGTTTTACAAAATCAGGTAGATTTTTTTTATGGAAATATATTTGTTTATAATTTTGTCATAGAAGAAAATTTGGCAATCTTTCCCTAATTTCTTATATCGTTATTTTTCTCAGTTAATTTAATCATGGTAGTTTACTTTCAGCTAGATGGACTACAAACCTACAAACAAGTAGCTATGATTGTTATTAATATAGAAAGAGGACATTTTAAATGTCTTTCTTTCATGTTAATTCCATTACCACTATACGTACATATAGAATGATAAAAACAATAATAATAGATAATTATAACAAACATACGTACTTGGTAATATTAACAGAATTGGCCATGTGAAGCCATGAAAGAAGAACTTACCAATTCCACTTTGAAAACTTCCACCACCTTCAGATTCGCATCTGGCATAGGCAAAACAGGTTCGTTAATGTTAAATAGAAGAAGGTTGAACTTGTTGAACCTTTTTCTCTTCTGAATTTTCATATACAGTTTTTCGTATTTACATGTCTCCACAAAGGACGAAGCCGACAATAGTTTAAATTCCAGTATCGGAACTCTCAGAACAGTTCAGTAAATAGAAATATTATCTAATTTTGCGACTGCTGAGTCTTTGATTTCCTTGATTCATTCTTATGGTGAAGAGATCAAGTTTAGTATTAATCTCGGATAAAGCAGCATGAGGAGAGGCCTGTAGACGATCGAATAATGATGATAAAGAATTGTCTAAGAGTGACCAGATCTCATCAAGCATAAAGAGCCTGGATAGAAACTAATTCCACAAGATACACAAGTCACAGGTTTGTCACTATCACTAATCCACAATCTAATACAGCAATCGTTATAGGTGTAATAGAGTTCAATAGGACACTTATTCACAAGAATATAAAACAGTCCGAGAAAACTAGGTTGGTAACAGTAGAATACACAGAGCAAAACAAGACACGGCTTAGCACAGCAATTACGAAGTAGCCTTAACACGTCACCTCGCAAGGTCAGCATTTGTTTGCTTAATCGCTTCAACTCAGCTTAAAAACTAAGTCGCGAGATAGTTTTTCATATAACTCGTAAACTAAGACCGACCGCCGGTTATATGCTCAGGAAAAAATTGTTCAAAATGTTGAGACTTACAAGATACTACATATTTAACATTAAAATTGTAAAGGGCGTTACATTGACAGATTCACCAATTAAACGTGATAGCCAAATACCGAGTTCTTCACGATTTTGAATACTACAAACTGTGAATCGACATTAACTATACAATAGCTATAAAATTTTTTTTTTATTTATTTATTTAAATTTTACAATTTGTCCAGACATTTGGTAAAGTATTATAGCGGTATACTAATATATCATGTGGGTGGCTACCCCCAGCGGGGTACCATTATCGTGTTTGTTAGGTTATGTCCTTTGTGAGATCTGTTGGGCGAATAACTATAAAATTTTTTTTTTTATTATTTATTTATTTAAATTTTACAATTTGTCCAGTAGGACATTTGGTAAAGTATTATAGCGGTATACTAATATATCATGTGGGTGGCTACCCCCAGTGGGGTACCATCATCGTGTTTGTTAGGTTATGTCCTTTGTGAGATCTGTTGGGTGAATAACTATAAAATGATGCTATAATATATAATTCTATATACACAATATATAATTCTATATTCCAGAATTTAAAACGTAATAGTTCAATAAACGATTCGCTTAAAGTTATTCACATTCACATTTTACAAAATTTCATTTACGTCGAGTAATATTAACGTTTCCATAGACTAGGCATGTTGTGTTTAATAATAACAAAATATAGTGTTGCAGAACGTTTATTATTGTTATAATAATGTAGAAGTGCACAATGTGCCATCTCAGACGTGAATCTTTTATATATGTATATATATGTCGGGTTATCATTAGGATTTAAGTCGCATAATGTTTCTTCATTTGAATTAGCCATTGTTTTACAAAACAGAGAATATATTTACACGAATAAACAAGATTTTACAAAATATTATGAATAATGAATTTTATAAATGATATGATTGATTAACAAATGATAAGTTAAATTAATAATTAGATTAAAGAATAATAAGTTTTATCGAACAATAAGAGAAACGAATAATATATCTTACGAGTAATAAATTTAACGAATAATGAAATTAACGATTGATAGATTTTACAAATAATGAATTTAATTTACGCTATTAACAATGTTCCGGGGTTCAAACGAATCCACGGTCAACGGGATAACTTTAAATAATTTTATAACACAAAAATACGTTTGCTGAATCACTCGGTAAATTACTTGATGTATCACTTTCCAAGGCGATCGCACGAATCTGATGAAAATCTTTTTCGCTATACGACTGCATTTGTTTGTTATATTCTCGCTGGAAACATCGAGAAGGTTCCAATCGTTGTTGCTAGGCAATATCTGTCAAAAGTTTGTTGTATACTCTTTGGAAACATCGAGAAAGATCCAAACGCCGATACTAGGCAATTTCTGTCTGGAGATTGATTCCAAATACAACGTGTCCCATTATATCAGCATCTCTAAAGTACAATTCTATGTGATTTCTAGGGAGAACAATACAACCGATCCACACCTTCATCAGGCAAAACGTTTATCCCGCGACCGTGGCTACGTTCAGCGACCAGTTGTCACCTCGAACCCATTTTTGCTTTTCACAAATGTCAAACAATTACAGATAACAATTGCTTAATTACAGTTATGATAAAATCTAGGCTAAAGCATTAGAAGGCTTCCTCAAAATTGCATAGGGAAGGCTCCGGTTTTCCTTTCATCTCCGACATATATATTTATTTATATGTATTTATTAGTTACAGTGTCAAGGTCACGGAATGTCCAGTCAACTATCCAGTCAACTATCTTCTCGTCATTCCTGTCACATAATACGTTTTCTATATTACACTTCTCTTTCCTCTTTCTATTTATAATCTTACTGTTCTCAAATAATACGTACCTCTGCTAGCAATTTCCTAATCAATACCTGTTAAAGTTTCTTAAATTCCTACATCTGGTCCTAGCAATTAACTTCTGACTGCTTTTGTTCTCACTTCTCAGGTACTCCAATATAGTACTGTAGATCTGTATATTATACTATAGCATCTTACAGGCCAATGCCATTACTTCCTGCGTTTTCCAAAATTCTAGAGAAAATAATATACGACCGTCTAAAACCAACAATAGGGAAAGAAAATTGAAAATATCCAATTGAGCGGTACTCACATAACACAAACAAGGCAAGTTAAATACCGAGTACTTCACTTAACATACAACTTACATGGGAACAACATAGTAAATCAATTATAGACAAAATATGGATAACAAGAAGACAGATGTACTGGCTAACTAGTCGAAATTCTAAACTTAGCATAGGAAATAAATTACAAATATACAAAACGATAATAAAACAAATTTGGACGTACGGAATACCATTATGGGGGACAGCAGCAATGAGGCACATAAATAAACTAGACTCGCTACAATCGAAGATACTAAGAACAATAGTCAACGGTTAAAGAAGAAATTGGCAACTACGCAGAAAAATACATCGCATAGAAACTCTCATAGAAAGAAGATTAAAAATAAAACACCTCACTGACCTCACTAAAGAAATAAAATAGACAAATTCGAAGATGGTATTCCACTAGGGGTAGACATTCACTTTTTATTATTTAGCAATAAAGCTAGAAAAATTTACCAAATGTCCAGCTGGACAAATTGTAAAGTACAAATTAAATAATAAAAAAAAATTATATTGGTAGTTCCTTTCACTCTGAATTGATCATTTTCTCAGATTTCTTTTCCACTATTTTAAAAATCTAAGATACAAAGCATGTCTCAAGGAAAGTCCCCCATAGAAAGAAGACTAAAAAGAAAACCCTACCCCACTGATCCCACTAAAGAAATAAAATAGCCAAACTCGAAAATGATATCCCGCTGGGGGTAGCCATCATCCACATGTTATCTAGCAATTAAGTTAGAAAAATTTACCAAATGTCCAGCTGGACAAATTGTAAAGTACAAATGTAAAGTACGGGAAATTTGGTTTCTCTCACGTATGATGCCTTCCACTAGCGACCTTCTTTGTGAGGCATGTAGCACCCTTCCTTACCAACTTACCTTTTTTTCCTAGCCAATTAGCAAGGATAACCGTTGCCCTCGCTTTCCTCCTGAAAATTGCCATTGACAAATCCGCTTATCCGGTGGTCTTAGACACATCCATAACTAGTCGTGACCGTCGTCACAGGAATTTAGTTGCTTCAGGTTTCTTGACCAATCAGCATCTCAATTTGTTGACCATCAGTCGACGTTTTAACTATTATCACTAAAACTTATGTTCTACGAGAAGAGATTGTTGGACTAAAGTGCATATTTTAATTTGTTAACCAAGTGTTATCGTCGGTACAACCACATCTTTGACGTGTTTCGTTGGCGAGCTTCTTCGCGATCGATCGAACATTTTTGGTCCTTCAGATACACGTGCACAGTCTTCAAGATAGCAAGTTCCAAGAACGACGAAATCTCGCAGCAAGCTAAGCTCTTTAAAGTGTTTCGCCAATTCCTGTTCCTTGCACAACACCCGTCAAAAGCATGGCGACCGCATCAAACATCGACTGCCTGCAACAAAAACGCAATCAGCATCTCGACAACATCAAGTTCATAACGAAAGACATTGACGATTACCAACAGTCCAACAATTATAAAATTGGTGCTTTAAAAAGATATAAAGCCCAACTCGAGTACGAGTGGAAACAATTCCGACTCGTCCAGGAGGAATTATACGACCTCGACGAAGAAGAGAATACTGAGGAGCGCGAAGCGTTTGGCTATTACATATCCCTGGCTGCTCGAATAAGGAATCTCATAGAAAGCAGGAAACCATCAACCCCATCGACACCCACAGGCAGCGGATTTCCTGCGAAATGTTCGTCCAATAACACTCTCTCCTCGATAGCAGATAACAGTGACCATCTTGTCAACGCAAATAACAGCGACGCTACTGACCCTTGCAAGAAGAGGTTCGAGTCTCCACGACACATCGCTTTTCGCCACAGCCTCGCAATCGTTAATTTTCCAAAAGTAACTGAACCATCTCCAATGGCCTTGAGGCAGTTAGTTGACACGGTCGAACAAAATCTCCACTCATTGAACAATTTAGGAGAGCCAATCAATTTAAATACGATAATTATCAGTCTGATCAGTTCAAAATTACCAGCAAAGACCGTGCAAAAGTGGCAACTCACGTTATCTGACAAGGAAGTGCCTCACTATGCTCATCTACTGAACTTCCTTCGGAAACTGGTATACAACTTGAAATTGGTCTCTACATACAGAGTGACAAGACAGACATGCCCCATCTGCCGAGGACCGCACAAGATTTGGGGATGTGATACTTTCAAGGCGAAATCCGTTAGCGAGCGCCTTAAAGACGTCAAAGCGGCATCCTTATGCACCAATTGCCTGAGAGAGGGGCACTCTATGGTAGATTGTTACGCAGGACCATGTCGTACGTGTGGACAATGGCATAACACGATGCTGCATAAGGACAAACGCCACTCAAAGTCTCGTTCCGTTACATCCAGCCAAACCTTCTCTTCGTCGAACAGTCGATCCTCGAGACCCTCTTCGACATCCTCATCACCGACTGGTCATCGGAAATCTACAACGAAACACAGGTCGAAGACGTCACGAAGGGGCTTGTCTACAGGACCATCCTCCAGCCATCTACGAACGCGTAAATAGTGATGTCGACGATCGACGATTCCAATGACAACTGAACCAATTAAGCCATTAGCATCCAACTCATTATACAGCGCTATATCGTGGAGCAGTGCTCTAGCATGAACTTCATAACAGGAAAACTGGCAAAATAAAGTACTCATCGTTGAAATTGTAGCCATTCTGCATTCAAAACCGCTGACTCCAAAATCCTCTGGTCCAAGTGACCTCCTGATCCTCATTCTCAGCCACTTCCTCATTGGCGATTCATTAATGAACCTGCGAGAGCGAGATTTCAGGGACAGTCCACTCAACCGGCTCTTCAGACGATAACACATTTACCAACTGAAACAGCATTTCTAGAATCGCTGGCATCGGGAATACCTGAATGAGTTGACCAGTCACAATAAATTGAGCAAGGCCGACCACGGCATCAAGGAAGGCACGATCTTCAGCATCAAGGAGGATAATGTGCCCCCAATGCAATGGCCTTTGGACCGAGTCATCAAGGTCCATCCAGGCGCAAACGGGCATCTTGGGTCCAGACGTCAAGAGGCTCGTCCATTACCAAGTCAACTCGATCCCGAAAAGCCCGGACAATTGTTCAGTGAAAGCAAAATTTCGCAGTCGAGTTGTCCAGCTTTAGTCGACCGATGTTGTTGAGCCTCCGTTGTAGGCTGACCGGTTGAGCGACCGTTGTAGCAATCCTCAGAAACATTCCCCTCTATTTGTTTCTTTTTGCTCACCGAGTTCTCATTTGACACGTCATGGTTAAGTTTTTACCAGTTTGAGTTAACAATCAGCGTGTTTTGTACTGATCATCATCTTCCTGCCTGTATGTTTTCATCTAGGAAAAGGTGGAGGAGGACAGTTTCCAACAGGGAAGTCCCCCAAGGTATACTGTCCGGTTGGTAGATTGTTATTAACTAATTCCTTGAAATTTCCGGTTTATGATGAGTTATTAAAGGATTCAGAGCAAGTGATGAAAATCGAAAAGTCTGAAAAGTCCAAAAATCACTCACCAACAGTAGGAAACCAGATGTATGAAACCAACAAAGAAGATTCCAGATTCCAAAATTCTTGTCCTGTACTATCATCAAAACGTAATGAAATCAGTAATAAAAAATTTTTAATTTCTATAGGACTAATCTCGTATATAATCTCGTATATAGAGGATGATCTCGTGCCCTTAGATATCATAGTTTTCCTCCTCTGCAGCATCATCGTGACAGAAAGAGAGTTCCTCTTGAGCAGACCTTATCTTAACTCATTAGCTCATCGTCTAGAAGTCGAGTTGTACCGCCAAGTGTAATCGCAAGCTCTACGTACAGTGTCCATAACGAGAATTGTTAATAAATATATTGGTTAAATATATCCGAGTATTTATATATATTTCTTCAGCACCTATCACGACCTATCCATCTCAAACTGTTTAACAACTACAATGTTTGAACAAAATTGAGCAAATAAATAGATATTAAATAGCACTGTAACTTAGAAATTTCTTTCTACTTTCATGTGACGTATAGATTATTTATAATTATTTATAATTATTTAATTATTATTTCGGATAGCGACTATAGAAACAGATTTTGTTTTCTAATTATTTTAACTGGATGAAAGTAGCAGCAGCTAAAAATATAACAACGACATAAATCAAAATATATGTTGCCTTATTATATTTAAGTCGCAAATTAATCTTTGGTAGATATATACACATACGTTAATGCTGAAGGTAGCAATTACCAGTCTGGAAAGCACTGCTTCATTTCTTTTCCTCAGTTATCTGCTAATTTGTTGTTAATAATATTATTATTCAATTTCTTTCACTAATATAACAATTCTGAAGCGTTATTTTAAAGTCTAGTACCTTAAAATGAGGAAACGTTCAAAATGCCATAATTTCATGAATACGTCGATATGTTACTTGTGTTAGATGGAGATCATGCAAATTATTGATGTTTTGCTGCCCTCATTCAAAAATAGTCTTTTGTCTTCGTATGTCATAAATTATTCACGAAAATCCTCACGTTTTTGTTCCGTCAGATAGAACACATATTACAACATAACTGTAAAAGAAGCCGTTGCAATGAAAATAGAATTGTTGAAAAATTGTAGTCTACTAGAATCAAAGCGTTTTATCGAAAGAGTTCTTGACACTGGTTACAAAAACTTCGCCTAAAGGGAGAAAAACGTACATATGAAACAAACAAACAAGATATATTGAGGACGAATATAATAATTTAAATTCGTACAGGTTAGTCAATTAGCTGTATTAATAATTAATGAGCTCCTCTAACCTGTATATTATTGCTTTCTGGATTGCCTCATCTTGCTCTAATAATTAGCTTTTGGCTACTTTCGCTTGTCCTTGCTACAAATACTCTAGTAACCTATAAAACTATATATCTTCATACCTACTATTATACCTTGAGCCTTATATTTTATTAAATTGCCTTTATCTTTGATTATAATAATGTCTTGTTTTCAATATGATACTAACCTGCACTTTTTTATTGCATATATTTTCCATCATTGTTTTACTATGGTATTTTTTGTATATACTCTAATCTTTCTTTACCGAAACTCTATTCTTCCTCTTTTAAATACTTTTCTCTCAGGTATTTTTTCACTAATCTCACCTCGTTGCATTTTCCTGATTTTCTCCTCGTATTTCTCTGTCCTTTACCCCGCATTTACTCTTTTTTCTCTTTCCTCAGCTCCTCGAATACAATGTAACTCAACGTCTAGTTACATACTTAGACGTAAACATTACTTAAGATGCAACGCATCTGTTTATCTAACGACCTCGAGCCGTCGGCTGCACATCGGCCAACTTCGGCAAATTTCGGCGCTTCGCGAGATAATCGATTATCTCGATAGTTTAGACCATTACGTGTTCAAAAATCTAAAACTTAGCAATGGAATAGGTAGCACGCAATGGTACACTACTCGTTGACAGTCGTTTCGTTTCGTTTCGTTTTTAATTACGTTAACTAGTCAAATCCCTCTCTTGAAACCAATTCTTCGTTTCATTTCGTTTTCAATCACGCAAACTAGTCAAATCTTCCTTTCAAACCAATTCTTTTTTCAATGCTCCACATATTTCTCATTGTCATACCTGTCTTTGTGATCCTGTCTTTTGTCCCTTCATACCTCCATTTTTTTATACCTTAATCCTAAATATGTATATTTCTAATAGTAACCTATCATATCATCGAACCCGTTGTGTATCATTGTTGCGAATCACCGCTGCATACATGCGTATCATTTTTTTGATGTGACGGCACAAAAAAGTCTACAAATGAGCGTTCGAATCCGTTGCGTGTCGGCGTTGCACATCAATTTGGATGGGCAAAAGCATCGTTGCGTACATATCAAAACATGGTCCACAGATACAGAACGAACTGATCGGCCATGTGTTTGTTTTTTGTTGTTACAAAAGCTCGTGGACATACAGAAGGACAATGTAACAAAGTGGTAGAGAAACAAAACAAGTGAGTCGTTCTTCTGCAGGTTCACGGCCGAAGAGCAGGATGACACGATATAGTCCAGTCAAATTAGCCTAAGAAGAGGACAAATTCAGTATTAAATTTTCTTGCGCGAACTTATGCAAATTATTCTCGGGAATGAATCCTATATGTTTGCCACTCAAAATTTCTTGCACAGACTTTGCAAAAAATCTCCAAAGTTGTAAAAAACAGGTTTTTTTGCATATAACAACAACTCTAATAATCGGATTACAAAAAGTTTCAAATAAAAATTGTTAAAATGTGTTAGTTCGTTAAGCCGTAAATTAATTGTTGAGATATGTATAATTTTCTGTGCTGGACTGAGTTAAATGCGTAGTAGAGATATTGTATGTGAATATCAGTGTGTGGAGGTATGTGTATGCGCAGCGTCTCGAAAACAAAGGAATGTAAACTGTTCAGTCGGTTAACAGTCGGGTATAGAAGAAAGTGCTGAGACGCGTGCGAGTGTGTATCGATGAATATCTTTGAAATCGTCCATGAAATAAATATATTGCTATTGTAATATTAATCCTCAGTATAAATTTAGTGTTCCTATAACATTATTTCGGCTTCAAAGATCCACAATTCTCAACATTAATAAAAACGGCCCGAAATCGCACTATTTTCTATTGCCAATTATTCATGTAAAATTGAGAATGCGAAGTTGAAACATTTTGAAAATGTTGTTTTTCTCCAGTCCAGTTTTTGATGTAATTAATAATTTAGAATATAACCGAATAAAATCGGCTTTATGCTCGTTTAAATAATTATTTTAACGTTGAAGGGCCATTTTCCTTTATCCAATGGAATCCAAACTTCACAGAATTTTTTTATTAATTGGAACCATTCCTGAAAGTGGCAGTGGTGAAAATAAGAGCCAGTTTACTAGACACTAGCCAAGAGATGTCTTTAGCCATTGAGTAGTTTCGTTGTTTATTGTTGGAATGGTGAAACATATAATCACAAGTGTATGTGTGCTGTAAGTGTGTACACTGTAGTATGTGATGTACAAAAACTCCGTACAAAACAATATCGCCGCTACGTGCAATCGTCAACCGGAATCAAATTCAAATTTTCCGGTACTTCTCCGACCAGTATAAATAAACGATCATGCTCTCCAGAAAGTGAGTATCGATCATTCTTATAGCGAGTAGTATCGAGTATTCTCGATTATATAATAACTTGTCTCGTTATTATATAAAACAACACGTTTAGTCTGTGGCGGCACTCGACGACAGAACTTTCCGACGGCTTTGCGACACAAAGCGTAACAGCATCAAAGCGTAAGGCCGACATGCCTAATGTCCTCCCGCCGCGAAAGTCTAACGAACGCGTGCGTAGTGAGGATATCGAGGGGCAACAAAAGAAAATCAGTTTTGAACAAAAGATTCATTCAGTTTTAAACACCGAAGTGCGAGAGGTCAAGCGTAACACGAAGCAAACATAGTCGAGAAGCGTGGATTGTTGATTATTGATTGTTAATCGTTGAACATTGAGAGTATTTCTTGGGCACTTACACTTAAAACCACCTCAAGTCATTCACCACAAACTGGTGATCCCGACACGAGAGAAAGCGAAGGGAGGTATTTAAGATGGTAAATACTAACGAGGCTGCGAACAGCAGAAGCACAGCCAATCAGTTGGTCAGCATGCGTCCACTGCAGCCCCAGAGTATGACGCTATGATTTGCATTATTGGAGGCGCAATTCGAGGCAGCGGATATTACGTGTAACAAAATAAAATTCGTGAACCACGCCAGATGTCTCGAGGTTCGGCACTTGAACCAAGTCGAGGACATAGTGATAAGTCTCCCGGTCACGGGACGATATAAGAAATTAAAGGAACTTATCCGCAAACAGGCAGATTTAGACAGTACGAGAGTGTGAAAGTTACCGGAATGTGAAGAAATGGGTGACAGAAAGCCGTCCCAATTTTATCGAGATTTAAAAAAACTCGCCAGCCCCTCCACGCCAGATGATTCTATCCTCACGCTTTCGAGAAATCGACTACCAGCTCACGTCCAGTACGTCCTGGAGGTTTTGAAAGATACCTGGAAGTGGAAAATTTAATACGGATAGCCGACCGGATAAAGGAATCATGTCCAGAGAAAGGACGAATTGTCGCCATCGAAACAGAAAGAACGGAAGACAAACGGCAACGCCGCACTTCGGACACGATGAATGACAGGTTGTGCCGAATAGAGGCACAAATCAACGCGCTGAGGCTCGACATTCGTCATTGTCGGCGATCAAGTTTGAAACATCGCAAATCGAGTTCGAAAGACAGATCGTCTGTTATTATCACGAGGCCTTCCGAGACCGCGCAAGGGAGTGCCGGGCCCCTTGCAACTGAACCCAGCGAAACGGGATCAGCCGTCCGTAAACGCGGCATGCGGTGATGGCTTTGGTATCCCGCCGCATTTTCGTGACGGACAAGGCATCGAGGATCTCTTTCCTCGTGAACACTGGTGTCGATATAAGCGTATACCCGCGCAACAAACTACGCAGACTCGCGAACAAAGATGCGTACAAGCTGTTCGCGGCCAATCGAGTGGCCGGAGCAAACCGAAAACGCCTTTCGCGAGTCGAAACGCGTCCTCTCTAACGCCACGATGTTGCCGCATCCAGTATCGGCAACAGCGCGTGAATGACAAATGGCAACCGCTAGGATTTGTTACAAAATCCTTGACTCCTGCGCGATTAATTCTGTACTTAGAATAATTTTAAATACATTTGACAATATTAAGTATCAACTCGTCTCGTCATTATTTAAATCATCCACCACAAATTTAAAAATAGAATAAGGAAAAGAGAGAAAAGGGCAAACAGAAAATTAAACTGCTAACATGTTCTTCTATAATAGTATTTTAACATCAATATTGTAATACGCAATGTGAAAATGAAAAAATTGGAAGCAACCGAACTACGAATAAAACTGAATCACTTCGCTGCTTGTAAAAATAAGTTTTAGTATCATAAACATAAGTCAAGTAGCAAATAGCATAAATTGAATTTACCCAAACTCTTCTTGAAATCTGACAAAATGATTTTTTATTTTGTTAAAAAAACCTTTACGTATTTTCCATTCGCATTCGCTACGTCGAAACTCCGTCGGGTAGCAGTTAATTTCATTTAAAGTAGAAAACTATTCAGAAACGTATACACACAGCAACGAACCAGTTGTCCTGTTATTGCCTCCTTCTCGACGGTTCAAATTTCAGGGACGATCGACTATGCTCGACCCAGTACGTCATAATTACTCGCAAAAAGTATTACAAACGAAAGTTGTAACCAGACGTGCCGTTAGTAGTCACTCGAGAACTACCATTTTTCGCCAACTTCAGTGTCCCCCCTGCGCGCTCGCTTCTTGTTTCACCGTTTCACCGTTTCGTTCCTAACATTAACGACCAGTTCTGGCAAATTTTTCCGTTCCAACAAGGAAATCGAGGGATCAGGAAACCAAACATATTGCATCGCATCACTAGAGACACTAATTTTTTTTTTTTTATTTATTTATTTACATCTTACAATTTGTCCAGTAGGACATTTGGTAAAATATTATAGCTTAGTGGTATAATAATATAACATGTGGATGGCTACCCCCCAGTGGGATACCATCTTCGAATTCTAGAGACACTAATGACCTAATTTTAAGAACTATTATAGATAGAAAGTATATTGTATTCAAAAAATACTTGTGGCGGATGAAAAGAGAGTTGTGCGGCGTTTCGTCCCGGCACTACCGGTGGACTCGTCAGTAAGGCTATGCCCGGTAGTCCCTGCCTTAGACGTAGAGGGAGCCTCGCTGGGTGCGGTATTTGTATCAATCGCTCGTATATTCGACCGCTAGCGAGTTAGACAGACTCGTTGTCGTCGTAGCCCTCTAGTGTTGGCGGTTGGTACCAGCGGATCGCCCGGGAGGTGTTGCGCCGCGTTGATGCCTCGACCTGTCGGCGTCCTGTCGATACCGATCCGCCACATACTTATGTTAATAACGCGACACACTATTTTTCGTTACTATTTACGTTAGAATTTTCCATAATGTCGAAATACTTTCGTGAGAGACTATAACCCGTTAAGAGGTCAATAGCGATATCACAATGAGGAGGAGCTTTGTCTTTTGCATTTTGGAAAATCTGACCAGGATTCAAGGGGCGCGAGGCAATTAACATGGCGTCCGTTCTTTCAAATCTTGTTACGATAACGCTTTAATTAAGACGCGACCTAACGACGATCCCGAATCGACGCAGCCCTTCCCCGGTGATAGTCAAAGGCCTCGTTAGACTCTCACTTTCTCTGGAATTAAACCGCAAATCGGGCCTGTAATTTTGCCGTACAAATTCCATGCCGCAGAGCGAAATTCCGGCATTATTGCCGTAATCACGAAACGATAACGAGACACCTTTTGACCGAGATTCTGCGAACGAATAGCGTTTCGTTTCCAAAACGAATTTCGTTTGGCGGAAATTTAAACAAAATCCGAAACAACATGGCGTTCTGCAACTGTCGTTAATCCTTTAAGATAAAAAAGATTGACGTAAAATTTTGACAGAATGAAACTTCACGATAAATTCAGGTGAAACGATGCGAAATTAGAGCGAAGCTTATAATGGGAACATAGTTTGCTTGTCTGTTGTCATAAAATGAGATATACAGAATATATTAAAAAATATAGTATATGTAATACGAAACTTCATAAAATAAATAGATAGGATATTCTTCAAATATTCTTCGGACAACAAACACAGGCTTACACACTCACTGTTTTAAAGTCACAGTCTGTCGTCGAACTTTCGCCAAGTAACTTGATACGTACATATATACGTCCCTCGAAATCAGTTTACGACGATAATACATACGTGACATGTTATGTTGCAACCGAACGTGAATTTCTCGCGGGAAATACCTCGATATCGTTTATTTATGCGTCTCTCAAATGCGAATTTTACTATACACCTCGTTTAAGGTACGCCATTTTGCAAAACGATTATCACAAGATTACTGCTTATATCGAGATCGAGAATAGATTCGCAGGAAGCTAGATGCCACGATTTTTTCCTGCGCTTTACACCTTTCCGGAGCTGTGATTGGTTAATTTCCTGCTGCCATATTTAGTCTCGCCGAGAATCGCAAACGTACGTCGGAAGCAATGCGAGGCAATTATTTAACTTATTTCATAATGTTATTTATTATATATCGTGAAAAGTTCTGAATATTCGGATTCTTCGGTTTTCGTTTCATCGTGTATTAGCATTATCGGCTCTCGGTATCGAATTGACAAACAGAATTTTTCTCATATAAAGTAAGTCACATTAAGTATATGTATATGTATGGTCGAAGCAATGCAATTAAAAATGTTTCTATTTTAATTGGAATTATTTATCAAAATACAGACATTTTACCAAGTATTTATTTTATAAATCATATATTATATATACATACATATAAATATATATATACACACATATATATACATATGAATATATATACACACATATATATACATATGAATATACACACATATATATGCAATACAATAGAAATACTTTCATGTGCTATTATACGTAGTTCAATAGATTACATTTCACGGGCCCCGTGTTGCACCCGCGTTGGTTTCGTTCCTGTTTCCGACGTATGAGTGTAGCGGCAGTGATTCGCGTGACGCGACGTAACTTTCAGCGCTTGTTTTTTTTTCTCTGTTTATGCGTTGTGTGTTCGTTTGAATGAAAATGTCGCGAGTGTTGCAACAAAAACCACGCAAAACAGAAGAAGAATATGGGAGCAGAAGGAATTCCAGGCTGCAGCAGAATGCCCATTGTCCAACAGGGTTTTGTTTCATGGTATCTCAACGGGGTAAGCTAACTCTTTTAGTACGCTTCAAGGCGCCTCTTTCCAACCAATTAATTTGCGTTTAACACCATTTTAACTTCGTATACTCAGAGAAAATATCGTTCTTTTGTATTTTCTAACTCTATTCTATGTATAAATTTACCGCGACGGGTCGTTTTTACGGATTAACGTGTCTTATAAAAGCGTTGCGCGAAATGTTAATCGTATATGTCTTGAAACATTTGCACTAATCTCATAGAGGAACGTAGTTGGTACCTTCCGGGCGCCATATTGTATGCTTGTTACATGAACTTTCCAAATATCTTACAGTTAAATGGTTGGATTATTTATTAGAATAAATAACACAACACTGTTTTTGATTTATTGTTAATGAATTTATACAACCATATTGTTTTATACATATACACTATCGCTCAAAAGTATCCCAACATTTGGTTACTTTTGATATTATGTTATTTAATTGCGCAATCAAATTGATAGTATATGACGATATACAGGGTGGTTGGTAACTGGTGGTACAAGCGGAAACGGGGTGATTCTACACGAAAAAAGAAGTCGGAAATATAGAATAAAAATCTTTTTTTAATTTTTTTTTTTAAATTTTTTAAAAAATCTACAGTGAGATCCGTTATAACGAGACGTGATAAAGTGTACGCGTACCGAGCGAAAATTCAAAGTCGATTTTCTCGAAAACAAAGCCTCAAACGAAAAATTTTTATTCTATATTTTCGACTTCTTTTTTCGCGTAGAATCACCCCCTTTCCGCTTGTACCACCAGTTACCAACCACCCTGTATAATGATTGCGATCTGTATTATTATCTTATTCCTATGATGTGGTTTTAACAAAGGTCGTAACAAAACTAAGGTCAGAAAAAATTCTTTATTCTCAGACTCTGTACGAAACGAATTACATAAACAAGTTTCTTCTATACTTATACAAGGACTAGCATTATATTAATTCAAGCAGTAGCGTTTAGGAAATTTTAATGAAAATCGGGTACATATATTAATACCAATGATGTGTATATTAATTTCTAGCACTTGTAAAAATAGGTCTGAATTAATATACCTTATAACCATAGCCATAACCTCTTTCTCACCGTCTCACAGCTTGCTGCTATTTTCGCGACGCGATTCGACCAATGTCAGTTGCAACCTCCTTTTTAGAAACAAGCGTCAAAGTTGGGAATTTTCTTTGACGCGTTTCTCCAGTTATTGAAGAGAGATATTTATCGGGTAGAATCTGTAGTCATTTTTCATATTAAAATTAGGGATACAGTCAATATTGATTATCCTTGCAATCGAGATTGGTTCTAATGATTACGATAATTTAATGAAATCTTGAAATTATTTGGAAAATTTCTCGAGTTGCTTTACGACGCAATCAGGCAATCGCGTTACGTTAACTGCCTTTTATAATAATTTGAGAAAAATTGAACTCGACGTTTTGAGGAATTCAATAATCACGATAATATCGTTACAACTGTTTCAATTTATGAAAACAATGGAATTGTCATTCTGAATTCGACACGAGTTTCGGGAGTAATACTCGCATTAATTCATCATTAACATTAACATTAACATTAACATTAACGTAAAGAAGAACAGGGAGGTTAATTAGTTAAAATTTCTCATATTGTAAAGCTGTGAAATAGCGTAATAACTCTGTCAGGGGTTTGTTTCCTAAAAGGCTGATGCTCGTGGCAACGACACGCGACGTAAATAAATTCGTCAGTGGATTATATTTTCGAGTTTTATTCCGTGCAAAGTACTCGGCCTCTCGAAAAGTGGGCACGCGAGTTAATTAAGGGAGTCGCGCGAGAGAATTAGAAGGCGGTAGCGTTAATTAAAAGAATCGCAGGCACGTTTTAGCCTTATGACGAACCTGACTACCTGTCTTAACGGTCAGCAGGAACAATGCAGGAGTAACAAAAGCCTGGTTAGCATTTTCCTCATAAATCGCCTTTTCAAACCCGCTCATACGGAAACGAGAAAATCAGAGATTATTTATTAGGGGTTATTGCAATTATCGAGTGCCCGACCTTTTCATCGACCGTGCTATATCCCGAGTAAGAACTCATACTAGCTTCGCATCTAGGTGTTCGTTTTCATTCTCGTCTACTCTCTAGCGCCCTCTGTCCTAGCAACACCGCGCATACATAGGCGGTGCGCGATTTGAAAAACCCCTGCCCTCACCTAGCGGCTCATTGGACAAGTTGCGCCTAGCCTTTCGGGCGGCAGCTCGCTTAGGCGATGCCACACGATGCGTGCATCGCGCCGCGTCGTTACCAGCGGGGGCCACAAGGAGGCGGAGCTACCAGCACATAGCTCGGTCTCAGCTGGTTGGCTCTCCAGCCGATTATCCCTGTACCGTCTCGGCACCTATTTCTACGGGTACCGCCTGCACCGACAGTCCCAGGTTTCCTCTCTGACTCACACGTTTTGTGTTTTGCACAATTATTCTTTGATGTCTTTGTGTAATTATTCTTAGTAATAAAAATGCTCGATTTAAATACTTGAAAAATAAATGAGAAGACCGTTGTATAAATGCGTTAAACGCAATAATTTAAACTTCTCGTAATTGGTAATTTAATAAATTCGACAAAACGAACGCGGCTCGTTATTTCCTCGAGCATCGATGGTTTCTTTATATCCAACGATCCACTCAAGAAGAATAGAATTCGAAGATCACAAGGGAACATAACAAGTTCATTTTGTTGCATTTTGGACGTTACTTGGCGCGTGAGTCGGAATGTCCCGTGTCGTACGTTTGGATAGGCGAAGATTAAATTACGTTCTTCCCGTTGTCTTCAAATTCTGCGATTCTGAAATTTGATCTTCGCGCGCTTGGAAATTGGCGTTCAAATAAATAACGAAGCTATGTTTCCCTCCTCGGCATCGATATACTATATCGATCACATTACATTTTATGGTTTGCCTATACATTATTTTCAGTCGTCTCGATGTTTCTCGCGTGAAGCGCTTCGTTGAACAGACTCAAAGTTCGGCTGACGTTTTGCGGGCCCTGCAATAACGGCTCGTAACTCTGTTCGCCTATATTTCACATTCATTGTCAGACTGTAGCTGTTACGTAACGAACGGGTCCGCGAGCTCGAGCTCGCGCTCGTGACGTACGTGCCACGAAATATTGTACGTATAAACGATACCGATGCACCGCTTGTTCCTGTTCTCTATTTTTACGGACTGTTTTTACGTGCTGCTTCTTCTCGTGTCACTTTATACCCCAGTTCGAGTTCTAACTATGAGCTTCGGGTCGAGATGAGAATCTCGTTGTAACCTACAGGTTCGAAAAAGCTGATAGGCTTTGGTCTACGTGGTGGTTGGGAATTTTCATTCGTTTTGAATTTTCGTTCGCTTAGCTGATAAATAGTGAAAGTGCATTTCTTCCAAAATAAAAAAAGATAGCGAAGTAAATGGAATTGTGGGTCAAATTTGAAATCACTTCTCGGTTATGTGGAAGTTGATTAAACGTGTTGGTGTATATAGTGATGAGACGAGTTGATATTTGGTATAGTAAAATGTGTTTAAAACTATCGGCAATACTCTTCTAACGATCTTAAATTCGACTTCGGTTGACGGTTGCGCGTAGCGGCCATATTGTTTTGTACAGAGTTGTAACGGTGTTAATACTCCGAGGCAAAACAACATGAGTCATTCTCCATTCAAATCGTCCTATGACTCGTATGCCGTTACAGTTATATTGAATGTTTTAGTAGCTTTGTTATTAGTTCGAAATTAGCGTTATCAATAATATAGTAGATTTATACTCCGCCCCTGGTCCAGACTCCATTACGACGACGCATCGTTCAGGAAGCTTTTAATAATTCGCTTTTAAATCGTACGAAAACGAGCTCGTCCATGTACATTCTTGCAGACTGTTTATTGTACCAGAGGAAACTGCAAGAGCGATAATGACGTAATCATTTATTTTATCACTATAGAAGCTGCCTCCTAAAATTGTTAGAACGAAGATCGCATCGATTTCGGGCAATTTGAATAATCGGTTGAAATTCGAAGCGAACGACAGTGCAGTTTCGAAGAGTTTAAATCGATCTTGCGATTCAGGCACGAGATACGCAGTGGAATATAATTATCGTGCGATATAATTATCAAGCGGAGGAGAACTTTATCGAGAGAAGTTGGGTTCAGAAATTAATGCAAGTATAGAATTCTAATAACGGGAATTACTAGAAGAGATTAGCATAATTATTATTATTAGGCTTTTATTAAGGCAGAGCATTGGTAGCAGTTACTACGAGTATAGAATTTTATTAGCAGAGCTTTACAGCAAGCATGGAATTTTATTAATGAAAATTTTGTTGATTAATTTTTATTATTAGGATTCTATTCTGAAAGATTATTGGCAGCAATTACTACGAATATTAAATTTTATTAACAGAAATTATTACAGGAATTTTCTTACGAATGTACATTTTTATCAGTACAAAGATTAAGAAGAAATTATCAGATGAAAAATTAAATTATAGACATTACACAGGATAGTAACGTCTAAATTGAAAAGATACGAAGAATCTACCATTTTTCCCCCTCCAAACTTCGATGTAGTATTTCGCAAGTAGTCGTAGTCGTTCACTTATCGCAAAGATTTTTATTTTTAATACCTACCGCTGCGTATTTCGTTCGTAAAACTGATAGAAGCGCCACGATTTAGCTCGTTAAACTTATCTTACAAAAGTATCCTATAAAATGTTATAAGGGACGGACTGAAAGTTATCCTATGGAAGGGGATTTATTCTCCGCTAAATTGCCAGCCCGAATTCACTGTAAGGAGACTGTTTGATCGACCAGTGGCGGGGAGACGTGATCGCGAGAAACAAGTCTAGAGATGTGGTGACTGTTCTGTAGTTGTAGCTCAAGTCCAGAGATCAAGTGAAGTTCGTTCTCGTTTTATTACGGACGAAAGTGTTAAAAGGATATAGGTTTGGGTTTATTAATTAATCGATTCACGCAGATTCGATTTTCTCCAATATATTTTATCGCCTCGTACAACACGTCTTAACACACAGAATATACTCGGTCAATTAACACGTGGTCGACTTCTAAGACAAAAGAGCGTCGTTAGAAGTCGTACCAACTTGGCTTGTAGTAATTAGCGATCATGCCAACCTAACATTTCTCAACAGAAAGCTCGGTGTTTTTTTTTATGTATTGATCAAATCGAACATTTGTGATCAGTGCTAATTCATGAAGAGTTTTTCTTCATTTTTTTAATGATACACGTGCGTACGTATATAATGTATGTTTATGTATGTATGCGTTTAATTCGAAAAAAAGAATAAAACGAAGAGACTAAAATGAGAAAGATACTTCTTAGTGAGAAGTGGATGATGATGCGTCTTTATTCGGTCAGCTGGCGACTAATTTTAGTAACGGGAACAAAAGCTCAAGTAGCATTTGTCGCGGCTGTGTTTTGTTTGTGTTAGTTTTTCCAAATTATGCAAGTTTTCCTGCTTTCTTCGTTTTAAACGGGCTCTATCGCTCGAGCTTAGAGATCCAATCACTGTCATCGAATTTCGTCGAGTAATCGCTGTTTCTCAAAATCTCACTGCTTTCTTTTTCTCTTTTAAAGTGATAAATAAATATATATGCCGGAGATGGAAGAACATCGGGATTTCCCGTCTGGAATGTTGGGAAAACCCCAATATCTTAGTCCAGACTTTTACTACACTTAGTCCAGGCTTATAGCTACACTTAAGTAATAAAAATAAGAAATAGTTTTAATGTTCCAACCTGGCTTTATGACGATGGGTTCGGGTTCGAAGTGACATAGCGCGTCACTGGACGTAGCCACGGTCACGGGAGGGACGTGTACCTGACACAAGTATGGAATGATTATATGGCTCTCCTTAAAAACAAAGACTGACCCGAGAAGTGGGCACAGGAATATTTATATATTATTATAATAGTATATATTATTATAATAGTATTATTTATATATTCATATTTATAGAATATTTGTATATTCATATAACAGGGCAGTTTCATTTGGATTACGAGTTAGTTGGTTAGTCGTTGGGCGAATTGCTGATTGAGTTATCGAGAGAGTTATCCGAATCGTGTATTACGTTGGCACTCGTCATCCCGTGGACCGTGGATTCGTTATCGAGCCTGAATTCGTTGTTACCATCATCTCGACCATCCTATCGCCGCTATTACTCATAGCCTCTTGTAGCGTGCATATTTGTACAGTTACGTTTTGTTTGGCTCGTTTTGGTTGTGCTGGCGTTAATTTTTGAATTCAGATTAAATTGTAGTGTTGTCTGTTATTTGTCAGGGGTTGTGAGGCTCGAATTTGGTTTCTATACAAATTGTTAAAATTTATTTAAATTTCAAATTGGAACGCTCACTCGCGCTATTGGTAGTTTTAGTCTACGTTACGGCGCGTGCGCAGCGCGGGACGTGACATACCAATAAACATTAGCTATATAAATTGAGTTAAGGGTCATCGAACGCCCCAAAATTCCAATTCTAATCCGACATGTATTTTATTGTTCTCTTGTACAATGTGTGGAGAAGTGCGTCGATCAGCGACACTATTACATTTAAATTTTTAAATTTTCTAACATAATATTTCAACGATAAAATAAGTAAAATAGATAAAACGAAGTAAATTGATGAAAAGACGATATAAATAAGAGACACAAGGATATTTTGAATTGTTAAATTAGCCGCGGTGACGATTACACTCTCTTTTCTTTCCTTTTTTTTATATTAATATCAGGTAGATAGGTAGGAGAAACACAGCAGGTAGAGTGCAGAAATATTACTCGCAAACGTGACACGATGACAGGAATTTCTCAATTTCCAAGCTGAATCCAAGCTGATCAGGCGAACGTTCTTGATAGAGAAGTGATTTAATTTTATCTTGTTGGGTGTTGCACGCTGTTCACCGTACTCGACTTTAGCACATCATTCTCGTACGTCAATATTGTTTCCTTTTTACTGTCGCGAATCCTGAAACAATCACAGATACAAATCGTTATCGTTTCTGTACATCTTGCAGATAGTACATGAAAATTCTATCGAAGATCTCATGTTTTACAAATATAAGTGACGTCTCATGTCTTATGGGATCACCTACATACGATTTATTATCTATGATAAATTCTTTGTTCATTGTTCTTACCTTTTGATGGTGATCTTTTTGCCGTTGACAAATTTAGTTGAAACACTTATCTGTCTCATACAATAAGGAACGCGGCCTCTACTCAAATTCGCATTGCACCAGGTCAAGTTTCCTGGCAGACGTCGAAACAAGTTGTGGGTATGTGACCGCAATGATGATGGGAAAGCAAAGCGAGAAGCAGCTCCTAACGGGCCAAAGAATCCCGGCGTCCTGCTTCTGCATGAATGACTATGCCTGTTGAGTCCGCTGGGTACACTGACTCTAATAAGGTCTTTGGAACAATTAAAACACTAATTAATCACATGGTTCTTACTACTATTTAAACATCTGTGGCGGATCGGTACCAACAGGACGCCGACAGGTCGAGGCATCAACGCGGCGCAACACCTCCCGGGCAATCCGCGGATACCAACCGCCAACACCAGAGGGCTACGACGACAATGAGTCTGTCTATCTCGCTAGCGGTCGAATATACTGGCGAACGATACAAATACCGCACCTAGCGAGACTTCCTCTACGTCTAAGGCAGGGACTACCGGGCACGGAAACGCAACCTCTCTTTTCATCCGCCACACATCTATTATTCGGTTAATTACTTGAATACGTTTTTTTAAGTGGATAAGGTAACTGCATATTTATTTGCGTGCTCCAATATTTCATTCTATGTGTCTCAGGGTAACAGGTAGTTGGTGCTACACAGAATCACCGATTAAAGACTAGCAGAATGGGTTTACTTACTAGAGATCAGGTTCTCGAGAGGAGCATCAAAGAATTCTCTAAATACTTCCTCAGGGGATCTAAACATGAAAGGTGGAATATTGAAGTGTGCATTAATGTCGTTCCTGCATTGCCTCTCAACATTTCGCGTTTGAAGTCCTCCCTTTCCATATTGATCGTAGATGCTTCTTTTCCTTTCTGAAAAGCATATAAAACAATAAGCGATCATTACTAATTGTAAAATAAAAGTTGAAGGCAGATTGCTTAGTTTTATTTGTTCCAAATTCTAAGGCTTGTCAGGTTAGTAGAATACGCTGAATGATTGATAACATCAATCTGAGGTCGTCCACCGCAAGAGCAACATCATTAAAGAGGAAACGATCTCGGGAATCGTCGAAGTCGTAGACAGCCCTCGAAGAATTTGTGAAAACTTTAAGAGATCAAATACAGTGACGAATAAATACAGAAACTTACCGTCAATTAAGACTTCATACGCCTCGGATATTTCTTTGAATCTCTTGTTCGCTTCTTCCAGGTTTTCAGGGTTTTTGTCTGGATGCCATCTCAATGCCAATTTTCTATATCTGTAAGGCAATGCTTTGTTTAATCAACCGACCAGCGATGCTTCTTTATAGTAGAAGTTAAGAAGTCTCTTGACTCCCTCTAACCAAGATTGCTGATCGACTTCTAGATCAGAGCCAGCTGCCTCAACGGAGTTGAAATAAAAAGCCATTCAGTCTTTTCTCATCCATCGTATTTACCATTCGTCTAATAAAATAGCACCAATGACAGACAAGTAATCACATTTATGATAAGGTAATTCATTTGAACATATATATACAGGGTGGTTGGTAACTGGTGGTACAAGCGGAAAGGGGATGATTCTACGCGAAAAAAAGAAGTCGAAAATATAGAATAAAAATTTTTCGTTTGAGGCTTTGTTTTCGAGAAAATCGACTTTGAATTGTCGCTCGGTACGCGTGCACTTTATCGCGTCTCGTTATAACGGATCTCACTGTAGATTTTTAAAAAAATTAAAAAAAAAATTTAAAAAAATTTTTATTCTATATTTTCGACTGTATATACAGGGTGGTTGGTAACTGGTGGTACAAACGGAAAGGGGGGGGGCGAAAATATAGAATAAAAAAATTAAAAAAAAATTTCTACAGTGAGATCCGTTCTAACGAGACGCGATAAAGTGCACTCGTACCCAACGAAAATCCAAAGTGGATTTTCTCGAAAACAAAGCCTCGAACGAAAAATTTTTATTCTATATTTTCGACTTCTTTTTTCGCGTAGAATCATCCCCCTTCCGCTTGTACCACCAGTTACCAACCACCCTGTATATATATCTTTATAACACATATCCTCGTTGAACTTGGCTTTTTCTTTATAATTTTTTTTTAAATACTAATTCAATCATATCATAGAATATTAAATGCAAGTTAAACGTTCGAGTATTCTTGTACATTCTTCTCCGTTGATAACGGGCTGCTCTGCTCTTATTGAGCCATTACTTACGCCTTTTTGATGTCCTCGCTCGTGGCGGTTTGTTGCACGCCTAGTACATTGTAGTAGTCAGCCATCGTTCACAGTGTTTGCACTTAGATGTTAGGATTTAGGCGAACACCTATCGAGCAATGCAGAGAGGCGGTTATAGTAATTAGCAGCCATGTAACGAGACACGTGTAAAGATACAACTTTTGTTCCGACAGTCTAGATGTTTTGAACGAAAGGGGCATCTTTAGAAAAAACAGAAACCACGTAGGAAAGAAAGCTTGATAGTATAACGTACGACAGAGGTTTATAAACCTCTATAGAGGTTAGATCTCTATACCTCTATAGAGGTAAGACCTATATACTTCCACATTTAGGATAGTTCTCTATGATGTTAACAAATTCAATGAAACATTGTTTCGACCACTCACGGGGAGACGCAACCTCGAAGAAGCGCGTCAACGGGAGTTACGATTTGAATAATCGACGCCACGAATATAAGTAGTATAAACGAAGTATATAGCTAATTTGAACAGGTTATAGTATATATACTTCCAACAACTACGTACACTTCCAACACAACGTAATATGTGTATGTCGACTGTCAAATTACGAGTGAGACTGATTTCGTGTTACCGTTTGTGATTTGATGGTTGTGTAACTGAGATTTAGACTGTTCACTATTTTCGAGCTGAGATGTTGCCTAGCTGAGATTTAATTGTTTACTAGCTTGTCCGCTCTCATGTCATTACGGAGAAAAGCTCGGTGTGGGTGCGTTTGTTGTATGAAGAAAGCGGATTCGTTGTGCTCACACTTTTCGTTAGGGAAGTGGGGGTAACGATTCGCGATGCCCATTGGTTAGAGCCAACGTTAATGAATGTAGCAAGCCTCCTAGCAACGTGGCTCGAGGGTGACACTGACCGTGGGAAAAATCCGCTTTTCCCGTTAGATAAATATCTGCCTTCTCCATAATTTGTAAGAGCGCGCAATAAATCTAAGGATTATTCTAAGGACCATCCATAAAACAAAACACTTACAGGATTAGAGATACTTTCAAGTTAAAAAATTAATTTTATGGCGAGTCCTTAGGTTTAGTCCTTAGGTTTAGGATAACGAGGGATGGCGTGCGGATTGTATCATGCGACGGACAACGAAGACTTTACTATCTTACTGCTGCTAATTCATTCGGGAAGGGACCTTATTGCCGGCAAAGGACCATAGAATCAACAGCGGTTCGTTAAATTGTTCTATTTGCCCCCTTTCGCGGCCTCTGTGCCACGTAAGTAATAAAAATTTCGGCTTTTTCGGCAGAGAATCCTGCGAAGAAGAAACTGCACCTTCTCTCTATAAATTCTCTTTTAGAACGAATATCTTAAACGGTAAATTCGTATTTTATAATCCATTTGCTGTAGAAATTTTAAAACGTTCCAACGTACAACGCACAAAATATACTCGCGAAAGGTATCGAAAGAAGGTCGCGCAGGAAAGTAATTGTCATTTTCAAGTAACAACAAACAAAAATGCGCTTTAAATAGTTTTGTTCGTTCGTAACTTTCCTCGTAATTTTTTAGCACAACTACCATCCCTGTTTCACCACTTACCTCGATATTCTATGATTTTTTGACCACACAATTAGCCATACACTTGCATCGCCAGTTCGCATAACCATCGTTCACGCAGTATTTAATTTCAACCTACAGGTTTCTGAAATACTTGGAACGAAGGCACACAGCGATAATCACGCCGCGTCTCGCGCTGTTGCCATTTTAAGTAAACAAAGTCCTCGCTGGCAACCGCAACTATCCAAATATCTCGTTCGTCGCGCAAGGATCGAATTCGTGGCTGCTAAACAAGTCTTTATCAATTTGATTGTTCACCGTTGCTTTGTTCGATCTCCACTACGCGCGGACACTCGTCAAAATTTCAAACTAATTTCCATGAAAATTTCTCGCGGTGTTGGACAGTTCTTCCGCGGTGTTTGAAATTTCAACAATTTTTCTGAATTTCTGGCTGAATTTTTCGGATAAATTTGTCGCCGGTTAATCGATTTCAAGCTTGTTTCGGGTGATTTTTAATTCTACAAGTTGTGGCTGCGAGCTTCCAAAACTTGCATAATCGACGTTGATTTTAATATAGGAAACTTTCACGCGAAGATTTTCTGTCTGTCATTTTGCAAACATCTGTCCATTCACTGTCTTTATTTATTGCGTTTTCTTAGAAATTCCTTCGCTGATATTATCGAACTTAACATTTCTAAAATTTATACCGACAGAGAAACTAATAAATTTTTATATTTCAAACTTTCGGTAATAGTGAAATATGACAAGCACCTGAAACTTTGGTTTAATTGAAAAATGGCATAAAGTAACAATTTTGTTACGATGCAGGTGATTTGAAATGAGATGGTGTTAGATGTAAGTGCCCAAGTAATACTCTCGATATTCAAACAAAATGGTTTATTAAACAATTAACAGTCAACAGTCAACAATCACGCTTCTCGAATGTGTTTGCTTCGTGGTTACGCGAAGTGAGCCTTCGCACTTCGCTGTTCGAAACGGAATGAATCTTTTGTTCAAAATCAAACGGATTCTTTTCTTTGTTGCCCATCGATATCTCCACTACGCACGCGTTTGTTAGACGTCCGCCATGTTTTGATGGTATAGCGTTTTGTGTCGCGAAGCCGTCGGAAAGTTTCGTCGTCGAATGCCGCTACAGATAATTCGCGGTATTCCAATCTATCTTCGTTGTATAAGATTAAAGAACATGTAGATAAAATTATTTCCTCGTACGATTTAGTCAGGCAGAAAAAATCGCAGCATAGGAACAATCATGCTAAATATCGATTCTGTGTCTGCTCGCCGCGTCTGCTCTTCTCTTCTATTACTTTCGCTGTAATCGGCAGAAAAGGCAGGAAGCATCCTTCTCGGCAGGTTTTCCGCCGATATTCGGAGTTGGCAACAAGCCATTAGAACCTAAAATTCCACGTCATATTTTCTATTTGTCAAACGTTTGCATAATCGACACGAAACGATAGCATTGACATACTAACGAATAGTTGAGCGATTTGCTGTAAAGTTTCGACAATTTTTGTTCACTTTGTCGAACGCCTAAAATGCCAATTAAGTTGTCCACGTGGTTCGAGTTGCAAACTTTATAACGTGCAACGTGGAAAGACTCTAACTTCTAAAAAATAGCTAATGCGCTGTTCATATCGTAAACTTGGTATAATTTCATATGACAAACAATTATTATTACACGCAAAATGAACAATCTAACTCTTTTTTCCTAGGAAGCTCCCTTCCGTCTTGTCGAACAAACTTCAAACGGACACGTATAATACGTTTCAAAAAATAGCTTGCTGCACGAAATGCTGAGAGCTCTCGTTGCGCATTCTCGCCACGCGCAGACAAATATCCACGTGGCTCTGCGCATGGGATGTACGTACAACAGTAAATAATACATCTAAAATAATAAAATCAATGAATTAGAAAAAAAGGGCTATAGGCAAATATCTTACAATATGCAGTGACATAATCTGCAATTTATTATAAAATAATTGATCCGAACAGAATTTATTATAAAAGAAGGTTGATGAATATGATAGACATTGTCGAATACTAATCGAATAGAATCATTTAGTTAATTTTACAGTCAATTAGTTCATACTATTCGCTACGTAATTAATATCTGTATCACGTACAGCGATGCAGGCGGTATTGAAGAAAAAAAGCCATTTTATGTTACAACTATAACGAGTAAATTTACTCGTTTAACTTGAAAAGAATTAAAAAGGCACCTGACTTTTAAGTAAGCATTAAATAAGAATTTTAAATATCGCGAACAGTGATGTAGGTATTATTCAAGAAAAAAGAACATTTTATTTTATAATTAGCACGAGTAAATGAACGAATATCGATAACATAATATAATGCTTAATATGAATTTTATCTGTCTAATTATTTAATACCTTAACTTATTCCACAGTAACGTCATCAACTGCCGTTAGGCTTTTTTCTCTTTTTGTCCAAACTAATTGATAGTCGAAAACTAGTATCAAAGTGTGAATTTAGTCTTAGTTTGTAGAAACTATCAAAATAATAAAAATAGATATCGTATTGAATCGTTAAAGATGCCAATTTACGATAAAAATTAAGAAATCGTTCAATTTGATTTTGTTATAATGGAAAAACCGTCGTTTGCTATGTCAGAAAACCGTTACCGTTTGATTGATATCTCGACACCTTGTCAGGTTATATAAGGAACACACAAGTCGCGCACGAGCTCTTTTGTGCCTGAACTGCCGGAGAGTGAACATCGAAGAAGAATTGCAATATGAGGTAAATAAAAAAAAAATATCAAATAATAACATTGAAACTAGTAATTTATGACATCTAAGCCATTAATTTACAACACTTAAGTTATTCATTTATAACATTTAAGTCATTAATTTATAACATTTAAGCTATTAGTTTATAACATTCAGACCATTAATTTATAACATTTAAACTATTACTTTATACATTTAAACCATTCATTTGTAACAGTCAAACTATTAATTTATAAAATTTAAGCTATTAATTTAATACATTTA
Source organism: Bombus bifarius (assembly GCF_011952205.1). NCBI lineage: Eukaryota > Metazoa > Arthropoda > Insecta > Hymenoptera > Apidae > Bombus > Bombus bifarius. The sequence goes on along the minus strand of NW_022884519.1, from coordinate 674,232 downwards.
AAACATTAATTTACGACAATGAAACAATTAAGTAACAACATTCAAAAGATATATTTATAACATCTAAACTATTAATTAACAACGTTCAAAACATTAATTTATAACATTTAACCTATAAATTTATAACATTTAACCTATTAATTAATAACAATCAAACCATTAATTAACGACATTTTAAACATTACTTAAGAAAAATTGAAGCATTAATTTGTAATATTTAAGCCATTACTTAATAGCAATTGTTCTTTCACTCGCGGGGAGACACGATCGTGTAGAAGCGCATCAACAGGAGTCGTAAATTCCTGTTACGATTGTTCAATCGACGCCGCGAGATGATCGATCCCCTATTGCGTTTAGGCTAATAGAGGTGGTTAATTGAAGTGCACACTGCTGTAACGGGTTTTCAGTTGTGTTTTATTGAGATACTGTGTATACACTGAGTGGTGAATTAACCGAAACCGGGGTACGGTTGGACTCGGTTAGAACGTAAGATCAGGGGATGAGAGGGCGAGAGCGTAAGCGCGAATCGTTGCTGCGAACTGAGACTTCCCGAGGTTGCTGACTGACTGCTGACTGACTCCCTGACTGACTCACTCTTAGTTTTCCCCGAAGGAAAGCTTGATGCCGATTGGTCGTGACCCCGCTAAAGAAGCAGGACATGAGGAATTTCTCACCAGTGTCCGGGGTGATTTTATTGCTGGGGAAAACCAGTCGTTTCTATCCTATGTTTATGTGTTGGGTTTTCTCGTTCGGTGACTACCTGCCTTTTCCGAGCCTTTTTAATAGCATAACAAACTCAAGGATTTTGCTAATCCGGACATAAACCGAAATGCTTCTAGACAACTAGATTGCTCGACACACATCTGGAAACAATTTAGCTAGAAGGTGACGTTTTATGGCCGGTCATTGAGTTTATTGGGGGTCTGGAAGCAGGTAGGTGGGCCGCTGGCCGCCAGGTAGCGTTGGCTGGGGTTCCGCTGCTCCATGCGACGTAACAGCAATTATATCATTAATTTGTAAAAATCAAACCATTAATTAACAACTTTTAAACCATTACTTAGTAGCAATTGAAGCATTAATTTATAATATTTAAACCACTAATTTATAACATTTGAACAACGATATCATGCTAAAAACTGTTTTAATATAGTCTAGTCTAGATCATCCAAAACAGTTTTGTTGATCTGGACTGGACTAATACCTCCATAGGGGGCACCGTAAAACGTCATGGGCCACCGTGGGATGCGTGCGCTTCGCCTTAATTATTCATGAGGTAAATACATATGTTAAGTGCATTGCGATCCCATTCTGTACAATGATACTTATCCGTCTTGAAACGAAAAATAAAAATCTCTTCTCTCTTCATTCCCTCGCTTACCACACAGAAAAAATTGTTCTCGCGATTTATCGGTTCGCGATCAAAAATTAATCAGTTGATTAATCTTTGGAAAACGATACCAAGCCAAGAACTACGCTACAGTCCAATTTGGATCACCAAGAGCTACTAAGAGAATTTTGGATGATCTAGACTGGACTGCACCGTGGGACACCATGGGACACTGTTCACCTACATTTTTCATTATCTCCAACTTTTGAAGTAGCAATCGCGCATCATGTTTTGTTCTGTAACAGATTTTTTGCAGCCTCCGTTTCTACCATTGGCCTTTCAACGGTTCCTGCCTAATGTTAGTCTCCCTGATGATATTCGCTGGGATAGTGCAGCACGATAACGCCCTCTGTTTCTCTGCTTCAACAATTTATCAATTTTCATAACTTAATTATAAGCATATACTATTATTTAATAATTAATTATTAAATATATAAATCTAATATGTTCTTACACGCACAAGTTTGTTTTGCTTTCAAATGTAAGATCATGCTATAGTAATAAAAATTTTGGAATTTATACATCAATTAATAGCAAAGTAAATAATGATAATAAATTATATTCAGTTAAAGAAATTTCTCTTTCCATGATAGTTCCGCTATTAATTCTCAAAGACCATTGTAAATTGCTAACATTTTTGTCACGTTTTTCTATTTATTACAATGTTTGAATCATTGAAATATATTTATTAACAATTGTATGAATAATTAAGTAATATACCGTAATGATATTCTTACTAATACAATATTTTGTTTAATAGTAGCAGCTACACTCATGTAATGTAAAAGCTTTTCATTAAGAACATAATCTTATTCGTAATTGTTACTGAACATTGTCTTAAATACGTTTTCTATTTCTCAATCTCATCAATTTGACTGTTTGAATACAATAAATTTGCGCGCGCTCGTGTATACGAAAATCGAGTGTTCCTATTGGCGGAATATATTGTGAAGTCAAATTTAGCGTGCCTATTGGCGCAGAATATTGTCAAATGAAATTGAGTGTTCCTATTGGCGCATTATATTGTGACGTCATATCAAGCGCTCCTATTGGTTCAGAATATTGGAAAATCGTAGTTTAAACCGGGCCGAGAGGTGACATACTCCTGAAAGTCGTGGAGCGAAAATTCGCCTCGTCGAACGTTATCCTGTTGTTAGTACCTTCATTTCGACCTTATCAACGATTCTACACTTCTATCTGGTTCATGCACATAGTACGTTCGTATTTAATCAGTTATTGATTATAATATTAGTAAAATTAAATAGTATCCCGAAATTTTCTTTTACCTTTATCGTTGACTGCGTATTTGACAAGTTATAGTTATTGATCGTTCATATTGAAGATCTTTGAGGTAGAATTTGGATTCTATTATTACTTTATTTCACTATAATTGCTTACACTGTTGTAAATTATTGGTTTATTATACATTTATTATTGACTGTAATTGTGATGGTTAAAATTATCGATAATTCACATTACACCGACCTTTACCATAATCTGATCTGTTATTGCAAATTATTGGTTTTCTTTTGTATAGATTATTGGCTGGTCACATGACTGAAATAGAAAAGGCGTTCACATCACAAACGCCACAAGCGATTAACGATCGATAATTCGAACTAAAACAAGATGGATGTCATAGATGATTATTAATAAATCTAGTCGTTGATTTCTCATGTAAATTTGGTAACGATTGAGGTATTATAACAAAACAGAGGTACGTGCTCGACTATTTTCTCTTTTTATTGGATCAATAGTAATCGATATTTGCTACATAATTGCTATACAGCTTACAATTGGTATATAGTAACATCATTTTATAAATAATTGCATAATTTGTTGAAAATATTAAGATGAAAGAAAAATAGATTAAAGAAATCACATTTGAAATTGTTCACATATAAAAATATTTCGGGTATATAGATTATCGTTAATAATCGGATATACTATTAAGTAATTAATTAATGTTTTTATCTTAATATATAGCAAATTATGCAAATCATTTAATTGTTATTAGAAAACAATCTAGTACGAAATTATTATATTTTTGTATATTGAAATGAGAAAATATTAATATAATATAATATAATGAGAAAAATTTTTATAGTAATTAGATTTTAACACAATTTTATTATTATTAATATTTCAAATTTGAATAGAGTTTTATTTTTCATTACCTTAGACTTCTTTAACAATGAACGATATATTTTTAAGAACAAATTATAATATTTCATTTGTTTTGTTTCAGTTTTTCATAATTTCTACCTTTTCTTGTGCTTCGAGGAGGACGCAGTGATGCTTCAAACCTAGGCATGTAAGAATCTTTGCATATCGCACTCCAATTAATTTTATTCCTTGTGTTTTGCTTTAATTATTCAAAATAAAAAAGGTCTAATTTTATACTTTAATATCAGAGTTTCAGTTGTTATAGTAATTAGAGTACACTAACAATTTAAAATTTTTTGCTGTATCATTACTTAATTTCCAAAATAAATTATTCACGCATGTATTATTTATATATCTATACGAAGACATGCTTTGTTAAAGGTTTATCACTCCTTCCTCTTCCTCCTGCTTCCTGAAAAGGACCTAGTGGTGCTTCACAAGCCAAGAATGTAAGTAATATGTAAATTATCTAATTCTATTGCTTATATATCAATTTGCTACTCCTAATTTGAATATTGTCAGTATAATTTTAATAGATATTAATAGACATTAATCTTCCACTGCTTTAAATTTTCCAATTAATTAACGTCATATTTAAGAGCAAATTATAATATTCCATGTATTGTTAACAGTTTTTTCTATGATGGGATTGCATGACTCGTCTTTGATGACGGTCTTCACGACGACTTTCCTGGGCTACCATAGCATCGATGACTATGTTCCTCGCATCTTATCGTGAATCGTATGCATTTTTGTCTCTCTGGTCACTCAATGATGTCGTAGGACGAAAGGTCCGAATGGATACGGGTGACTGGTTGTACTACGTAGAATTTTTTACGAGCACAGTGACCGCGGGTATTTATTATACCCGTGAGTACTAACATTTTCTTTTTTAGGATAGGTCTTCTTGCACATCGCGTTTTTGTTTATGTTAATTACATGATACTGAGAAATTTTATATTAACAATATTAATAATTCTACTAACTGATAAAAACGACATTATATTAACAATTAATTTGAATATTTGTGATTGAAAATATACATGTATCTTCACTATAATAATCACTTTTAAAATTGGAATGTATTAAAAACGTATATGTACAGAGAGTTGCAATGATTTAATTAAATATTTCGCAGTGACAAAGTCGGACGCCCGCCGACTTTGTTGCATTAAAAATTGCGATTACATATTTAATAATAACGATAATAAATAATTTTTTATTTCACCTTCTATTCTCTCATGGCACTATTACGATGAAGTTAATTGTTTGCCATTCATTTTTGAATTTGAGTATTAATTTAAAATATACATATAGTGATAGTAGAATTCAGTCCTGCCGTACAAATATGCATAGAATCTTATGTGCAAGGAGAAACTTCGCGACAGATAAATTTTGGAATCAAAGCAACAAGTTTTGAACACTGCTTTTTGTATTTTCGAAAATGTGCTTTGACGAAGGGATTGCCTGAGGTTGTTTGCAATAATGTCTAACTTTGAATCAATTGTTAAATAATTTCTTATTCATTGTCTATTTGTTTCTTTTGTAATGGAATTTCAATAGTTCATAGAGTCAATTATTTGAATGAATCATTATATTGTATTGATCTTATTTATGCTGTTTTCTTTAAATAAGTTCAATATTAGCATTTCGGTAAATTATAAATTTAATAACCTAGATTATACAGTGATAGTAATAGAGATAAAGTTCGAAAATGCAAAGTGAAGAAAGATTAGTCCGTTAAATACAAATTAGATGCACTGATACGTTTTTTAGTTAGGATTTTAAGGTTTAACCCCTTCCCTATTTAATGCCAGGATCTCACTCACGTGCTCAAGATATTACTTGGGTGAGAGAAAGGCAATGAGTACGATGATCATTGATTTTATAATAATTTGCAAGCGACTGACGATGAATTAGCGTATCATGCACGACGTACTTTCCATAGCATATTTTCTGGTGTGTCTGTTAATTACAAGTAGGTAGGGCCGGGCAGGTTGGCACAGTCTCTGGTCGGGTAGACGCGCTTTCGTGTGACCAACTTGTTTCTGGAAATCTGATTTGAAAAATCACCGGTGAAATTGGCACGAGTAGAGTATGCTCTCGTCACTGGTTTTGACAATGGTTTTGGCCATCCTGTCAATCAGAATCCTCGGATATATCTAAAATATTGAATTTTTTCGACATTAAACTCAATACAACTGACATTATTTACAATTTAACTAAATGTCCAAATAAGCCAAGGGTCCAGTTCAACAACAAAAATTTTGATCGAATGTTCAATAACAAAAATAAAAAAACAAAAATCAATAACATTATGATTAGTATTTAAAGTGCTAGTTGCATCCTGTGAATTACCAGTCAGACTGTAATGACATGACAGACCATTCTCGATCTCGTACCTCAATAAATCTCACTTTTTCTAGATCACATTACCACACTGGGCGTATGTGAAAACACTATGCTAGATGTTATGGCAATAGTGCTAATGATCCTCAGGGATCGGTGTACTGATATCGTCATTGTCACTGCCATTGTCATCACTGCAGACATCCAACCCAACAGAAATGCAACTCTCTGGCATTTTTCTCAATTTATCATGATTGTATTTATATGATTGTTTACTATCTAATGTTTTTAAAACATACCTATCTCCTTCCAAAATCTCTGCTATTACAAATGGACCATTAAATTTTGGATCTAATTTAGTTTGATTATTTCTTTTCTCATTTTTACGTAATACAAAATCATCAAGATTAAATCTAACTACTTTAGCTGTACTTTTGTCAAATCTATCTTTATCATATTTAGCACTAATTTCAATATTATTTATTGCCTGCTGTCGTACATCGGAGATATCTACTTCCCTTTCTTCAATATTATCGGGTAGCAACAAGCCATAAGGTCTTGCTGCTGTCCTACCGATTAATAATTCTCTAATGGACTCGATTTAGTCACACGATTGGTGGTGCAATTCAAAGCCAAGAGCATCAGTTAGGACAGAAATTATCTTTTCATGTTTATCTGTCCAAGTTATGTTTTTGTTACCTAAAGTAGGTATTATACAGAGGTTCCATTACTTGTGAAAATTGTGAATTTTCGGAAGTAAGAAGCTAGACCTATGAACTGCCTGAGGTGGATATGCCACCATGTTGATAGCGCTGCTGCTGGTGTAAGATGTCGCTAGGAGGTATGATGTTTATTTTCTTTCTTTTTGCATTCGGAAACTTGGACGAATTGAATTATTTCCTTCTTTTGTTTTTTCTGCATTTTGTAAAGCACGTTGTGGAAAGGAAAAATCGGACTACGCATGCTGGGATTTGAACCTGAGTCCTGGCCGTTTGTAACCAAAGGCGCTAATCACTGCGCTATCATCGTGCGGTCCTAATTGTCACTGCAGGTAAGCTCAAAGCTTGTGTTTTACCCGGGTTGGGGCGAACTTCTCCATTATGAATTACATACCCAAAATAAAGTATCGATATTTTTAGAAAAGAACATTTAGAGAAATTGAAAGAAAATTCAACTTTTATGAGAGTATTTAATACAATGTATAATCTTTTTAGAGCTTGGTCTACCGAGTCAGCAATAATTAAAACATCGTCCAAATAAACAACAACGTACGACTGAGTGAGGTCACCTAAGGCCTTGAGAATGACCCTTTGAAGAACGGATGGTGCATTTTTCAACCCAAACGGCATTCTTATATACTCTTATTATCCATCGAGGGTAACAAATGCTGTATACTCAGTACAATTAGGATGAATAGGGATTATGTGAAACCCGCTGGCTATGTCTAGGCTAATAAAGTATCTCGCTTTTTTGCAATCCTGCGATTTGATCCGCAATAAGAGGTAAAGCCCGTATTTACACGAGTACGGGTTTTCAGCGGTTTTATTACACATTAATTATTTTTATTTTACAGATAGCGAGACTATTTTGTGTAATATTTACGTCAAAACTTTGGCTTAAAATTTCACGACCAATCATGATATACAGGGTGGTTGGTAACTGGTGGTACAAGTGGAAAGGGGGCGATTCTAAGCGAAAAAAGAAGTCGAAAATATAGAATAAAAATAAAACCACCCTGTATTTTAAATAATTATCAACAAGGACATGGAAAGTTATCTCCAATGTAAAACCATTAATACATACAACTGACAAAATTTGTGATGTACATTTAATACAGGTATTTCCTATTACTACTATATCAGTCATTCTTTTACCAGAAAATTTCAAGGCTACGGATTCTTTAATTAGGGAACACTCGGCTCCAGAATCGAAGTAAAATGGAAACGACTTACCTATATAACTGACTGTGGCAGGTTCCACCACGCAGGCGTCGACTCGGTGTTCGCTGCCGGAATTGTAGGTTCTTTTCCACAACAACGGACGATCAGCCGCGGCATGGTCCTCCTCATGACACTTGAAATACGACGCCTTTGACGTGCTTGGTTGATTTTCTTTTCGAGTTTGTATATTCTTCAGTTTCGCAAACCTTATTCTCTTACGGCACACTGCCATTTTATGTCCAAGGACACCACAGTAGAAGCACTTAATCCGGGAGCGAGATAACTTGCGTCGTTTAACTTCAGGGCTTGCTGATAAATTATTTGAAAGAGGCACCGACCACGGGTAAGAGAAATCTCTCATTAGACTTCGAAATTCTTCCTCATTCGTTACATTCCCTGCAAGTGCAATGTCTTTAATACGCTCATCTTCTGAACTCAGTCGAGCAAGAACACAGGCGTTGATTATTTCAGCAGGAGTCAAATTTTCCCATCTCGTCTTCAAGAAGCAATGGAGACGGAGGCCGAACGCTCCCAAGTGTTCGTCCTTCGTTGGTTGTTCCTTCATTATCTTCATAAGTGCCCAAGTTGTTGACTCGTTTCCACCAAAACGTTTAATGAAAAGTTCTTTAAATTTTGGCCAGGTAATATCCAATTCATTGACCATTACTTTCTTAAGCCATAGCATTGCAGAACCCTCTAGAGCATTAATTAAAACAGAGTACAACGCGCCGTTTTCTAAAGGATTTTTCTCCATAATCCGATTGGCAGCTGCGCACCATACAGCTGGATCGGAGCCCGCGACTTCTGGATTAAAACGCGGTAGCCACACATTTTTAGGTTCTGCATTCGAGTTTTGCGTGTACGACTGAATTAACTCTTGTATGATAATTAAAGAATCTTGCACTGTTAATTTCCCATGTATTGTCGAGTTAACATCGGGCTCAGGGGTGCTGGGCGAACTTTCACTTGGACTATCCATTTTTTAGTAGATGATAGTTGCTGATGATCGCTTAAGATGTCAAGAAACTTGGATCAACTATTACTGCTAACTACCAACTACCGGCTCTGACTGCTGTCTAACGACTGACTTTCCGCCATAAAGACGCTCCAGAGGAAACTATGAAGGGGTGTGTCTAAGGATACGAGATCATCGGATTCGTCGAGGAAAGCCTTCGTTCGAAAAGTGAGGGAAATGGACGTTGCTGTTAATTGGTTACTTTCTACGGTGGTGGTTGAAGAAGGGTGGTATCCGCGATTAAGAGAAAGCTAGTAGTATCTTCCCATACTAAATAATAGATTTAGGGGCTGTTAAGGTAAAGACTATTTGTTCGTTTGAAGAACCTTAGCTAGAGAAATCCTAAGATTTATAGCAGGTCCTTAAGCTAGCTAAAGGGAGAAACCGTTGGAATGTTTATTGTCGCGCGCCTCCACAAATATTTCTTTTAAGGAGAGCTATGCAATTACTCCATACCTCTGCTAGGTAAAACCGATTGTCCCGTGACCGCGGCTACGTTTAGTGACCAGTCTCACTGGTGAAAGTATCACTTTGAGCCTAAGTTCATTGTCATAAATCTCGGGCAGACATAATCAGAAACAGCTACTTCTAAGTTTTATTATTTACAGATATAATGCGAGTCAACAACCACCAAAACTCATTAGTTTCCCTATTACTTGACATGACAGTTCAAATCTGCAGACTGAAGAGATAATACCTTTTAGATTTAAGGGGGGGGAGGGGGGCTAAGGTTAATTCGTACAAAAATAAGGCATGTTTTTGTGAATTATTTGTGACGAAACAGTTAAAATCTCTTTATTAAAACCAATAGTACATTAAAGTATGACATTCGAAGAATATTGTATAAAATTTTCACGGAGAAATATTAAAAAATACTCCGTAAATTTTCTCAAAATCGGCTAATTTTCCCTTCAAAGTTTTCCAAAAAAGTTCCGAAAAATTTCGAAAAACCCTCCAGCGTTACCTAGGAAAAACTGTTACCTAACGAATGAACTTTGATCTTTTGATTTCAGATGATCCAGCACCAAGTTATCAGGGGCACCGCAATTCTACCTAGCCGCAAATTTTCGCAAAATCGGCTAATTTTCCCTTCAAAGTTTTCCAAAAAAGTGAAAAATTGAAATTTCGAAAAACAGTTTTGTTGATCTGGACTGGACTAATACCTCCATAGGGGGCACCGTAAAACGTCATGGGCCACCGTGGGATGCGTGCGCTTCGCCTTAATTATTCATGAGGTAAATATATATGTTAAGTGCATTGCGATCCCATTCTGTACAATGATACTTATCCGTCTTGAAACGAAAAATAAAAATCTCTTCTCTCTTCATTCCCTCGCTTACCACACAGAAAAAATTGTTCTCGCGATTTATCGGTTCGCGATCAAAAATTAATCAGTTGATTAATCTTTGGAAAACGATACCAAGCCAAGAACTACGCTACAGTCCAATTTGGATCACCAAGAGCTACTAAGAGAATTTTGGATGATCTAGACTGGACTGCACCGTGGGACACCATGGGACACTGTTCACCTACATTTTTCATTATCTCCAACTTTTGAAGTAGCAATCGCGCATCATGTTTTGTTCTGTAACAGATTTTTTGCAGCCTCCGTTTCTACCATTGGCCTTTCAACGGTTCCTGCCTAATGTTAGTCTCCCTGATGATATTCGCTGGGATAGTGCAGCACGATAACGCCCTCTGTTTCTCTGCTTCAACAATTTATCAATTTTCATAACTTAATTATAAGCATATACTATTATTTAATAATTAATTATTAAATATATAAATCTAATATGTTCTTACACGCACAAGTTTGTTTTGCTTTCAAATGTAAGATCATGCTATAGTAATAAAAATTTTGGAATTTATACATCAATTAATAGCAAAGTAAATAATGATAATAAATTATATTCAGTTAAAGAAATTTCTCTTTCCATGATAGTTCCGCTATTAATTCTCAAAGACCATTGTAAATTGCTAACATTTTTGTCACGTTTTTCTATTTATTACAATGTTTGAATCATTGAAATATATTTATTAACAATTGTATGAATAATTAAGTAATATACCGTAATGATATTCTTACTAATACAATATTTTGTTTAATAGTAGCAGCTACACTCATGTAATGTAAAAGCTTTTCATTAAGAACATAATCTTATTCGTAATTGTTACTGAACATTGTCTTAAATACGTTTTCTATTTCTCAATCTCATCAATTTGACTGTTTGAATACAATAAATTTGCGCGCGCTCGTGTATACGAAAATCGAGTGTTCCTATTGGCGGAATATATTGTGAAGTCAAATTTAGCGTGCCTATTGGCGCAGAATATTGTCAAATGAAATTGAGTGTTCCTATTGGCGCATTATATTGTGACGTCATATCAAGCGCTCCTATTGGTTCAGAATATTGGAAAATCGTAGTTTAAACCGGGCCGAGAGGTGACATACTCCTGAAAGTCGTGGAGCGAAAATTCGCCTCGTCGAACGTTATCCTGTTGTTAGTACCTTCATTTCGACCTTATCAACGATTCTACACTTCTATCTGGTTCATGCACATAGTACGTTCGTATTTAATCAGTTATTGATTATAATATTAGTAAAATTAAATAGTATCCCGAAATTTTCTTTTACCTTTATCGTTGACTGCGTATTTGACAAGTTATAGTTATTGATCGTTCATATTGAAGATCTTTGAGGTAGAATTTGGATTCTATTATTACTTTATTTCACTATAATTGCTTACACTGTTGTAAATTATTGGTTTATTATACATTTATTATTGACTGTAATTGTGATGGTTAAAATTATCGATAATTCACATTACACCGACCTTTACCATAATCTGATCTGTTATTGCAAATTATTGGTTTTCTTTTGTATAGATTATTGGCTGGTCACATGACTGAAATAGAAAAGGCGTTCACATCACAAACGCCACAAGCGATTAACGATCGATAATTCGAACTAAAACAAGATGGATGTCATAGATGATTATTAATAAATCTAGTCGTTGATTTCTCATGTAAATTTGGTAACGATTGAGGTATTATAACAAAACAGAGGTACGTGCTCGACTATTTTCTCTTTTTATTGGATCAATAGTAATCGATATTTGCTACATAATTGCTATACAGCTTACAATTGGTATATAGTAACATCATTTTATAAATAATTGCATAATTTGTTGAAAATATTAAGATGAAAGAAAAATAGATTAAAGAAATCACATTTGAAATTGTTCACATATAAAAATATTTCGGGTATATAGATTATCGTTAATAATCGGATATACTATTAAGTAATTAATTAATGTTTTTATCTTAATATATAGCAAATTATGCAAATCATTTAATTGTTATTAGAAAACAATCTAGTACGAAATTATTATATTTTTGTATATTGAAATGAGAAAATATTAATATAATATAATATAATGAGAAAAATTTTTATAGTAATTAGATTTTAACACAATTTTATTATTATTAATATTTCAAATTTGAATAGAGTTTTATTTTTCATTACCTTAGACTTCTTTAACAATGAACGATATATTTTTAAGAACAAATTATAATATTTCATTTGTTTTGTTTCAGTTTTTCATAATTTCTACCTTTTCTTGTGCTTCGAGGAGGACGCAGTGATGCTTCAAACCTAAGCATGTAAGAATCTTTGCATATCGCACTCCAATTAATTTTATTCCTTGTGTTTTGCTTTAATTATTCAAAATAAAAAAGGTCTAATTTTATACTTTAATATCAGAGTTTCAGTTGTTATAGTAATTAGAGTACACTAACAATTTAAAATTTTTTGCTGTATCATTACTTAATTTCCAAAATAAATTATTCACGCATGTATTATTTATATATCTATACGAAGACATGCTTTGTTAAAGGTTTATCACTCCTTCCTCTTCCTCCTGCTTCCTGAAAAGGACCTAGTGGTGCTTCACAAGCCAAGAATGTAAGTAATATGTAAATTATCTAATTCTATTGCTTATATATCAATTTGCTACTCCTAATTTGAATATTGTCAGTATAATTTTAATAGATATTAATAGACATTAATCTTCCACTGCTTTAAATTTTCCAATTAATTAACGTCATATTTAAGAGCAAATTATAATATTCCATGTATTGTTAACAGTTTTTTCTATGATGGGATTGCATGACTCGTCTTTGATGACGGTCTTCACGACGACTTTCCTGGGCTACCATAGCATCGATGACTATGTTCCTCGCATCTTATCGTGAATCGTATGCATTTTTGTCTCTCTGGTCACTCAATGATGTCGTAGGACGAAAGGTCCGAATGGATACGGGTGACTGGTTGTACTACGTAGAATTTTTTACGAGCACAGTGACCGCGGGTATTTATTATACCCGTGAGTACTAACATTTTCTTTTTTAGGATAGGTCTTCTTGCACATCGCGTTTTTGTTTATGTTAATTACATGATACTGAGAAATTTTATATTAACAATATTAATAATTCTACTAACTGATAAAAACGACATTATATTAACAATTAATTTGAATATTTGTGATTGAAAATATACATGTATCTTCACTATAATAATCACTTTTAAAATTGGAATGTATTAAAAACGTATATGTACAGAGAGTTGCAATGATTTAATTAAATATTTCGCAGTGACAAAGTCGGACGCCCGCCGACTTTGTTGCATTAAAAATTGCGATTACATATTTAATAATAACGATAATAAATAATTTTTTATTTCACCTTCTATTCTCTCATGGCACTATTACGATGAAGTTAATTGTTTGCCATTCATTTTTGAATTTGAGTATTAATTTAAAATATACATATAGTGATAGTAGAATTCAGTCCTGCCGTACAAATATGCATAGAATCTTATGTGCAAGGAGAAACTTCGCGACAGATAAATTTTGGAATCAAAGCAACAAGTTTTGAACACTGCTTTTTGTATTTTCGAAAATGTGCTTTGACGAAGGGATTGCCTGAGGTTGTTTGCAATAATGTCTAACTTTGAATCAATTGTTAAATAATTTCTTATTCATTGTCTATTTGTTTCTTTTGTAATGGAATTTCAATAGTTCATAGAGTCAATTATTTGAATGAATCATTATATTGTATTGATCTTATTTATGCTGTTTTCTTTAAATAAGTTCAATATTAGCATTTCGGTAAATTATAAATTTAATAACCTAGATTATACAGTGATAGTAATAGAGATAAAGTTCGAAAATGCAAAGTGAAGAAAGATTAGTCCGTTAAATACAAATTAGATGCACTGATACGTTTTTTAGTTAGGATTTTAAGGTTTAACCCCTTCCCTATTTAATGCCAGGATCTCACTCACGTGCTCAAGATATTACTTGGGTGAGAGAAAGGCAATGAGTACGATGATCATTGATTTTATAATAATTTGCAAGCGACTGACGATGAATTAGCGTATCATGCACGACGTACTTTCCATAGCATATTTTCTGGTGTGTCTGTTAATTACAAGTAGGTAGGGCCGGGCAGGTTGGCACAGTCTCTGGTCGGGTAGACGCGCTTTCGTGTGACCAACTTGTTTCTGGAAATCTGATTTGAAAAATCACCGGTGAAATTGGCACGAGTAGAGTATGCTCTCGTCACTGGTTTTGACAATGGTTTTGGCCATCCTGTCAATCAGAATCCTCGGATATATCTAAAATATTGAATTTTTTCGACATTAAACTCAATACAACTGACATTATTTACAATTTAACTAAATGTCCAAATAAGCCAAGGGTCCAGTTCAACAACAAAAATTTTGATCGAATGTTCAATAACAAAAATAAAAAAACAAAAATCAATAACATTATGATTAGTATTTAAAGTGCTAGTTGCATCCTGTGAATTACCAGTCAGACTGTAATGACATGACAGACCATTCTCGATCTCGTACCTCAATAAATCTCACTTTTTCTAGATCACATTACCACACTGGGCGTATGTGAAAACACTATGCTAGATGTTATGGCAATAGTGCTAATGATCCTCAGGGATCGGTGTACTGATATCGTCATTGTCACTGCCATTGTCATCACTGCAGACATCCAACCCAACAGAAATGCAACTCTCTGGCATTTTTCTCAATTTATCATGATTGTATTTATATGATTGTTTACTATCTAATGTTTTTAAAACATACCTATCTCCTTCCAAAATCTCTGCTATTACAAATGGACCATTAAATTTTGGATCTAATTTAGTTTGATTATTTCTTTTCTCATTTTTACGTAATACAAAATCATCAAGATTAAATCTAACTACTTTAGCTGTACTTTTGTCAAATCTATCTTTATCATATTTAGCACTAATTTCAATATTATTTATTGCCTGCTGTCGTACATCGGAGATATCTACTTCCCTTTCTTCAATATTATCGGGTAGCAACAAGCCATAAGGTCTTGCTGCTGTCCTACCGATTAATAATTCTCTAATGGACTCGATTTAGTCACACGATTGGTGGTGCAATTCAAAGCCAAGAGCATCAGTTAGGACAGAAATTATCTTTTCATGTTTATCTGTCCAAGTTATGTTTTTGTTACCTAAAGTAGGTATTATACAGAGGTTCCATTACTTGTGAAAATTGTGAATTTTCGGAAGTAAGAAGCTAGACCTATGAACTGCCTGAGGTGGATATGCCACCATGTTGATAGCGCTGCTGCTGGTGTAAGATGTCGCTAGGAGGTATGATGTTTATTTTCTTTCTTTTTGCATTCGGAAACTTGGACGAATTGAATTATTTCCTTCTTTTGTTTTTTCTGCATTTTGTAAAGCACGTTGTGGAAAGGAAAAATCGGACTACGCATGCTGGGATTTGAACCTGAGTCCTGGCCGTTTGTAACCAAAGGCGCTAATCACTGCGCTATCATCGTGCGGTCCTAATTGTCACTGCAGGTAAGCTCAAAGCTTGTGTTTTACCCGGGTTGGGGCGAACTTCTCCATTATGAATTACATACCCAAAATAAAGTATCGATATTTTTAGAAAAGAACATTTAGAGAAATTGAAAGAAAATTCAACTTTTATGAGAGTATTTAATACAATGTATAATCTTTTTAGAGCTTGGTCTACCGAGTCAGCAATAATTAAAACATCGTCCAAATAAACAACAACGTACGACTGAGTGAGGTCACCTAAGGCCTTGAGAATGACCCTTTGAAGAACGGATGGTGCATTTTTCAACCCAAACGGCATTCTTATATACTCTTATTATCCATCGAGGGTAACAAATGCTGTATACTCAGTACAATTAGGATGAATAGGGATTATGTGAAACCCGCTGGCTATGTCTAGGCTAATAAAGTATCTCGCTTTTTTGCAATCCTGCGATTTGATCCGCAATAAGAGGTAAAGCCCGTATTTACACGAGTACGGGTTTTCAGCGGTTTTATTACACATTAATTATTTTTATTTTACAGATAGCGAGACTATTTTGTGTAATATTTACGTCAAAACTTTGGCTTAAAATTTCACGACCAATCATGATATACAGGGTGGTTGGTAACTGGTGGTACAAGTGGAAAGGGGGCGATTCTAAGCGAAAAAAGAAGTCGAAAATATAGAATAAAAATAAAACCACCCTGTATTTTAAATAATTATCAACAAGGACATGGAAAGTTATCTCCAATGTAAAACCATTAATACATACAACTGACAAAATTTGTGATGTACATTTAATACAGGTATTTCCTATTACTACTATATCAGTCATTCTTTTACCAGAAAATTTCAAGGCTACGGATTCTTTAATTAGGGAACACTCGGCTCCAGAATCGAAGTAAAATGGAAACGACTTACCTATATAACTGACTGTGGCAGGTTCCACCACGCAGGCGTCGACTCGGTGTTCGCTGCCGGAATTGTAGGTTCTTTTCCACAACAACGGACGATCAGCCGCGGCATGGTCCTCCTCATGACACTTGAAATACGACGCCTTTGACGTGCTTGGTTGATTTTCTTTTCGAGTTTGTATATTCTTCAGTTTCGCAAACCTTATTCTCTTACGGCACACTGCCATTTTATGTCCAAGGACACCACAGTAGAAGCACTTAATCCGGGAGCGAGATAACTTGCGTCGTTTAACTTCAGGGCTTGCTGATAAATTATTTGAAAGAGGCACCGACCACGGGTAAGAGAAATCTCTCATTAGACTTCGAAATTCTTCCTCATTCGTTACATTCCCTGCAAGTGCAATGTCTTTAATACGCTCATCTTCTGAACTCAGTCGAGCAAGAACACAGGCGTTGATTATTTCAGCAGGAGTCAAATTTTCCCATCTCGTCTTCAAGAAGCAATGAAGACGGAGGCCGAACGCTCCCAAGTGTTCGTCCTTCGTTGGTTGTTCCTTCATTATCTTCATAAGTGCCCAAGTTGTTGACTCGTATCCACCAAAACGTTTAATGAAAAGTTCTTTAAATTTTGGCCAGGTAATATCCAATTCATTGACCATTACTTTCTTAAGCCATAGCATTGCAGAACCCTCTAGAGCATTAATTAAAACAGAGTACAACGCGCCGTTTTCTAAAGGATTTTTCTCCATAATCCGATTGGCAGCTGCGCACCATACAGCTGGATCGGAGCCCGCGATTTCTGGATTAAAACGCGGTAGCCACACATTTTTAGGTTCTGCATTCGAGTTTTGCGTGTACGACTGAATTAACTCTTGTATGATAATTAAAGAATCTTGCACTGTTAATTTCCCATGTATTGTCGAGTTAACATCGGGCTCAGGGGTGCTGGGCGAACTTTCACTTGGACTATCCATTTTTTAGTAGATGATAGTTGCTGATGATCGCTTAAGATGTCAAGAAACTTGGATCAACTATTACTGCTAACTACCAACTACCGGCTCTGACTGCTGTCTAACGACTGACTTTCCGCCATAAAGACGCTCCAGAGGAAACTATGAAGGGGTGTGTCTAAGGATACGAGATCATCGGATTCGTCGAGGAAAGCCTTCGTTCGAAAAGTGAGGGAAATGGACGTTGCTGTTAATTGGTTACTTTCTACGGTGGTGGTTGAAGAAGGGTGGTATCCGCGATTAAGAGAAAGCTAGTAGTATCTTCCCATACTAAATAATAGATTTAGGGACTGTTAAGGTAAAGACTATTTGTTCGTTTGAAGAACCTTAGCTAGAGAAATCCTAAGATTTATAGCAGGTCCTTAAGCTAGCTAAAGGGAGAAACCGTTGGAATGTTTATTGTCGCGCGCCTCCACAAATATTTCTTTTAAGGAGAGCTATGCAATTACTCCATACCTCTGCTAGGTAAAACCGATTGTCCCGTGACCGCGGCTACGTTTAGTGACCAGTCTCACTGGTGAAAGTATCACTTTGAGCCTAAGTTCATTGTCATAAATCTCGGGCAGACATAATCAGAAACAGCTACTTCTAAGTTTTATTATTTACAGATATAATGCGAGTCAACAACCACCAAAACTCATTAGTTTCCCTATTACTTGACATGACAGTTCAAATCTGCAGACTGAAGAGATAATACCTTTTAGATTTAAGGGGGTGGGGGGGGCTAAGGTTAATTCGTACAAAAATAAGGCATGTTTTTGTGAATTATTTGTGACGAAACAGTTAAAATCTCTTTATTAAAACCAATAGTACATTAAAGTATGACATTCGAAGAATATTGTATAAAATTTTCACGGAGAAATATTAAAAAATACTCCGTAAATTTTCTCAAAATCGGCTAATTTTCCCTTCAAAGTTTTCCAAAAAAGTTCCGAAAAATTTCGAAAAACCCTCCAGCGTTACCTAGGAAAAACTGTTACCTAACGAATGAACTTTGATCTTTTGATTTCAGATGATCCAGCACCAAGTTATCAGGGGCACCGCAATTCTACCTAGCCGCAAATTTTCGCAAAATCGGCTAATTTTCCCTTCAAAGTGTTCCAAAAAAGTTCCGAAAAATTTCGAAAAACCCTCCAGCGTTACCTAGGAAAAACTGTTACCTAACGAATGAACTTTGATCTTTTGATTTCAGATGATCCAGCACCAAGTTATCAGGGGCACCGCAATTCTACCTAGCCGCAAATTTTCGCAAAATCGGCTAATTTTCCCTTCAAAGTGTTCCAAAAAAGTTCCGAAAAATTTCGAAAAACCCTCCAGCGTTACCTAGGAAAAACTGTTACCTAACGAATGAACTTTGATCTTTTGATTTCAGATGATCCAGCACCAAGTTATCAGGGGCACCGCAATTCTACCTAGCCGCAAATTTTCGCAAAATCGGCTAATTTTCCCTTCAAAGTGTTCCAAAAAAGTGAAAAATTGAAATTTCGAAAAACCCTCCCAGCGTTACCTGGGGAAACTGTTACCTAACGAATGAACTTTGATTTTTTGAATCAAGCATTATAAACTCTTATAATCCAAATTACAGTACCACGCAACAATAATTTACTTATAATTCTCAATGAGAATTGATTGTAAAAAGTCTACCAAAAAGAAAAGTTTTATTATTTAAGTACAGGTAGACTAGATCTTCCCAAAAATTCTAAAAGAAAGGCGCCGATGTCCTTTCATCTCCAACATATAAATTTAACAGCGGCAATGATTGTTTTATTCGATTGTTAAAGGTATCATTAAGAAAAATCAGGTTGACGCGCAACCTTTTTACTGTTTCAACACTCTTTTGCGATAAATGTAAGACCAATTATATTCGACTATCCGTAAGTTTTTTTTTATATTTATTTATTTAAATTTTACAAGTTGTCCAGTAGGACATTTGGTGCAATATTATAGCTTAGTGGTACAATAATATAACATGTGGGTGGCTCCCCCCAGCGGGGTACCATCTTCGTGTTTGTTAGGTTATATCCTTTCTAATCCGTAAGTATGAATCATTTACTGCTCTACCTTGTCTATGTCACGTAAAATTTATGATAAAAAAGGAGTAACAAGTTGACCGTGTTTTTATAATTTTGTAGGCTTTTATTCACGAAAATGATTAAGTATAACATTACAATGAAGTTCAACTCACGGCCAAACTGTACACAAGACTAGACTCAAGCCTAAAAAGACTTTTCTTGGCCGAATACTTGCAGTTGTAGTATGTTGCGTTTGTAGGTGTTGAGGAGCAAGGGGCGAATCCTAAAGGTCAAGTCAAAACCTAACGGTTCGCTGTAAGATGGTATGGAATTTTTTTTTTTATTTTATTTATTAAAATTACAATCAATTCTCGCGTTGAGAATTTTCAGTAATTTTTCTGGCGTGGCGCAGTGACATGGCTGATTATTTATAATAAGTTAATACTTATTATAGATAAGTATAATTTATAAGTAAGTAGATGGTATGGAATGACGTGGATTTGGTTAGGTCGTTGTCACATCTACATGTGCTATTAGAATTTCCCTTTCCACTGTACTACAGGTAACATGTGAGTTAGCACTGCGTTTATGGCAAGCCATTTGGAGCACTGAGTTATGAGCAATTATTGCAAACATAATTACATCAGCCTATGCTAATATACTAACAGCAACCTTCTACATATATAGCAGAAATTTTGTACACAATACTAAAAAAGAAGATCAAAGGTTGCTATCCCATTTATTTACTTCTATTGAATGAAAGGTGATAGAAAGTTGTTAGAAAAGGCATAAAGGGATAGACTGACTCGAAATAAGGTTTAAAGTGAACTTTACAAATAATTTATTTTACACAACTTACATAAATATAGCACAATGATTGATCGAGGTAACGTGATGGTATTCGACACGAATACACTTCGCGTTGATTCCTTTTTATCGAAGATGGCGAAACAGGAAATCACCGCGACCAGGTGACGATTATTTTCAATTTTGAAATCGAAAAACCAGTCACGTGATTCGTTTCAGTGAATGTCGTTAGTTGTCGATCGTTCGAACGACCGATCGATCTCTCGAAGGTTCTTCGTCTTCTAACAATATGCGCACACCGTGGGATTAAGGGAGAAGAAGGAGTAAAATAAAGAGAATGGCGGAAGGGACAAGACGAAACCTATACGGGGCAACAAATACAGTGAGGTGACTTGGGAAGATCTCAGCAGCAGTCCTGTGGTATCGATGGTTGTCGTGTTAAAACGAACCGCGACGAGTCGTCGTAAACAAAATAAAAAATAAAAAAAAAGAAAGAAAAGAAAACACACTAGCAATGCCATGTTTCTGATGGAGGCACTCGTCCTTGCTCAGTAATCCGTTGCATCGGGACCTAAAAATTCAGACAGACTAGATTATTAACGTCCTATAATTATCCTATGCTTTGGTTAAAAAAGAAAAGAAAAAAATAATAAAAGAACTTGGAACTCTGCCGCGCTACGATTTTTATAGAGAATAATTATTTTTTTCTAATAATTATTCTAATTATTTTTTATGTAGAAAGGATTCAGCGTCGTTGAATTCCATGAAATAATTGATTCTTATTATAGTTTATAATTCGTTCAAAATTTGTTGGCTACTCAAGATACGATTGAAAAATAGTCGTCTACTATTGGTTTACTAGAAACTATTAACCATAAAATGGGGAAAATTGGGAAAATGTTGAGTAACCAGTTACGATTTAACAGACTGTAATAGTTACAATTTGAGCAATATAGTAAAATGACAATATCAATAGTTGTGATTACGGTAAAATGCTAATCAAAAGCAACGAATGACACTAATTATTATTTGTTCAAAGCATGGATTATTTCAGTAAGTAGCTCTATTAACGATCGATCGATTATTATCGATCATCGAGGCGTTAATTTACTTACGACTCGTTCTGCCTCTGGATTTGATAAATCCAAACAATCGTATCGATCCGATAAATCGCGATATAATCGTCGCGCTTCGAACTCATGGCACAATATACAACAGAACAAATGCATCGTGCATGCATGGCGTGCGTATTCAGGGGCTGTCCTGAATTAGAATGTTCTACAGCAGCGTTTTTTGTGATTTTTTTTAGAAGGGAAAGAAAGTAATGAAGTTATTGAATTTTGAGGTATGGTTTTATATATATTTAACGAATACAAAATAATTTTTTTTAAGTAAAAAAAATAAATTGTAACAGATTTCTAAGCCTGTTTCAGGGGCTGCAGTTTTCAATCGCCGTGAAAGATCTGCCTCGTAATCCTTGATTGAAACAAAAAACCAAAAAAGGATTAAATTATTATATATTTTTCTTCTGGGTGAACTAAACGACGACAGAAAAAAATGTGAAATTAAAAATTTTGGTGGATTTAAAAAAAAAATGTGTTTTTAAAAAAGAGATATAAACTTTAAGGTGCTATAACAATTATTTAAATAAGCTTTTTTCTGCGTTCATTTAGTTCACCTAGAAGAAAAATGTATAATAATTTAATGCTTTTTTGGTTTTTCGTTTCAGTCAAGAATTACGAAGTGGATCTTTCACGCCGATTGAAAAATGCAGCCCCTGAAATAGGCTTAGAAATCTGTTACAATTTATCTTTTTACTTAAAAAAAAATTATTTTGTATTCGTTAAATATATATAAAAAACATACCTCAAAATTCAATAATTTCATTTCTTTCATTCCCTTCTAAAAAAAATCACAAAAAACGCTGTTTTAGAACATTCTACTTCAGGACACCCCGTTCAGGATTATTAAAACAGGAAAACGATTCGCGTTATTCACAGGATACGGTCGATTACACAATCAAGCATGCATGAAATATTTTTATTCGCAACATAATGCAGTTGTGGGTCGAATCAAGAGGCAATCCTGCGTGAAATCACACTCTGCAAAGATTACGAACGTAATAAATCACATCGTCTTCCTTTTGGCAATCGTTCTTTTGCACTCTGAAATGAAACACTGACAATGAATTTTGTTTGTTTATCTTAACGTTTTCGCTATGCAAAAATACCGCGAGAACATCTTTGTAGATAATGATTTATCGCTGGTCTCGTTCTTTATAGATCATTGATACCCACCGATGGTAAAAAAGAACGAAGAAGACGGAGCAGTGCGAAGGTGCTGCCAACTGGCTTGCAAAAGGATAACAGAAATACGATAAAAACAAGACATACAAAGCGTTAATATTGATCCAGGAGAGAAGACAAACTAGAATCGCATCGTTTCGACCAGAGGCGGCTGGTTAGTGACAAATCTCAGCAAAGAGCAAACAAAGAGAAAAATAAATAAAAAGAAAACTCCGAATCACGGCTGACAGGATCGATTCGTTCGCGAAGTGAAGAAAATTGACAAGGAAATAAACAAATAAAAAAATTAATAAATAAAAACAATTACACCCGTGTAGAAGATCGGTGCCCGTTCGACAACAAACGAAACACACGAGTAGAATAGAAAAAGAAGAAGAAACAAAGACAAAAAAAAAGTAGAAAAAAACACTAGAACGATAGAAGAGAATATAAACAAAAAAAAATAATAAAATAAAATAAACAAAATATACAAAAAAAAATCAGGAAGAAAATGCGAATAGATAAATATATGCAAACGATATGTACCGATAGAAAAAAAAACCACGTAGCCTGTAGCCCCCCGGGCATAGTCAGCCCAGTCTTGCGAATCTAGAGAAAAGTTGCGCGAGGCTCGTCCGTGGACCGGTTGCTCGCGGCCAAACGCGGCCTCATTCTGCCCCGGGCCATCAGCAATGGTCACTTTTTAGGTTAGCTTGGAAGGGCGAGGAATTTGGACAGGATGACACCATCGAGTTGGTCTGTTTGTTCGTTCGCAACGTCTGTGGCACGCTTTTCGTACTTTTAATCCGTGGACAAAGCACGTTCACCTTGTACGACCATAATGGCCTTCTACTTTCCAGGACCTTGAAAGCCAACGATGGCACCACGTCGTGATCCACCGATGGTGCCGGAGGTTTAGGAGTTTTCCAAGCTTGATAGTACGGGTCTTCCTTGCAGGAAATTCGATCATGTCGACCTTGACGAAACACGTCGCCATTTTGGTCCGGTAACCTGGAATTGTCCGCGTCGTGAAGTCTCTTCCACGATTGTTCGCAAATTGGCGAATATTCTGGAGATGTCACGCCGCTAGAGTAATTGGAACAATAATTCTCGTCGTAATTGAAGGCGTTGCTCTTCAGAGGTAGGTTAAGGTATTCTTCAGTCGAAGAAGATTCATTGGTTTTCTCTGTATCTTCTAGAAGGATCGAGTCGTCGTTTAGAAGCCTGAACAATCTCGAGTGAGTCTGAGTCCTCTGATACTTTCTCATGTTTTTCGACGAGGTGCATTCCGAATCTGTATCCACTTCGGAGATCATGCGACTCATGTCCGAAGTGACGCCACTGTCTTCGTCGTCCGTCTCTTCTCGGGAATTCTGCACGCTCAACAGGTGCTTCGACTCTTTGCTTCTTTTCTCTTCAATACCTACCTCGTCTTTGCCTTTTTTTAACAGGTCACTGTTTCCTTCAGACTTATCCACTCGTTTCATCTTCGAGTCTGTACTTTGTAACTTGTCAGAAGACTCCTTGTTGTGTTGCGAAGATTCCTCTGCCAAGTTAAACTCAGAGACGATCACTTCAGGTTTCAGGATGTTTCTGTTGAAGTCGCGCGTCTCTGAACCAATGTCCTTCGCTGTCGCAACGTGAGTGCAATTATTTTCTTTATTCTCTCTGGTCACAGAATCATCGTTACTCTTCATATTAGCGTGTTCTTCTTGACCCTTGTTCGTCCTATCCTCTTCCTTTTTCATGCTCGTCTTTCGCCTAATCGTGAACTCTGTCTCCACAGTCTCTTCGCAATTGATTTTACCAAATCTAGTAGGAATCTTCCTCAAAGTAAAATTCACATGGGGTACTACAGGATCTTCGTCCTCTTTCACCTTACTTTCCGTCGTTTCCTCCTTCGTCCTTTCATTAGAATGATTCCTGTCCTTTTGTTTGCTGTCGAAGCTCTTCTTTTTAACTACAAAATCCACAGTAGTGTCATTCTTCACTACAAAATCCGCGGAAACCTCATTAGCCTTCTCCATCTGACTTCTACTGTCTTGGACCTTCGACTTTCTGCTTTCTTCCTTGCTATAACCTCTCTCAGGCTTGATGGTGCTGTCTCCAACGATCACTGTGGTCACATCTTCGTTATTTTCAGATACAGAAAATTTAAATCTCAATGGCAGACTCACGCTGACTGTTGGCGCGTCAGTATCATCAGGAGGGTCGTCAATGGCTTCGAGAGGCGTCTCGTTCCAGTCTTTCACACTTCTAGGCCCTCGGGCTCTAGGACTCTCGGAATCTGGACGCTCGACGTCCTCGTAAATCACGCTCAGTTGATGAGGAAACGTGCTGGTCTGCGTTTTCTCCACGTTGTCCTCCACTTGTTGCTCAACATCTGCTCCAGAATCGACATTGTTCTTACAGGATGATTCAGAATTTTCGTCCTCGTTGCAAGATTCTTTGCTCGAGCTATTTTTAGTCGGATTCCTCTCATCGTCATTTTCTAACCTGCCATGAGCATTCAGTCCCGTAGAGTACGCTAAATAAGAATCAGAGTCGTCGCTATCGGAAGAAGAATCATCAGAATCACTGCTACCTTTAGACGATTCGATGATGGACTCGTTGTCAGATTGCGATTCCGTGTCGGTGGAATCGCTGGAGTCACTCGTGTCGATGTAGGTATAGTTTGGAACGTTGACATTGAGACTTCCATTGGGGCAAGATTTCGTCTCTGGTCTGTTAGAATTCTTGTTATCCTCGTCTACTTCTGACACGATTATCTCACCAGGAATCTCCTCTTCATCGGTGATATTCATCGCAGTAGTACAGTCACTGTCTTTGCTATTGTTGCTGGCAGTTCGTGACACGCTGTTCACCTTCTCCCATTGCAGAACACCATTTGTACTATCATCGTTCTCCCTAGCAATTTTACTTTCCAGTGCTTTATTTCCTCCATTATTTTCCTGAATATTCTCTGCAATATCTGCAATATCTGTAATATTCGTTGAGTGAATTTTTGCTACTATCACATCGCCACAGACTTGTTCACAATTGTTATTGCAATTGTTATTGTTCTGTGGAGCAACTGGGACGATGTAAGGTGGGTAAACACCAGAATATGCGTTTTTATTATTCATCGGATCATACTGTGGATAAGGTGAATAAAGTGGGTAATTTTGATTGTAAATAGGAAAGTATACGTAGGCAGTGTTATCAGGATGATAAGGGTAAGATTCGTTCGCGACACCAGGATATGGAAGAGGGTAGTAACCCCACCAACCACTGTCGGGGGTCCAAAATGGAGGAGGACAGGGAGAGAGGAAGACACCCTGCTGATTGCCCGGCACGTTATTCTCTGTTTGGCAGTGGTAATCTGCTTGACGATTTTCTTGCGTGGCTACAACAAACAGCACAATGCATTCAGACAAGAAGTTCAACTGTTCCTATTGGGGTGTGATGTGGTCTTGCGTTTCTCCCTTTTCTATTTTTGCTTCTCTGCTTTTATCCCCTTCTTTTCACCCGCACACTTCCCTTTCTCTTATATTACACGCGATATTCTTTCTTTTTCATATTAGGCGATGGAAGAACGAGCGATAGACATTCATTTCATGTTCTGTTTAAGCTTGAGGCTCATTTCAAATTCACAATCTCGTTATTATAGATATCATGGAATATTGTTAATTCTGATAAGAAATGACTTGGTGGCTGAAAAAACCTTACCCAACTAAAGGCTACAGGAAAATTCCAAAAGATAAAAGATTAGATAAGAAATACAGTTCTTTGAATACACAACATGTTTGGTGAACTAATTATCAAAGAAGCAGTGTCTTGCGCACAGTATGTACACAACTTGTACTATTATTTACCAAAAAGAATATACATAGAATATAAGAAGATTATCTTTTACTAGCAGAACAACTTTTTTTAAAGAACATCTGTGTGTATTTAAATTTCACTAACGTCAGTATTCATGGGATATTCAGGAATTTTTATTTCTTCTAGGAAAAAATGTTCCACTCTATTATGTTGAAATATTGACTTGGCAACTAAGTGGTTGCAGACCTTGCCAATAGCGTCTAATGACAAAATCCGCAATCACTTAGTTGCCAAGCCAATATTACAGAAAACGAAATAAATGTCTACCATGAACGATCCTCCGTTGGCTGTGAAAAATCGATGGACAAGCGAGATGCCACGAGGATAAGCAACGAGTATAGTCGCGGACGACTACGAAAGAATGAGAGAGAGAGAGAAAGAGAGAGAGAGAGAAAAAAACGAGACGTGTGATCCTGTGTTCAAAGGAAACGATCGAAAATTGTGAACGCAAAACCAGCTCGTCGATGATCTTCGACGGGACACAAGCGATCATTACGTTCGAGTAGGAAGAACATGCTCGTACGATATTCTGGACAGATGGATCGTAAGTGTCCAAAATAATCGTAGTACGGTTTTACATGCAAATCGATCACTTGCAATCGTATTAAAATCCCAGCGATGATTAAACACGTGTGAAATCAATTAATAAGAACATGCAACATTCCCGGTTAAATTACCCAAAATCCATATATCGTAGCTTGCCATACTTTCTCGTGTATTCATTTCTAAACGAGGAACGGCTATGTCACCGTTGACGAATCGACACGTTTGTTACGACGATGATCGAACGATTTTACAAGCAACATAGTTTACCACGATACTACTCGATCGATGGAAATAGACGAATAATTCACCTACCATGCACTTGTATATGTACGACATATCGAGTGACTGGTGTTTTAAAAGACCATCTCAACAGCAATCATAAGTTTTTATTCGGCGAAAGAAAAGTTCGTTATATTGATCGTTGCTCGATGATCGGTGTGTCAATCGTTAAAATACACAGGAACGTCCAGAATGGGCATTGCGTGACAATTTTTCTAATGTAACTTCTGTTGCAACGAGTTTGTCGGGAGAGAAAAGAAATTATTTGAACGAAATTTGAATGGAACGGGGTGAGGGCTTAATCGAGCTGAACGATACCAAGGAATTTTCGTTATTCCTGTGAACACAGGATTCGGGAATGTTCCAGCGACGGCACGCAATCGTTACTTCAAGTTTTAATCATCCATTAGAATAGTAAAGACGCTTGTCATTGAACATTAATGTACAAGGGTCAATAGAAGCTTGTTGCGATTATTAATTCATCATGGACGAGTAGCGTGTTCCTGCATGAATTATGAACATGTTGTACGCGTTTCCTTTCTTCTTCTTTTCATTCAGAAGGATGACAGATTTTTTACGCTTGTTGGTCTCGACGATAAATGTTCGCCGATCGACACTCACCGACGCTCTCCGGCGCTGTCATCGCTTGTAATATCCTGAACGATCTGGAGGGAATCGCGCTGCCCATGTATTTCTTTGGCTCTGGAACCTGTTGCTCGCTTGGTGGTAAGTTCGCCTGCGTTTCTTCTGCAAATATTATATTTATCATATACATCTTTTAGGATTAATGAGAAGCTAATCTTGCTTCAATGTAATGGAGAGCTAATCAGAGAAAAATGACTAACAAGTTTACTTACCAAACGTCTTTGAATTCCTGTTCTGCTTCTTGTTTATGGCGGATGGTGGCCGTGACGCTGCAACGTACGATTTTATTTTATAATTTTATAAGTAGATTCTTTTATAAGTAGAATTTTGTTGTACTATCATTACATTCGTTACGTGCACACGATATGTATTTTACAAATACTAATAATACAGAGTTGTACTTTTATGGTCGATGGATTCCATGGAAAAGTGGTAAAAGTATACGTTTTTTAAAAACAAGATGGACACATATGAAACGATATATATATAAAATTGATATTTATCTATAGAATTTTGTTACAAATTTCCAAGCTTCCATAACGTTATAGTAATAAATTTAATGTTTAGAAAGATACAGAATTTTCTACTGACATTTCATTTTATCTACAATTTTCAAAGTCATGTTTTAACTATTTGTACCACTTTCTCTCTGAGCCTGTCAATCGATTGAAACGTAAAAAACTTACTCGTGTTCACAGCAGGAGCATCACCGGACTCCGTCATAGTCTGTAGGAAGCGGAAAGCTCGAGAGGGTATAGCACCACCACGATATCTCGGATCTTCCTCGTGATGAAGAGAAGATTCATTGTCGACTATAGAAAGAAGAACACGTAGTAATAACAGAATAATCAAACGATAAAAAAAACAGATCATTCTGGTAAAATACGATCTTTACTTTGTTCCTTGAATTTATTCATCAGAATCCTATCGTCCTCTGACAATTGAAGTTTACGCATCTGTTCAGTGTCCACGTCGTTCGTTGAATCCGTGTCTGTGATCTTCTGAAGAACTCTGAACGATCGAGATTGAACTGGACCAGAATCCGATTGCTGAACTTGCACAGGTATAATACGTTGCGCCATCCTAATAGCAATAACACAACAATT
The DNA here is from genome assembly GCF_011952205.1 of Bombus bifarius. Lineage (NCBI taxonomy): Eukaryota > Metazoa > Arthropoda > Insecta > Hymenoptera > Apidae > Bombus > Bombus bifarius. Next base: position 645,012 of record NW_022884519.1, on the reverse strand, counting down.
AATTCAAATTTATATTTTGACTAAGATATAAATTTATATTAGCTTCTTACTAGATTATGAATTTTTATAAATTCTTACAATATTATTCAATCTTTATAATATTTCTTCTACTTACAAGTCTACTTATAAGATAATTGTCACATTTCTGAAAATAAGCTTACACTTTCTGGTTCTGATTCTCAGCATTAGACGCGTTATTCCTAAGAATCGGTTGCGAGTACGAGGTATTCGAAGTAGCTACACCAGCAGGCTTCTTATCACTTCCCTCGATCATAATTGGTATAATGTACGCGCCACCTGTCGATTGTTGAGGCACCTGATTCTGGATCTGATTCTGAACTTGATTCTGCATCTGATTCTGAACTTGATTCTGCATCTGATTCTGAACTTGACTCTGAACTTGATTCTGCACCTGGTTCTGAACCTGATTCTGAACCTGATTCTGAGTCGGTTGTCCCCAGCGCTGCTGATGATGTGGACTCGCTTGCTTGAATTGATGGTGACCAGGCTCTGGTTTTACGTCGAACACAGACGGCCTATCCTCAATCTGGACACAAATGATTATTGTATGTTAATATACTATGATTTCCATACTTCATTTTACAATTCTTTCTTCTCTAATTATTCTTTAAACTCAAAGTTTTAAGCAATTCGAGGGTTGAAAGGTCTGTTGCAGCAAGAATGCAGCTCCACTTTCTGATAATTCGAATAAACCAACAAAAACCAATTGAAAATCGAATCATCTTGAAAATGTGTGAAATAAATATTCAACTAATATTCATAATAATAAATTTTTGTATTTTCGAATATGAAACCTACGCCTCTCTTTTTCTTCCAATAAACTGGACTTAAATATTGGAGCTGCCTTTTTGTTACTGCGTGTTCTTCTATTCTATTTTTCTATTCTAACAACTCTTTTACTTGCATTTCTTAAATAAAATAACAGAAATAGTTTTGTAGGTAACTGAAACGTTAAATCTTTAACCACCAAGAAATAGCACAGTCCAACTAAAGATCTGATCCATCGATCGTTGAATTTATCAAACAAATGGATTGACGTGAGTTACAGTAGTCAGCAAGATCGTGAAACTACTTTCGAACATCTGCCTCGCATGATAATAAACACTTACGCGAATTGGTATCATGCGTTCTTGCGTCTGCGTTGGATGAATCTGTTGCGTTGCAGAAGGACTAGAGAACGGACGTTTCTGTTGTTGATTGAATTGCTGAGGCTGCTGGTATTGGTATTGTTGCGGTTGCTGAATTTGCGATGGTCTCTGTTGTGTTGGTTGAAGCGGCTGAGACTGCGGCCTCTGTTGAATCGATTGCTGTCTTTGTTGGGTTTGTTGCCATTGTGGTGATTGTTGCTGTGTTTGCTGAATCGAAGGCGCGTAAACCGGTGGTGACGTTGGACTATCCGGCGAAGACGATGACGTGCTCTGCTGTTTGTTCACGCTCGAACGTTTCGCCCACTCTGGTAATTCTTCCTGTGGCTTGTTCTTATTCTGCAGCCACGGAGTTGGCGCCTTTGTCAAAGTCACTTGAGTCGGAGTGCTCGGACTCTCGGGTGTGTTCGGCTGAACTGCGATCGTGGACGTTACTTTGGTCTCTGCTTTGGTCACGTGTTTCGGTGATTCTGGTTGCTTCTCTGGAGCTGAAATGACAAAATTATGGCATTCAATTTTTTCCGTTGTCCGGTTACTTTAGATTTTTGCTCGATGATAATGGTATAGCGGTACAAAAATCAACGGAAGATTTGAATCGAGGGAGACACATATTGCTGTGCCTTGGAATACCAACGTTGTTTTGGATTGCTAGGTTCAAAGGTAAACGAACTCCGGACAAAACATTACCGCCATTATTTGTAAACATAAACCGCAGTTCGAACTTTTTACCATCGGTCGATACATGTAGACGAACGTGCTCTCTAGGACAGTTAGTATAGCGAGTCATGCAGTGGCTTACGGAAGTATTCGAACGCTTACACTTACAAATTTCAATTAATAAAACGAGCTGTACTAAACTAATTTGTTAAGACAATTTGGTATCTATAGCGACGGGAAAGTGTCAAAATTACATCAGTAAAATTTGAAAACGATTCAATAATACAGACAGGAATTATGATATTTTTATTAGAAACATTCATGATGAGTGTCTCAGAAAATTATTCGAACGCTGTAACACTGTTGATAACTGTTCATCTTCTTTTGCAACGAATGTAAACATCATTGCTAAATGAAAATATTGGTGCACTTGAAAACACTTGAAAACAAAGCTCGACCAGGTCGACTAAAGAAATTGACTGGAAGAGAGGAGAAAGTTATCATTCGCGAATTAAAAAAAATCCTATATACTACAAATAATCTCAAAGCAAGTATTGAAAGATAAAATTATAGAAATATGGAACTCCGTTGAGTGTAGTTTTACAAAATCATTGGTTTATAGTATGGAACGTCGATTGAGACACACTACTGCTGCTAAAGGTAGTCCAACAAAATATTAATATTAAATAATTTAATAACATACGTAGCGTTCAAATACTTTTATTAGCCAGTCATGTTTCTATGCCATGCGTGTTTCTAATAAATATATCAATTTCTACCTATGTTGTTGAATCCTTCTCAAATTTTACTGACATAATTGTAAGACTTCCTTCTTCCTATTGACATCTGCTTGTCTAAGCAAATTGCTTTAATGTACATTATTTCGGCCATTCAAGTTTGTATATGTAAGCGTTCGAATACTTTTGTGAGCCACTGTATTTGTGAGTTTTAATTATTAGAAAGTTCTGTAGTGGTGCAGAAACATCATAGAAGAAGACTTGACTTCTTGCAAATAGATTTAAAATTCTGAGGAAATTTAGACTTCACAATTCATATGCACAGTCTCTAGAAAATCTATTAAGAAATGTTTACCAGGTGGACATAAGTGGATTTGGAGAGATTTTTTTTTAATAAATTGCTTTCATCCAATCTACATGACTGAGTAGAGACAACATCATCAGTATTCTGTTCGAGGTCAAGTGTTTAGCGACTATCATTATAATTATTATTATATCTGAAAGTATTTAACTTGTTTTCTAAAAGTTCTACTTTTTCTTCATCATTTTCTCAACTACGCTCTCACATTTTTACCATCAAGTATACTTACTAGCAGGTTGAATCTTATTGGCAGGAGATATAGATGGCGTTCTATTGACAGACGGTTGAACCGGAACATTGGTCGGAAAGACAGGGATCGCCACTTGAGGCTGAACAAACAGATTAGCCCCGGTGTTTTGTGCTGGTGTCGGCTTCGGTTCAAGCGCCGATTTTGGCGGACCCTCGATTCCCTCGTCGTTCGCATTCTTCGCCACTCTGCGTGCCATTCGTGGGCTTCGAATTTGAGAAAGGTCCAATTTTCCACCCATTCCCGGTGTATACGTGAATGGTTTCTTATCCTTGGTCAGCATTGCGTTCTGAATAGCCGCTGGTGGTTCGTAAACATCGTTGTTAGCCATCTGCGGCCTTCTTGTCACCGGTGCCTACGATTCAACGTCTCCCTTAGCATCTTTGTGATCGTTAAATGTTAATTACACAGTCGCATTACGTGATATTAAAATAGAAGCCTCGCGTTTGGCAAATTTTTCCAATTTTTCACCTTCAAAAATACGAATATAGTGAGAATAGTATATTAAGTTGATTTTGAAGATATCAAATTTGTCAATTGCACAGTCGAAGATGTTATACTTCATACAAGGCTATTCTTCTTCGTCTTTTCCTTTTGTTACGCGTTTAAATTATTTTTAAATATACTGGAACAAAGAACTGTATATGTGGAAAACAAACACTGAAAGAAAATACACGTGGAACAAAGAGAAGATACAACAGCCTTGAGATCTCTTTAATTTTGGACCAACTATAATTCCTCGTGAAACATCTTTTATCTTAAATCTACCCTTTCATCGCGACCTCGCATTCTTTCCATAAATCCTCATATATATATGTATATGTATATGCCCTCGTTTTCTTCAGGCTATACGCTTCAACTTGACCCAAGAAATCCTTTCATCTGAACACTCACCATTCTTAGTTACCCAACTGAATAAACTGAAACACAAGCAGAAGGAGAAACACTCTGACACTAAGAAGAATTCTTTTTCAAACAATATTACGAACGATTCACAAATAAAATATTACACTTGAAGTTGAACAATTGGTCCAATCAACGCACATAATATTTTCCTTTTTGTCCTTCCTTTCGTTTGGGTCAGTTAAAGCTTCCTACGTCATGCCACTAAAACCCGCGAGGATCGCTCGCAACGAGCGATAAACGCCGACTGAATACGATCTTCCACTTACCTCGATGGTGTTGATCCTCATGGCCGGCACCTGACCAGGCACTGGAGGTGGTGGTGGCGGTGGAGGAGGCACGGGACAAAGTCCTGAAACGATTAGCGATTTAGTGGAATGCTAACGAGTGGCCAGCTATGCGGGATGTGTGCGCATCGTTTTCGCTGCACTTTCACACGTTCTCTATATGCCTCACCAGAAACCCCGTGGCCGACTCTACTCGTCAGATTTACCGCCGTCGTAACCTCTGCTTCGTCTGCCAAGAATTCCAGCAGTTTACAGTTTATAGCGGTATTAAAGGTAATTCGTAAAAGTATTGACAAAATTGTTTATATGATAGAAGCTAAAAAACGAAATTAGGCAGATTTACCAGCTAACGTTTATGGTTTGGAGTGATATAAAACATGGTTATTGTTTACCATCATGGAAGTTGACAGGTTGACCGTGACGGTGGCCATCAGTGACACAGGTTGTGAAATTTTTTATTGGGTTGGCAACTAATTGGGGATTTTGTCATTAGGTGGTAATAACAACATCCGCAATCACTTAGTTGCCAACCTAATAGAACGATCGAAGTAAGATGAATTTCATAAATTAACAAATTTTCAACGATGCGAATGACAGATAACATTGTCACAGGGAAAAATATACTCGTCGAATTGAGATACCTTCCTTCTTCTCTCCTTTCCAAAATCGGTATAAAATGTGCACAAATGTAATGTAATATTTCGCAAGAATAAAATGTTGTAGTGTAGCGTATTTCAATCTGTGGCGACTCCAGCGGCAAAATATATAAAATTCGCGTAGCGGTCGACGTGTTAGATATTGGACAGATTTATTATCGTTGTAACCTCCTCTTTGAACTCATCTCTCAGGAATTCGACGAGTTTACAGTTTACAGTGGTATTAAAACGGTAGATACACAGTATTGATAAAATTGTTTATACGATAAAAGTTAAGAAAAATTAATGTTACTTAAGAAAACAGTTACCATTCGCGAGAAGTTATTTTTCTATATTTTACAGTTAAATCTGCAAGTGTGAACGAACGAAAGTCTATTTACAGCGGGAAGTTTGGAATGTAACCTTATATGGGATTAAGTTTCGCCGTGACCAATGCGTGAACCGTAAAATCGTAATACGATGATCGTCAGTAAACGGTAAATTCGATCTTTTGTTGAACTTTTGATTCGTACTCGGCCCTCCTGTGCAAGTGGGCTCGATGTGGATCTCGAAGATATTGTGGGTTCATTTAGAATTTGTGTATTTAGAGACGTTTTGTGTACACACGGAGCGAAGCCGGCTGTTTCTCCTGTTTCCAGAGATACGGAAATCTCGTGTAGCTTGCGTGATGCCAAAGTAAATACTGTTTCTATGTTGCATAAGAATTTTTTTCGGAGGAAATACTTTTTTAGATATTTAAAAAATCGAAAATATTGACGATATTTGGAAAAAATTGTATATGTATGTTTTTTAACTGGTTTTTATAGGAATTCATATTGGGTAAGGAATCTGTAATATTGTTTTATCGATGGACTGCCAGAAATGTTTGTAAACGTTGAAACGACGAATCTAACTAACTGCATAGCTCGAACTTTCCGTTTGCTGGTTATCATGAGGCAGCAGTTATTATTTGCATACGTCGCATATCTTCGTTGCTACGTTTTACGAGCAACCAAGCCCGCGAATTATTTTGCTTGAACGTGGATACACGTACCTGTCACTAGGCCGTCTGAATTCCTGAAACGAGAAACATTTGATCACTTAGGAGGATACAGTCGTCGAAGTATTAACCCTTTGCAACTGATAATATTTTATCTCATATAAACAATTTATTTTATGAAACAAAATCTATATACGTATTTTATATAAATTCTTTAATAAAATATTCGTGTATAATTGCAAAGGATTAACGAGATTAAAAATGTTATGGATAACATAGATATTTTAAAATTGCAACACTTTTTCCTATTTACTCTTAAATTAACGTACGGTATTGAATTATTTCTTAACGATTATAGATTCTACAAATTTTCTAGTTATTTCAAAAAATATGTCCATTTGTCCAGGAATCACTCGATATCCATCTACGTAAACATAATTTTATTCTTTGAAACAAAATCATTGTGTTAGGTATATGAGGTTATGCAAACCGATAATAATATTAGGTTGGCAACTAAGTGATTTTGTCATTAGGCGATATTGACAAAATTCGCAATCGCTTAGTTGCCAACCTAATAATACTGAAATTTCATGAAATTTCTAAAGCTGACAGAAACATCTATTCATCGATTCGTCAACATGTACAGCAATGACAGGCCATAAACCTGACCACCATATCAAGACATCGAAGGCAATTTTATTCTAGCGAAGGCAATGAAGTTAACGCTTAGAGAAAACGGCTGTTCAGTTTATTGTAAAATCACTAACGTCACGTGTCTGAGCAATAGAATTGTGATAACATATAGAAATAAATAGGTATGACATGCGTGTTGATAAAGTAATGATTAGATATATGTATATATGTTCATTGTACGTGTAATGACTTAATTTAGATGATGAGTATCAGAGATATGTTTATATACGCAATTAAGACGACAGTGCTACATATTTAGAAGTTGTTTTCAAAGACGATTTCATTTGACATTGACACTCACAAATTAATTCGCGGATCGCAATTAAAGTCAATGTTAGGAATGAGAAGGTTAAAGAATGTATTGAAGTAAAAAATGTTCATGTTGAATAATTTCAATCATCCATAGGCAGACGCATATCTTTTTCATACTACATAGGAAAATTGCACTGTTTATATTCAAGCGAATTAATTAATTCTTATTCCAGACTTTAAAAAGATTTAGAAAAATTCTAACACGCTTATCAAACTTTCTACTAACAATTAGTTACAAAATCGTTCACGATGTTAAACATTCGAATTCTTCCCTTTCTGGCAATAAAATATTTCTTCCAAAATATTTCCAAGGTAAAATTTCATTTAGGTGATCGATTCAATTTGTCTACGTCAAAAGTCACTAAAAGTGTTTATATTCCAATATGCCATTGAAGATATCAAAAGGTTGAATTCTCGGGAAACTATTAAGCAAATGATCATCAGTAACGATCATCGCGATAATACGTATAGAGATACGTATATGGAGGATTTTCTTTAATGTTAGTTGGATACATTCCTGCGTTATCTGTGGAACGCAGTTATTCGAAACGTTGAGTCATATCGCGTGGTATCGGTATTTTGGTTCACCTACGTGCACTACATGACATTCGCGCACACCGAGAGCTGCTGTCAAAACGACTTGTTTCGATAGCTTTAGGATTGCGTCGGTGGTCGCGTTCCAATTACCGTTTCGAGGGCGCAGTTCAAAGTAACATTGAATGAAAGAGGTTATGGTTGCCGATGGAAGCTTGGAAATTTTTTACTTGAATCATCGTCTGGTTGGAAAGTGACTTTCATCAACTTTTTCATAGAATTATCAATTTCATTAATTTTATTCATTTCCATTTCACTTTTCCCATTTCAATATCTAGAAAATAAAAAAAGAAGTTTGTATTTTTCCTTGGTAAAATTGTCGTTAGTTTTGTTCAATGTATAATGTTGAAAATGACAACGTGAGTTCGCGCTCGCCATCTATATGCAGATGCGCTAGTTACAAGAAATAGTAACTAGAAAATAGTTCTAGATATAATCGATAGGTTTAATCGATAGGTGTTTGGTCTACTGTTTAGTCAGTCCATGTAAGAAAGTGCAATAAAGGTTGTTCAGCTCAGAACGGAGAATAAACTAATAACTATTGTGATTCTACCTCTAAATAAACAAATAACAACATATAATTTTATTCTTCTTCTCAACTTTAATAAAATTACCATTTTATTTATCTCCAGTATATACTTTCCAATCCAATTTCAAATTTCGGGTTCTTGTTTTAAGAAACTACTTTAAAACGACTTCTTCCAGTAGACGAGACTTCCAGTCATCACGACTATGTTTAACGACTTAAGTCTTTATCAATATTTTCATTATGTAAAGTTTAGCAGAATTCTTATTTTAAGATGCGATTTTATTGTTTAAGACACGAAGGAGGATACATTTCTTGAAGAATATATTTTATCGAGCAAGACAATTGCCGTTTAACTGATTTAGCGAAAGCACTAGGTGACCTGGTAAAGCAAGAAGTTCTAAAATACTCGAATCGAAGCATCTTTCTATTTTCAAGTGTGCAAAGTAGTCGAGAGCAAGAAGATTTATTTCCTGGGCGACACGGTAGCCGCTGCTGTCGTGTGTTTGCCGCCGGTTCAACTGAATTGCTTTTGGAATTATCAAGGAAAGAATGAGAAACGGTAACCTAAATATGTATCGTCGCGACCGCAACTTATCTTTCGATGACTCGACTATGTTTCATCGCCTAATCCTTTTAAGGAAGTCATCGCGCGTAGGAAGGTTGCTTCGTTTAATTAGTTTGAGAAACCCGCGACCATTCTCTTTAATAAATCTGTCTGTTATAAATCACACAAATGTCCTAAAAATTATTGCATTTTAATATTTTCTTTAAAATCTTGTTAAATGTTACTCTGAACACTTTGTGGCTCAAGTTACATATATACATATATAATGTTATTATGCAATAAACATAATTTATATGTATATATATATACAGGGTGGTTGGCAACTGGTGGTACAAGCGGAAAGGGGATGATTCTACGCGAAAAAAGAAGTCGAAAATACAGAATAAAATTTTTTTTAATTTTTTTTAATTTTTTCCATCGGGACAACGATCTACAGCAAGATCCGTTATAACGTACCGCACGCGTACCGAGCGAAAATTCAAAGTCGATTTTCTCGAAAACAAAGCCCCAAACGAAAAATTTTTATTCTATATTTTCGACTTCTTTTTTCGCCTAGAATCACCCCCTTTCCGCTTGTACCATCAGTTACCAACCACCCTGTATATATTATATAACGTGTATTGCTTAAGAAAGATATAAATTACATGTGCATTCACAATAAACATTTCTATTTGAAATTGGTTTTGGCAAAAGTACCATTACGCGACGGTACGACGTAGCCATACCATATTTTGTGTTGGGTTTACATTTTTAACATTTGTAATTTAATTTAAGCTGCTCAAAAGCGGTATTTTTATACGATATTATCTTTTCTTTCTTCTCCTGTCCTGAAAACTAGGTCGCAAAATAGGACAGATCGGTAGCCTACTTTTAGTTCCTGCGAGGTTAAGTGACTGAGGGAAGGGTGGGGGAAGGAGGAGTGGAGTGGATAGGGGATGTCATTTAGATTTATTTACAATATTTACATTTATCGTACAGGCAGAGAGATTGGACGCTACTGGTCCTCTCTCTTTTTTTTCTTTTTTTTTATGATTTCAATATCCACCAATACTTTTTTATGTTTTTTCTGTGTTTGCCTTTTGTGTCATTCTGCGTTAGAGCCATATTGTATCCCCACCTAGTATCTATGGTCCATTCAAATTTTCTTCGTAAAGTATTGTTTTAATTCCTATTTTTCTTTTTATGTGGTAAACTATGGGTATGGGTATGGGTATGTTTTCATCTTGGAGATAATTTTTTTCATCTAGGTATAAGAACGTTTCTGGGGGAATATGGCCTGTTTTGAATGTATTATCGTGGTACTATATTGATCTTTCGTTAAAATTGACAAATGTAACTTAAAATAGAAATAAAATGGTATCGATGCAGGTCGATAAATAAGCTTATAATTTTCAGAATACTCCGATGCTTTATAATCAATTTATGGTAGGTTTGAATCAGGGCCGGCGCAACAGGTTCAGCGCGTTCGCCGGAACCCGGCCACGCGTTTTGAGAGGCTCCGCGGTCTACGAAAATTACCCAATTAAAAAATACAAATTTTGATTAACTTTTTACAGAATGACGATACCATTACCAGATGCAAGACATATTTTTAGTAGCGATGATTTAGTTTAAAGGAGTGAAAAAATCATGAAAGGTCAGTGTAATTCCGTAAATCCTGGAAACTACTTTAGATAAAAAAAAATCCAGGCGCTTTCAGAGAAATGCACTTTTTAGAGAAATTAAACTACATCAACACTTTTTTCGCAAAAGTCATACAATGATTACAAATTTTCTACTTTCATTGAACCTTTTGCCCCTTGAAAGCGAATTATGCATGCGAAAAAATATTACTTGAATTTGTTTAAAAAACTGCTTGTAAACAATATATAATACGTAACAGCATTTGTAAATTAATAATTCCTCGTTGTAAAATTTAAATGTAGGATTTCAATGTGTATTCAGGACCCCCAAATTTTTGGACCCGGGCCCTCAAAAAGTCACGCCAGCCCTGGTTCAAACTATCCACGTCTAAATGCAATATTTCACCCTAACACGTTACATTTTTTGCTGCAGAGAATCATAGTCGATATACAGGGTGGTTGGTAACTGATGGTACAAGCGGGAAGAGGGTGATTCTACACGAAAAAAGAAGTCGAAAATATAGAATAAAAATTTTTCGTTCGAGGCTTTGTTTTCGAGAAAATCGACTTTGAATTGTCTCTCGGTACGCGTGCACTTTATCACGTCTCGTTATAACGGACCTCACTGTAGATCGTTGTCTCGATGGAAAAATAAAAAAAAATTTTTATTCTATATTTCGACTTCTTTTTTTCGCGTAGAATCACCCCCTTTCCGCTTGTACCACCAGTTACCAACCACCCTGTATAATACGTAACAGCATTTGTAAATTAATAATTCCTCGTTGTAAAATTTAAATGTAGGATTTCAATGTGTATTCAGGACCTCCAAATTTTTGGACCCGGGCCCTCAAAAAGTCACGCCAGCCCTGGTTCAAACTATCCACGTCTAAATGCAATATTTCACTCTAACACGTTACATTTTTTGCTGCAGAGAATCATAGTCGATATATATTAGGTTGTCCGAACAGTTTCTTTCGTTTCACAAGGTCATAATAGACGGACAAGAATTTCTGTTTTATATTATTTTATTGAATTAGGTATGATTCATTTCGTTCTATTTCTATTATTACGTTTGTGCATAATTCAATAAACTAATACAAAACAAAAAACATTGTGCATTTATTATTTCCTTATAAAACGAAAGGAACTTTTCGGACAACCTAATACATGTATATTCATATGAATGTAATATTACATCTACATTTATTTTACCACAAGACATTCTACTCGAAAATCAGTATAACTGGACGTGAAATAATCTTTAGATAATAGGAGCTATTAATGGTTAGTTTTGACGACGCGCGAAACGTTCGTGGCACGAAAAATGGCCAGCAGTCATTTCACTGACGAAATTGCGTGTAGCTTATGATGATCCGCTATTTAAAGAGTCGTTATTTTTACAGTACAGTTTCAAGCAGCGATCGACCAACTATCTGCTCGATATTGATAGTTCTCTATTTTTGCTGGTCCCGTTGTCAGTGTACTTGATCCACTATATTGTCCATTTTCTTTCAACAAGGTGATTGAACTTTTTATAAAAACTCGTTTTAGCAGTTGCGAAAGCTCGTTGATCAATAACAAAAGATCTGTCTAGTCGTTTATCAAGGAAGATTTACGATTTCTAAAATTCGCGAAATAAGGTAAATTTCTTTCCAGATAATGTTTGAATGTAATTCAAAATTATAGCATCTCATTGAGAAACTTTACCATTTCATAACCTCCGATTATTTGGGGTTAGGTTTCCAACTAACCGTCCAAGTATCATCGTTCTCTTTCTATATTATGTATAAAAAACAAATACTAATTTTGTGGCACATTTACAAGCATCTAAGAACAGTCTAGTCTCAAGATACAGAAACGTGTTTCGCAAAACAATGTTCGACCCATGGCAAACTCTCGATGGCGTGCGAAAGTCTCTTTTAATAATAGAATTTTGGAGATATGGCTTCGACACGACGTCGCTTTTTTGGCATGCTAATCGGTGCCACGTGTCTTCTTGTTCTCGATTCAATTACATATATTGCCACTATCAAAACAATCGAACCGGTAGAAAATTCAAAAAAATTGTTCGATTAACCCATTCCAACCTAACCCTAAAACGAGATCGTAATATTTGCAAGAAAAACGCTATCAAAATCATCAACCGTGAACCCGCCCTTGACTAATTTTAACATTGAATCAGACAGATGACGTCATTGTTATCATGACTGGAATCGTAATTCACGCGGTCGACTTTCTCGGAAAACGCGTTGATCGTTTCCACGCTGCAAAATTTTGCAGGAGAAACGAGACTGGAACGACGAACCAACTGAAAAAAATAATAAACACCGAGGGCGATCGAATAGTTTGCCTCAGCTTTTAGTCGATTCTAGGTGGCGTAAAATCGATTGTTATTTCTGCTGTACTTTCTCAATTATGCGAATGTTTATGCGAATAATCAAACAAATTAAACTAAATTCGTTTCGTCTATTAGATATCATAACTTGTACTTTTCCTTAGATGTTTTATATATGTTTCCACGTTACGTGCATTCTGCAGACTGTTCCATTGAAATGTCCCATAAATATGGTTTATGGCTCATGGTTTTCAATTTTACACCGAAGTTTCCCTCGAAACAAATGAAAATTCTCTTACTTGTTAAACGAAGATGAGTTTCTCGTATTTCACTCATCTAATCTTTTGTTTATGATTCATCCGTGGAATTCGTGATTTACATAAATCTTTAGAACCCAATTGGCACTCATTTGCGGTTCAGCAGTTGTCGTCGGTCGTTAAGAGTTAACCTACGTTCTACAAATTTGATGGTTCTCCGTGACAAAAAACCTCGTTGTAAATATAATATCAAAGTATAAAATGAAAACACGGAAATGTGTTTTCTGCGATTATTCCGATTAAAGGATGCAGGTTCTCGCAAAAGACGAACTTTCTCGGAAAAGCTCGGTGAGGGCGAGCGGTGGTGGCGCGGTGTCGCGATGCTCGGAACCCAGCCAACAACAGGCCGTGGCTTGTACCAATGTATTTAGGTAGATACGCGAGGCGTAGTTAAATTTAGCGCGGTTCGACCTGCGCGTTACCGCGCCGCACAAAATGCTTCCGATTATTTTATTTTTAGGGCTTCGACGCGTCGTGGCTCCTCCGCGAGCAAGGCGAGCACACGTCAGGTGTCCGATACCGAGCCGATCGGCGAATTAATTTGTCAAACGCTGTTTGCCTTGCGCCGGAAACCGAACAAACTAAAAGGTATCCGATCCAAGTTTTTCTACTCAATTATTCCAGTTTGATACAAAATTATAACTAAATCGCCTCAACGACGACGATTAACCAAAAAAAAAAAAACAGAGAAAACAAAGAGCAGTAGCCAAACAGAAAGAATGACTGCAAAATATTTCATCGACCACAAATCGTTCGTTCATCCGTGAAAAAAGAAACGAAATACGATCCTCGCTCGATGGTCGGAGAAAAAAGGCACGAGGCGATTATCCTGGAAGGAGAAAGCAATGGTCCGGCAAAAACGAGACGCACACAGTCTAGCGGCGCGTTGGCTCAGTGTACATCGGTGAACGGATCGATTGTCGATCGACGAAACTTTATACACATGGGAAGTATGGCGAGAAGACGAAGAATAGCTCTCGCGATGAAGAGCGGAGTGATCGACGTCGAAAACACGATGCGTTTAAAAATACACCGTGGCGGCCAGTCGGGCACGGCACGTGGCAATGAACAATTTTCCCGTACCCTCTTGATCGAAGGGTCGTTCACACCTGCGAATTTTCCTGATGACGAGGCGGATCGGCTAAGACCAATAGAGGGAGAGAGAATGCGGCGCGCCTAGTCACGTAGCTGATCAGACAAGAATGGAATCGGTTGGAGCTTAAACTGCGGGGCTCGAGCAAGGTTCCGAGACGTTCAAAATTGGATGATTCGTAGGCGTGGACCTAGAAACCCGTCGGTGTATTTCCATCGCGACAAACGTTCGTCGATCCACCCTGTCCCAATGGAGACCATCGAACGCGATCACCTTTGTCAAGATGAAATATCATTGTCAGGTTAACCACTTTACACTGGGAATTTTATTTCAATTTCGTTAGCAGCAGCTGCCAACGCTTTTAAGTGTTTTGTTTGAAATTTACTTTAACTAAAAAATAAGAGAATTTAAATAAATAAAGGAAGAAAGAAATTCACTTAAATACCAGTTTTATTCACACTATTGTAGTATTTTGTGATTTTTAAGTGTATGATATATCTTGAAACAATTTCCAGCATGCAGTCCTGCTTTTCTTTCTCACATTTCACGAAAAATGGTGGACATGAAAGAATGTCGAGTGGGTCTCGTGGGTCGAGTGGTTAAGGCTACGGTTATGGATTCGTTCGAACAATCAGATATATAGATCCTTCTGAGAGTAGCTATATATCGTTCTTGAAATGTTTTATTCCAACGACAGTTGGCTAGAACAAACATCTACTGTTTAAACCATAGCTTAAGTAGATCAGGGTGATCAGGTAAATTAGGGTACATCTTTGTGAATAGGAATGTAATTAAAATTTGGAATTCTGCTGGTAAAGCTCTGGTTCCGTTATAATGATGTTAAATAATACAAGGTTTGTTACTTATTTTCTTTTCACCGATGAAGAACGAGAAAAAGATGGCGTCTACGTGAGCTTTACACGAATTTATGACCTTCTTTCTTTTTAGGAAAAGTTTCACTGTGCAAATAGGTTAGAGTTGCTATCACAAAATCATATACCGGGGAGCAAATTTATATCGAGCTACATTGCAGGAGTTTCCATGAGATATTCAATGTTTGGGAGAAAGAAAGTTTGCATATTTCAAAGGCTCTAGGTTATGTCATAATTGGTCTTTGTAATATTCTATGTACAGTGGAGTTTTTTCAAAGTTCATATCTCATCGATGTTTAGCCTTGGGATACCGGACGCGTGTTGAAGACTACTCTGTGTCTAACAAAACGTCTAAAGACGAACACTCATGCGAACGAAAATTTCGCCGTTGACTGACGTCCAAGCAATATTTTTTGCGGCAGTGGCAAGAATCGGTTGCAAGCGGCACGTGCAACACTGGATGAAGCGTTGGCGTACGTCTGACTCTAGATGAACGTAGCCAACACGAGGTTTATGTTTTTGCGGAAAAATGGACGTCATCTGAAGCTACAAAGCAAGCTTTGTTTATCGTGCACTGTGCGCTACGCCAACGATGTAAATCTGCAATATGAGATGTGTAACGTAACGAATGAAGAATGGCGGGAAATTTGAATTTGTAACATGAACCTGTATCTCGTGAGAATTGAATTTTCGTGAAGAAATAAAAGACTAGGGGTAATCGAACGGTCCCGATGCATCGATTATTTCATCGAGCTGCCTGCTGAGATTACTCATCCACGTAGATATAGAATCTCGTCGTGGGTGGTAACTATAAACACGAGTTCCGCGAGCTTCCCTTCGTTCGATGCATCGTCTTAGCTTCTTATTTCCTTTAAAACGTCTGATTTTCTTCTTATTTCAAAATTTCTCCTTTTCTATTTTATAAAATGTCATTTTTCTATTTAATTCGAATTCGTTCATACGATCTGAAGTAAATACACCACTTCGAATCTCGGATGGTTTCATGCAATTTTCCATTTATTTATAACTTATTCTGCTCGACTTAGTTTGGTGTTGCCAAATTGGAAATTGTTGTGCTCAGGTGCATAATGATTTTCACTTTGTGTAATTGTACTCGTTATAAATAGGCCAAAGTTCCTCTTTTCCGAAATATGCACGTTCCAAACGCCTTACGTAACCTAACCTGATCTAATACAAATTTCGATCTCAGAGAAGAATTTTACACGTTCGATACGTTTCTTTGTTTCTTCCAATTCTATTTCATACACGGTGGCTATAACAAGTATTTGTATGCCATTGCATTTATTATTCCATTTGTAGTATAGTCATTTGGAAATATATACTTTCATTACGAAAATCTGATACTATGAAAATAAAACGTAGAACCTTAAAATAAAATTACAAAACGCTTCTTTGCAGACTAAGGGTACGTAGAAATATTCTTTCTAGCCACTGTACATACTTTCACGTGTGTAGATTTTTATTGGAATGGCGAAGCAAGGTTAGGATCGAGAAATGGTTGATCGATCGTGCGAGAGAAACCCATGCGAAGGAAGCAATTAATCAAAAGCAATATCGAACAGTCACGAATCACTGAACAGAGAATCTTTCGATGAATGCTCCTCGGTGTTTTCCTTTTCAACGACGAAATATAGGTCGAACAGCTCTTTCTTAGAATCGTCGCAAAGCCCGTCGTTCGAACTGCCATCTTCAACGAACGAGTTGCTCGCGATTTACTATTCTTTGTCGCTTTTGCCGCCATATTATTTAAGAACGAAAAGGTATCCAGTAACGGAATTGAAATACTCGAAATTGTAATATTTTGGAAAGATACAAAGCTCAGACCGATGTGTCGGATTTATTGCTTCTAATAATTGTTCTTGGCAGACGATTTTGTTTACCGATTTACTATTCCTGCAATTTTGAACTGCTTTAAATAAACGCACGATCGTGGTGCTAGAAAAAATACCATGAATGATGATTTTAAAATTTAGCATTTGTTAATGCTGCAAATTATACGAAAAAAGAGAAATAAATTAAGAATTTTCTACGGTAGAAAGTTTGTCACATAAACCAGCGAGGGCCAACGTTGCGTTAATACATTTCATCCGCCATGTTTTTCAAACAATTTACGTTATCAAATTCTGCTTTTTAGCAATTGCCGCGGTAAAAAAGAATTCTACATTTCTATGAAATTTCAAAAATTTAACACGTAATAATGTTATAATAATATATTGCTTGATGAATTCTATCGAACGTAACAAAATCAAGTTGCAACTTAGAGTAGGAATTTCGTAAGAGGTTATGTGAATTTTCTCAAACGTGAAACTCGGACCCCATGAACGTGAAACCGGGAAGATCCCGACCTTTCTCAATCCCCTAACGCGTTCCAAAACGTCGCCGCTATTTCTGTACAAGCTGGAAATGAGAATCAACTGCGCAGATTAGCAAAATCGTGATAGCCATCCTCTTACACGAATCTACCTCAGAATCTTCGCAAACATATTTAAACAAATTGCGCACAACCATTGCGCACTCCGATAGCTTTTAAACCTCTTCAGTCGCTTGTAACAAAGCTACTCTGTCCACAGAAGTATCCTCGAGCAACCCCAACAACGAAGCTGAGGAAGCCGAATCGAAACAGCAAAAAGAGCAAGCAGGTCCTTCTCACCGGACGAGTCCTTCCGAACGCCAAACTAGAAACCAGTTTCACCTATCCTACCATTTCTGGTCACCAGAAACTTTCCTTTTTATATACAAATCACAAAATCCTCGAGAACTGGTATCTCTAGAACGGAAACACGAAAATCAACCAGGATATACGTTTTTAGATTTTATTATACTTACATAATTGAGTAGTTTTCAGAAAAAAATGGGATACACATCTACGACAAATACATGGCCAGTTAATGTATTTTATGATGAAAGAGTCGGATTATTATGAAATTTGTAAACGCAAAAGGAACAAGACGGTTTAAGAATTTTTATTACGATTATCACGATAGCATTCGTGGCATCTTTCTAAGATCCTCGTTAGCTCGACGATCACGCGTTTATTTAAAGCAGTAGCTAATATTGGAAAACAAGAACCAAGGCTTGCGATACAATTTTCTAATTCACCGTTATGTCTTACGAGTGCCCTTCCCAGAAAGCTGTTCAATTATTTTTTCAGGATCTTCGAACAACACGCTAGACTATAGCAAAGTTTACATGAAAGCAACAAGCGGTAGATTCAAGATATCTATCGTTTAACTATAGCAATTTGCTGTTTCAGGACAAAAAGATCTATGTTAGGTATCCGAGGATTAGCGGAACAGCCACAATCAAAGAAAAAACTCCCTAGAGCCTCGTGTCAGCGAAATGAAATATCAACGATCGAGAACCCTTCGACGCTTTATCTACTTCATCTGCCTATTTTTCTTTGTCTGTTTTACGAGATAGGAGGAAAAGGAAAATCCACGCTTACCCCACGAACGTCGAGGTGCTCATACTCGGATAGGGTTCGATATCCGCCGCAGACGATACGAAATCCGGTGTGCCGGGTTAAGCTCGCGCCGCCTCGTGCCGCTTTCCACCAGCCGACAGGAACCGGTTCTCTTTCTGGCTGGCCGTACCTGTTCCACGGAGGTCCGTGAGCGTACGAGGAGGTGGAAGGTAACGGATCTGGAAAGGGACGAGCAGCACCGATGTCGACACTAGCACGCGCCCGCTGCTACTGCTGGCTGACCACGATCACCCGGATCGTGGACCACGCTCGGATTCCGCCACCATTCCTCTTTGTCGCCGCGATACGCTACACGCTGTGGCGCGATCGGACAAACCGAGATATTCACGCATAGTCGACGTGAAAGATCGGTTGCAGGTGAACAGGGGCGGCTTGAGATCGAAAGGGGCTAATTTTTAATATTCCGAATGTAAATAATAAAGACGAAGGATTTGAGGATCTGCTGCGTTGAATTTGGTGGATTTTGTATTTTTCAATTGACGACCAACGGATGGCTTTCGTTATTGTCAGATGGGAAATGACGAAGCTTCGAGAGTTTCGCAGAAAAAAGTAGATTTTGTTTGAAAAGATTTTTGACGTTGCAGGCTGGAAAATAATGATTAGAAGGATCTGTTGCAACTAACTTTGTGAATTTTACTTAGGTGCGAAGGAGAAATGGATTAAGTTTGAAAAAGATAGAATTCAGGTGCTATAAGGTGTAAGAGATATAGGTTAGAAAATTTGGGAAATTGAAATTTGAAGAAAAGCACGGAGGATCTTGTGCAATGAATAAGAAATAAGCGAATGTTGATGGGAATGTAAAAGTGAAATGCATTGAAAGTTAATTGGAAACTAAAATTATTTTTGAGAAAAATTTATGTCTCTCTGAATTGCAGATTGAACTATTAAATGATAAAATTGTATATGAAAAAAGAAATGGTTTTCTAGATGGATAGTCCAAGGGAATAATGAGTTGTATTAAAACGACGAAAGGTTTCTCGGTTGACGAATAAAGCTATAATGAAAAACGATATTTCGTAATCTGTTAGATTTTGTCGAGGTGGTTTCTTTATCCACAGCCAGTCATCCATGACGAAATAGAACGACAGTAGATATCACTCTCGTATTCTCACTTTCTTCTCACGAAATATGAATAGAAGAAATCTTCTATTCTCTTTCCCCTACATATACAGAATAAAAAATAAAAAAAACGAAATAGCGTTTAATAAAAAGTCGGTGGCAATAAATGCAGCAAGCGAAGTTTCTAATTTCTTGTCCGATCGAGCGTAACCGTAACGCAATTCCACGTAATCGGGCAAACATTAATTTCACCAGCGCTTAAACAAGAAGAAATTTAATTACAAACCATATAACAATTCAGTACCACTTATATACTAAATAACTTTACGATGGAAGTAAAATATAAACGATTAAAATATATTATATTTTTATCAATTAAAATACCCCTAGCGACCTTTAGATCCGAGTTTCGTATATGAACATTAATTCTATTTTTAATCGAAGAGTTCTACAAGCGATTAAGCATCGTCAAATCTATCAAGAAGATACAAAAACAACATCTTTAAATCCCCTTACTCGCTACGATCTTATCAAACTCTTCTTCGTGTTCGGAAGTACTCAGCATGTACGCCGGAAGTGTGAATCCAAGAACCTTATCAAACACAGGTTTAGTCTCTGCTGCGAATTCGTAAGGTTCAACCTCCTTGGATCTTTCAACCTCTCCAGAATCCTTCTCCTTGTCTGCTTGTTCTCGTTTTACGTATGCTCCTTCACTTGCGGCAGCTTCTGGTTCGATAGGAAGATCATGCAGAAGATGTTGGGCGATGATTGACCTGGGAACCTTTTTGGTAGGCTCTACATGGTATTCTTTCCCTTCTCGATAATCCGATTTATCGACAGATGGTTCTTCAGAAGTTACAAAAGCGCACTCTTCCTTTTGGAAACCTTTTTCGTCGACACATTGGTAGCAAGTCATTTTGTCACGCATCAACTTCTTACAGTTGGAACGATCTTCCTTCTGGAACTCCTGAAGAACCTTCTGAATCTCTGCCTTCTTCTTGAACGCATCGTAGAAGCCTACGTCGCTTTTCTTTAAAGCAGATTTCGCTGATTCCTCTTTTGCTTCCGATTGCCTTGTCTGATCAGAAACCGAAAATTCGTCTTTGATATCGCTGTCGGTAACGTAGGGCATCTTCTTAGAAGAATAATCATAGCCTGGACTTTCGTAAGGCTCCTTGGACTCTTTCTTCTCGGATCCGTCGTAAGATTTGTCTTTCGATTCAGTTGGGCTACCAAATGATTTAGATTTCGAATACGAATAACTCTTGTCATTTGGTAGATACTTGTACGAACATTGTTCAGAGTTACTTCCGGTCTTTGGGTCTTTACAGACCTTGCAAGTCATAGAATCCTTTTGAACCTCTTTGCAATGACTTGGTTCGATGCTTTCAGCCACTCTTTCTGACTCTGATTTAGATCTTTCATAGCCAGATAAAGATTCATCCTCGTCAGAGGCGGACTTAGCTTCCTGAGAACCACCCTGGCTATAATTCGACTTGGATTCGTCGCCTTTGAAGTAAGAACTCGATGGAGCGGAATGACTTTTCTCGTAGTAACTTTCAGGAATAGTATAGTCTTTGCTGTAATCCTCAGGTTCGCTTCGTGATTCCTCAGGTTCACTTCGTGATTCCTCAGACGACTTGTCTTCTTTGTCACTAGCATCTCTCTTATCGTTATTTCCGGAAGAACTGTCAGGGTATCCAAAGCTTCTTGATTTACTATATTTATAGACCTTGTCATCTGGCTCATAAGTATACGAGCATCTCTCGTAATTTCCACCTGTTTTGGGATCTTTACAGATAGTACAAGTCTTCGTGCCCTTTTGCACCTTCTTGCAATTATCAGACGAGTCCTTGGTTTCTTCGAGAGATTTTCCCTCTGGTTCTTCCTTATCGACGTAACCGAAACGTTCCTTAACCGGTTTATTTGCCGAATATTCTTTGTCATATCTCTTTCCGTCCTTATTATCATTCTTCTCAGCTTCAGTGTTCTTAAATGTCTCGGGATTCTTATGTGAGCTAGATTTACTATAAGCGTATCTCTTCTCATTAGGCTGTCGAACATACGAACATTGTTCGTACTTTGCATTGCTCTTGGTATTCTTACACACCATGCACACCATGGAATCCTTCACCACTTTCTCGCATTTTTCATCTTTATTTTTATACTCTGCCGGAACATCATCCGTGGCGTCGGAGAAAATCTTCTCGTTAAATCTGTACGGATTATCGTGTCTTCCGTAATCACCGGAATTTTTAAAACCAGAAAAAGCTTCTTCAGAGTTGGATCTCCTACTTCTGAACACTGAAGGTGGCACTGCTATCTTTTCCACGTTGCTAGAATCGGTCAATGGTTGAGAATGATAGGAGCATTGCTCGTAAGTGGCGCCACTTTTCGGATTCTTACATTTGTAACAGACCATGCTATTCTTCGCGTCGCTGTTCTTATTAACTCGTTTCTTCCTGATCTCTTGACAATACGGAACACCGGATTTCATCACCATGTCCTTGTACTTTTGCGAATCTTTGTTCGTTATGGTGTAAAACGGTGATATCACTTTCTTGAAGTTCTTGTTCTCCGTGGGGACTTTCTTAGTGGCGGAACTCGAGTACCATTCTCTAGGCTTGTCGAAGGACTCGGCAGAATCCAACGAACGGTGCTTTTTTCTGGACTCTAAGAAACGACTGTAAGATGACGAGTGGTCTGAAGAGGCGGATTCGCTAGGAATCTCGCGATTTGCGCGAATCCATGGATAATCGTCGACGTATAAGGCTTTGTAGAATTCGGCATTTGCTAACACGCAGAAGATCGTCAGCGTAAGATACATCTGCATCAGAAAAGATTAATTTCAATCTATTTCAATCTTCTTATATAAAAGCATGTGCTTGTTTTTTTCTTTAATAAATCATATTCATTTTCCGAAAAATGATAGAAACCACGATAAATATTACTAGTAAAAATGTTAACGAAACATACAGTAAAAAGTATAGGTAACCGGAATTTTTTTTATTAAAAGATATTTAAAAATTTCAAAGTTTGACTAAATACCGATTAACAGCGGTCAATTCTATGAAACATTGAAACAAAGTTATTCGAAAAATCATGTCTATTGGGTTGGCAACTCGGTGATTGCGGATTTTGTCATTACCACCTAATGATAATATTATTTGGTTGGTAACCCAATAATAGAATTTGACTATTTATGCTATTAATAAAAAATCCAATAAAAAGTGTAAAGAACAGAGAATGTATTTATTAAGAGATATTAAAAGGCTTTGAAATCTGAAACAATGAAGTAAACAATTAAATATTGACTAACAAAATTTCAATGTACGACTCATTCAGATAATCTTGAACAATAATAAAATGCGACTACTCCATTGCGAATAAATAACTATAAAGGCGATGTTACCAGAAACATTCCACCAAGGCGTGGAGAATTGAACTTGTAGAAGGGCATGGTGCGAGATATCGCCGATCGTGGACACTTATTGCGTTTCCGGTTCCGGTTCGGCGAGCCACATCACTTTCCCATGAAATGATCTCGCCTGCGCGTGGAAAGCCTTTATATCGACTTGCTGATCCAAAAGATCAGCACCCCACCTTTTGATTTCGCGAAACACAAACTATCTCCGGACTCGGTGAACGTTGCTTGTCGACCAGAATGATTTGAATCAGCGAGCGTAAAGCAGTGGCGGACGCTGTTTGCTCGTCCGTGGCCACTGGTTGATCATTTTTGTCTCGTTAAAAGCAAGAAAAATCGTAGCGAGGCACACGAATGCGTTAGTTTTTATTTCTCACCAGGAAGATGCTCGAAATTGTGTCGACGATTAAGTTTTACAAAGGCTATTAATATTTTTTGCTGTTTTTCTGTTGTATTTTTTGTTAAACTATTGTTCTTAAACTATTCTACGTTTAATAATATCTTAGTATTATTCTTACAGTAGAATGATATTAAATATTTATTAAGATGTTTTATAGATATTTTATTATAAATTTATAGCTTAACTTAAAAGGTTAGAAAAGCTTCAAATATTTCAATATATTTGGAAAATGAAATATACCAAATACGATACCTTTTTAATTAACAAGGACAGTAATATACATAGACCATGTTTATAATCATAGATAATATCGTTTATCATATAACTAAATATTATTTTAATTGTCGCGGTTTATCTGCTGAATGCATTCATAAATTGGATATGTTTAGATTTATCTCGTAGACCAATTCAAGGAATATATCTGTCACAGCGGTAGAATGTTACGAATCGAAGCGACACAGCCGACCGATCGCTAACTGCTCACTTTCATTTATGCAATTCCGTTACCGCAGTTGGTAAAAAATGTCGCGATGGACAATAACCTCCAAGTGGTATCGATTTAAGAGGCATCGTTGGGAAAAACATCCTCAGGTATTGGTATATTTTTACCGGGAAATCGCCGATTCTTTCTCTCGTAATTGATGCACTTGGTGCATGAAGGAGAATTTGGAAAATGAAAAATTTTCAAAACATATAAAAAATATTCTTAATTGTTTATTCACGTGACTACAAGCTGCTAGTACAGAGTTAATTAAAACGAAAGTGAAATATCTTTTAATACAATCGATCGATTTACGATTGTTTCCGGGGCTCGCGAGAGGCGTAAAGAATCGACAAATATTGCAAAACAGTGAAGGATACTGGTTCTTGTAAAACTACGTTTTCTAGCTAGAAACTTTATTTTCACTCTCGTTTTACGTTGCCATCGTTTCTTATTCAAATTATTATCGAATCTAAATTGTCATTCGAGTACAGAACGATTTGACCGTGTGTACAAGAAGATTTCCGTACATTATAAGCTCTATTCTAAATCATGTTAATTTACTCTATGAAGTTTTTCATTCTTTGAAAGTGAAATTGCGAGGATACACGGAAATGTGAGACACGCGGGGAGGATTCATCGTTTTCTCGAAAAACGCATTGGTCGGCGCAGGTTTCATTTGCAATTTCGAGGCCAACTTCTGCATAATCAGCTTCTCGTTGTCGATGGTTTTCACTTTCTTTTTATCTTTTTGTTTGTCTTGTGTGTTTCGTTTTCGATAGTAAAACACTTCTCCTGCTAACGTGATCATCGCTAGAGCGAGACCAAAAAGAGTTGCGATGAACACTCCACCTGAAAACACGTGGAATTGTTTGATTAAATTATCATGTACATTTAATTATATTATACATTACTATTATTATATTTTTTAGATAAAATTCTTTGAAGTTTGGATATAAAATATTCAACCTTTCTGTTTTATTTATTCAGAAAATTGCTATTTAGTAAATATTAAGCTATCTTCACATTTCAAGTATTCAACATTTTGAATTATTAAAATATTTTAGTTCATAACAACTCACCCAAACTCTCCAATGTTATTCCCTCGTTGTCATCAGAATTCTGACACTGAGCCTTCAACGATTGATTCCAATACTTAGATGCCAACATTTCAAAGTATCTGTCCTTTTGCAAATCTAGAATTCTACAACAAGTCAATTGATATAAATAGGATAGAAACATATAATAAATTATAAAATTAGTTAGGATAGGTAAGGTTAGTACAAACTCATCAGGATAGATTAGTACAAACTCATCAGGACGGGTTAGTACAAACTCATTGATACAAAAACATACTTTCTGCTTATTTCTTCCTGCAAATGGCTTCCCTGTTGAACAGCAATTGCATAAGGCTGTTCCGCAAACACTTCCCCAACCTCAGTCAGGTTGCAATTCCTCGTTACCTCATACTTTATCTCCGATGAATCGTGGATGAAAGCGAATTCTGCATTTTCGCTTTCTATCACCTGAAACGGCGCAAAAGACGATGGCTTTGTTCACCGATTTGCCTGGCACGAGCGACTGATCGTCAACGCATACCTTTTGAAAACCCTCTCTGGAATTTACAACAGGGCCGACCTGCGTAATAGCTTGCAATATGTGGCCGTATTGTTCCTTGATTGGATAGTCCCAAACTCGATACTCTACTTGGTCGCTGGTACTGTTTAACGTGATTTCTTTCCATACCCTAATTGTGAAATAAAATTGGGAAAAATTAGAGCAGATTTATGGGAGGAATAAATATGATTAATTTGTAAATTTCAATATTTGAAATGTTATTAATTCGTTCGACACCAGTGATCCAAACATTAAATCACGAAAGATTAATAGAATCTTTCTTGTAACATTCTTTGTCATAGGATTGTTTCCAATGGCCGAGAACTCACCGTCTGTATCGTTTGTAAAAATTTATGTCGTCAGTCGATTCACCGATTTGTGACTAAAGAAGTCATCGGAATGGAATCTATTCAGAACAAAGTGTCTAAAGCATGAAATGGTCGTTGATTGTAAAATCAACTAAAAAATGAATAACATAAATAATAAGTATTGTAGTATTGTAGCCCTGTCCTGGAATATAATACATGTAACATAACCTTCAATAACAGAGTCCACTCGGCCATTGCAGACAATAATACTGTTTCAGTATAATCGTACGTATTGTCAATTTACTAATCTACTGATTGTCTAATCCACCTTGTTTGGAAAAGTCCAAATTGCCCACCTGTTTGCCAAGCTGTGAACCTTACAATGCGGACCTCATTAAGAGGTTAAGAACACCTTAACATTTAGCCAACTGAATAGGGAGATTTTATGAAGGACAAATAATCACTTTTTTTGTTTTTATAAAGTACAGTATGTAATAAAATACACGAATTTAGTGGTGTTAAAATGAATGAAAAAGTTACACTATCAATTGTGACTAAATAAAGTTATAATCGAACGATACCACACTATAAAAAAATATTAAAATGCATCATTAATTTAAAACGTTCAAGTCGTGTTACTTATCTTTAGTCATCTTTGATGTTTTTAATTTTACTTATATTTTTTATACTTTTAATTTGATGTTTTGTAAAAACAATATGTAAAATCGTTAAATAAAGTCATTACCGCAAATATAATTAACCACTTTAACTAAATCATTTTTAGGCTTCTTTTTCAAATAGTGAATAATAGTCCTCGATGATGTAGGTTGGGTAGGTCAGGTCAAAAGTAAACAGCTGACAACACCATATACAGCCACGAAAATCCACAATAAACCATGGAAAACTGGGGGAAAATTAGTATATAAGGACGAGACGAAACTTCTGCTGACATCCATCGCCATGAGAACGTTAACCTCTTCGTGCATACTAAAAAGTACAAGTAAACAAGCAAACCATTCTAATACTCGATATAGTTAATTTACCTCCACCTTGAGCGTTAATCTCGTTGAAGGTGATATCAACCGACCGCCATTTAACTTCGAGCCGGATATCTGTGTCGTTGGAGGAAGCAACAGTTCGGAGGAAAACAAGATCGTTAGACAAATAACATCAACGTGAGTGCCATCTTGGGGAAAGAACTAGCTTCATCGCAAAATACACCGCACACAACATCCCCATGCAAGATAACCTACGTCAACAAACAGTCGGGACAAGTATTGTCAATCTTTGGTTACAGGTGCTTTCCTCGGCGTCTATTTATCGCCACACTCTATTTATCACTACACAAACAAACAGGGACAGCTCTCCATCGGAATACACCGATCACAGTCAATACAAGAGTCACCTTCGGGAAGGAAATATTATACCTTTATCGCGAAATATACCGTCAATATCTCGCTGCACAGCAGACGAAGTATCAATTCGTTCGAAACATAAACATAAGTCATATGTTTGTTGAGTCACCTCTCCCTTGCAAACTGCTTAAAGTTATCATATCGAAACTCACGCGCGTACACCATGGCCTCCAATCAAGAAGGACGCATAAGAAAATTGTAAATGGAACGAAAATTATTCAAGGAAGAATTAGAAGCATTTCAAGAGGTACTTGATAAATATGAGGAAGGAGGATCAGTAACCGTCATTCAATACCAGGTATTTAGAGGCAGAATATGCTACGTTTAGGAAAAATCAAAGCGAATTAAACGAGATAGACGAGGACCAAACACAAGATGAACGCCTTGCCCTAAAATATAAATTCTTGGAAAGTAAAACACGCGCTACTGATATAATTGAGATCGCTAAACGGCGGATCGACAATGAAGTTGCATTAAATTCAATAAAGTTGCCTAAAATTCAACTACCTTCTTTTTCGGGATCATAGTACACGAGAATTCGCGTATTGACGACTGTAAGAGATTAATATATCTCCGCTTTTGCCTAACATAGGAAGCGGCTATTGCCATAGCGTCGTTGGAAAATACAGCCATCAATTATCCTATACTATGGGAAATTTTGGAGAAACAATACAATCAACTTGGAAAAATCGTGGCCAACCATTTGAAAGCATTGTTCGACGTCTCTTCTTTACAGCGGCCATCTTACCAAGGTATACAATTCTATTTAAACAAATTATAAAGCATTGCAATCACTCAATCAGCCAACCGCGGATACCGTGTTACTATATTTGTTTACATCGAAGCTAGATCACGACACACAGTTACGATGGAAGGAACACATCACACGGACAGACCACACAACCTTTCCAAACGTCGGACAACTGTTCGACTTTTTACACAGTCGCTGCAACCTGTTAGAAGCTATAGGCTCAACATATCAAACACCATCACGCCCTACTACCCGTCCGTATAGTTTACGTATCATGAGCCAAGGCGGTATGTGCAAACGGATATCAAAATCTCCGATCACGTGAAATTTTTTAACGGATCTCACACAACACGAAATCGCAAAAAATTGTTGTCTATGTCAGTAGAAAAATCTCTGTTTGTTGTTTACGTAGCACACATTCCGTGACAGAATGTACATCTGGTAGTTGCAAGTTATGCCGTAAATGGCACCACACTCTCCTACATTCGGATATAGATAAATCATGGCGGCCAACTTAAATTAATATAACAGGTCACGCATCTAAGATATTCCCAAACGTCGTTTTGTCTACGGACCTTATAAACATCAGTGATCAAACCGGAAAAATGCAACAGTGCAGAGTCTTGTTAGACTCAACGCTCAACGTCCTTTCACAAACTACGTCATCCTGCATGAGCAATTGGAAACTAGAACGAGTCCTAGAAGCTCGAAAGAACTCGCAACACTATCAAGGACATTTTAGAGGCGTACGATCGAAGTTCGCCTGAAGATCGGATTACGAAGATATTTTGAAGACTACCGATCAGTAGAATCATTCCTTGTCTCCCAACGACGAACTCGACAGGAATGATGGGGCAGCATGCTCCTTGAACAGTTCCAGCACGGTGACACTTCACGGGAACAAAATAAAATTAATGCTGGTCAAATCAGAGAGCAACAATCCCCTGACACCCGAGTTAAAGCAGGGTATTCCGTTTTCTTAATTAGTAGGAACAATCCAACAACGAATAAATATCGATACAGTGAACCAGGATGGCTACAAACGTCAGTAGGTATAAATTCCAATGAACTGCGTCCAATCGACTGGGAAGAATAGGAAGAAACAGAAAGACGGCTCAGGTCTCGTCTTCCGTGGATAATCTGGCGCCAAGGGACACATACCAAGCCAGTACAATTACCACAGCTCAGAACCAAGATGCCCAACGACACTTCCTGGGCAGTGGACTCCAGCGGTGAATTTATTAGCAACGAAGAGAATGACTGCTATCCGGATTGCTTAAAATACATACAGAAAATCATTGAATTGAACGTTGATTTAAAGCGACTGCACATGGGATCTACAAAATTTAGCACTTATCATTAGTACTTTATCTCAAGGGAAAGCAATAAAATCTAACTAGCATTTGAAACAACTTGCAATATTGGATTGGATTTTAAAGAAGGTCAACATTGAAATTGATAAGTGTAAATATGCACGAGACGGTCTACTCGAGGAAATCAGAACCTTTAGAAATACAACAAACCAGAACATACCAGTAGAATACATAGAGCAATTAGAAAATAAGATAGTTTGTACACAATTGCATTTTGCTAAATCTACATCTTTTCCGAATGTGTGTAATTACACACTTCATCATTACAGACAACTTTTGAACGTGCCCGTTTAAAGGAGGCGGTATGTTTGGGATTTCGAGTGGCCGTCTGTTTATGACTCGACAATACACCTACCTTGTGTGGAAAAGTCTGAATTGCCTACCTACCTGAGCTGTAAATCTTACGGATGCGGACCTCATTAAGAGGCTAAAAACACCTTCAGTGCCCGATGGGGTCAGGTCTAGGGTAAACAGCTGACAATACCAGATGATATACGGCTACGAGAGTCCACAATAAACAGTGGTAAACCCGGGGGCGGAAAGTCAATACATAAGGACGAGACAAAGCTTCTGCTGACTGTATACTAATAAGTGCAAATAAACAAGTAAACCATACTAATACTCGATATATTTAATTTAACTCCACCTTGAACGATAATCTCGTCCAAGGTTACCTATATCAACCGATCGCCATTTAGTTGAGAATTCGCAACACAGGGATCCAAAGTTCAGACTCACGTGTACAACTTATCCTCTGCATTCTTCATATTCATGAAGTACTGATGTACCGCAGAATTAGCCACCACGGTGTAATTGATTCTTGACTGCCTCGCTAATTGCTCCAAAGATTGCACAGGAGACTGGAACAAAATGCGTATTTAACTATCATCTTCTAAAGTATGTGCGAAATTTTCTAAATCCATTTACAAAACTTATGCACCTGCATTCTTTCCACAGTAAGGAAAGCAGCCAGATTAGCGGTGAACGTGGCGAGCATTAGGACAACAAACAGCCAGTAAGCGGCCACTAATGTTCTGCTCGATAATGCTTTAGGAGCTTCGCCGCCACCCTGGGGTGTAAAAGACGTCAAAGCGAACCAGAAACTTTCTTTCAACGTGAATTCCCTAAATACAGGACATTGATCCTATTGAAGCACTATTTTTGACGACATAATTTCTTTACCTTCCCGAGACGTATTGACGTATTATAACAGCATACAATATAAGAATCGTTAAGGGCAATTTCCCGAAATCTAAATCTAAATGTCCCTTAATGAGTCTTCGAAACTAGGCTTGCAGTACAGTTCTTACCGACAAGGATATGGATAGAGTTGTTTATTATTTCTGGCACTGTACGGAGAATACTTGTCGAGTATCCAAATCATGATGCCAGTTAACGTTAGTGCCCCGACGATGCTTAACCATACCTCGACTTTCAGTACTGTCATGAATTTGAAGAGAGACGGCTTGCGCACAGGTTTCCTCATCACTTGGAATGAAAAATTATTACATAATATGTATTTACGTAGATTAAAAACATAACGTGAGTTTAAGTATAATAATAGTGAACGTAATAGTATAGCACATAGTGTCTATACATAACACAAAATAGTATAGTGTAACATAATAATATGAGTGTAAAATATAAAACTTTTTTTAAATATTTTAAATAGAAACTTTTTACCAATTAATATGCCAGATTGTTCAAAGTATGGGGCGACGAAATCGATCACTTCCTCACGTTCTGAAGTCATTGTCAATGATGCAACTACCATGTCTGTTTCCTGGAAAACAAAATAAATGTCTGTAGTAAGAACAAGTTTCTAGCAATAAGTTTGTTGAATAATAAAAAGTAAAATCAAATGTCACCAAGAGGAATCACACAGTTTGTATCATTAGAAAGGTCTAAACAGATAAAATTTTCTACAAGCAAGATTAAATGGTTGCATAATTACAGGCACTATCAAGTTTAGTATACAAGTACTTCAACAGAGTTTAACATCCTTCTTGCATACTTCTTACCCCTTTAGCAAGGTCACCAATCAAGCCATCCCATTGTCCATTAGATAATTTCTTCCCAAATTGATGATCCTGCGGTACAACGAGATCATAATCGAATTCCATCTCTTCGGATAATTTCTTTACAAAATCCACGCAATAGCCGTCCCACATATCATTTCCGTTCTCATCCTTCATGATCTTTCCAGTTACTGGATCCAATCTGGGAACGGTCCAAGGCACTGACTAATGCAATTGTAATATTTGCATTAATTAAAGTTGTCAAAATTATGGTGATGCAAACATCGTAATGAGTGTCAATTACAGGAGCAGTTCCGATTCGGAAGAATCTTCTAGCGGGCTTTATCTTGTTTTTCTCAGCTTCTTTGATTTTACCATGCCTCGTCCAAGTGGCCAGCGGCTCCAAAATCCCATTAAACTCCTCCAACTCAATTTCGGCTTTGTAAGTGATCATTCCTTTCTCTGACCAGTACTCGAACGTGTCGTTACCTCCTAATTTCTGTCACAACATTTTTCCGTCAACCTTCAGTTCCTTCTGAGAATCATCGAACAACTGAAATTCAACTTACCGCTAGTATATTATTGTTAAATGCCTCAGACGTGAGATTCGAAGCTTGACTCGTGTTTGGCGAAGGGCATCGGCCAGTTTTTGGTTCCACGCTGATGCCAGACGCCTGCAGGTCGCTCATTAAACTCACTATCAGGCCTACTAATCTTTTAAAGTAATGTGAAAACATCTAGAAACATGGGAAGGTACGAAAAGAGCACGTGAATCGTTTGAATCGAGAAATACTATACACGATAAAAAATGTCTAGATACTTGAACATCAGAGGGACAAGTGCAAGCCGGTTCACCGATTAGTCTGCAGCAAATATCCTTCTTCATCGATAGAATAGTAATTGAAACATCCAACTGATGTTCTCCGTTGATATATTTAAAGGTCTCGTAATTATTGTCAGTGAACACCAGGTTCCATACTCCATTTCTCGTGACCAGTCCTCCTTGCATGGCCTAAATTTCATAAGCAAAGTAAATTTACAAGCTAAGTTTTTATACTGAATCGTTCAACCTGTTAACCTGCTCATTCCTTGTCCAATCAATCTTTAAAATCTTAATTCGATTTTAATCCTTACAAGTATACGAAAAATAAAACAACAACTAAAGGAAACTGAGCGATCTTTAAATAGAATTAGTAAATTGAATTAAAACTACTAAAGATTCAATAGACAGGTTAGCGTGTTTTCTCCGATTAACAGGTTAAAAGATTTTCTAGGAATCACCGTTCTGAAGAAATCCTCCATCTTGGCTGTGCTCGCGTAGATCGCGTAATAAGATGGCGATGGTCTCATGCTCCTAATCTTTGACACTGTCTTCTCCGTGAACTCGTCGATCACCACCAGTCTTATGATCGAATTCCCAATTAAATAGTAGAGACTCTGATTCAATTCTGCAAAGGGGTATGAATCAGTTTTCAAACATCTGACACGAAATGAAAAACGATCGAAGGTTGATATGAAGGTACCCCTTTCATCTTCGAAGATCAGGCTCACGTCCGTGGCGTTTTTCAACATCAAAAGATCGTCGATTGCTTGGATGTACGGGTTTATATTGCTATCGCCCCGTTTGTATATTATTCCGTTCTCGTCGGCCAAGTTTCGTAGGCGATCCCAACCAGTCCAGGTCATGTCGAGTATGATACTGATTCCCTTAAATAAGGCAGCACATACTGCAAGTTGATTTTAACGAAACGAAAATAAGAATGAAGCGCGATCATGTCGGAGAAGCTCGTCGATGTTGCACAGCTATCATCGATAGATCGATCAAAAGGGTGCAAAGCGTATGAGAATTAGTCACGAATAAAATTATCTTCCATTGTTTCTTATTTTCTTTCAAGACAACAATTTTCATCGTGGAGTATTACATGTCTAATATCGTTAATTTTAAAGCATTGAAGAGTGAAGAAATTTGTAAGCTATTTGTAAATTGCTTGAAAATTAGCCGGAAATTAAATTAACAATAATAAATTTTTATAGCGAAATACAGTATGTCTGGAACAATTAAGTTTTGCAATATTGAGGGATAAATCTATTTTTAAGCAAATTGGAATTTTCGTTAAATTCCTTATATGAATATTTGCGATAAAATTAGCAATTAAGCTTTGAAATCGCTCATTACAACTTGCAGAGATCGCTATCGATTGGAACTGTGGTCGTGAAAGCTGTGAAAACTGCACGACACATTTTGCTTCTTAACCTCTCTCGTAACTGCTGTCTACGTTGGCACGATCCACTTGCACTGTGGAAATATGGACGGCGATGATGTTTTCACCAAAATTCTTTTCTGCTTGAGGTACAGCATCGTTCAGAATGCTTAGTATCGCCTTATCTGGTTCCTCTATTACTATCACTGTACAAAACAATAAGAAGATCACTACAGTGTAAATTAATTTAAACAAGAAATCTCTCAAAGACTTTTCACATTCGCTATTTTTTTTTTTTTTTTTAAATTAAGTTAGCTACATTAATTCGTAGTAAGATATCCTACATATATTTTTACATATACAAGGAAAGGAGCTGTTTTTAAAAGAGTACATATATAATGTCATCGTTTCACGTGACATATTTACCTCGCTATTGATATTCATTATTGTATTGCTTCATATGGTTTCGTTTCAGTAGATAGAATCTAATCGTGCAATAATCATCTATTATGCTGTAAGTTGCTATTCTTCATGTAGAAAAAGTTTCATTAAGCTAATATAATTTCTTCCCTCGTTGTTTGGAAAAAAGAGCGAAAAGTTACACCGCGTTTGTGTCATCTGAAGCAATGATCGTGCGACGATATCGCCATCTGTGTCGTTTTGTTACTTTTTCGGTCTCAATCATCGGTAATAGCTTTCGTTGAACTTCTTTCTATGTCAAGGACCAGGGACCAACCGTTCGAGTTGGCACAGAAGATACGGAAGGTATTAGTCAAACGTTTATCGCGTGAATAATTCAACAATGGTACAACTACTATCGATGTATCGAGAACGAAGCAAAGTTTTATGCGACCCAATCAATGTTTAACCAGTGCAACCGATGTATCTAATTTTCGTTAATATTTCATAACATTGCATTTGACAATAATTAACTCTAGCAGAATAATTATGACTAACACTGTGCAGGATCGGCATTTCACTAAGAAGTAACGAACTATAGCATTTGAGAATATTGTTTTAAGGAAATGAAAACGACTAAAGAATAATCATAATAAAAAAAGTCAAAACAGTTTCAAATCATCTACTACCAATTTCTAAAGCTCTGTAAAACAAAAGTAAAAGAGTTTCATCTGATATTCCTTTCAAAAAATGACATCTCGAATCAACTTGTGAATCTTTTTCCAAAATAACTCCACGAAACCCATACGTCGTTCGAACGTTTCAATCCGTTTGAAAATTGCAAAGAAAATTTTCCAAAGCCATCGTAGACAAAACTTACACATGTTCATAGGTGTTAGAGAGATGGCAGGACCGAGGAACGAGGCAAGCAGGAACACACTCGCTGCTACCACAGTGGTCGACATGGCTCAGGAGAACCGACTTGGTGTCGGATGAACGAACAACCGTTGTCTTCCGCGTAGGCAAACAGGAGGATACCGTGGAAGACGACAACGACGCCTGCGCTCGCTCTCTACGACACCCGCTTATGAATATTACACCGTCGACTATCAAACTGTGGTCCTTGTTTTCCGTAAATTCACTTTCGTTACGTGGAAGTACGATGTCATATCCTGACACTCGTTTCTTCCACTTTAGTCATCGATTTATCGTTCAAGTTGACGACTGCCAAGGATTACTAACCTGAACATTGGCGATCGATGCATGACGTTGAATGCTACTCGACAATTGGGTTATTTAACAATATTCTCTTTTTTACTTAAATTCCTGGAGAATATTTGGGAGATGTATTAGGTTGGCAACTAAGTGATTACGGATTTTATCATTAGGTGGTAATGACAAAATCCGCAATCACTTAGTTGCCAACTTAATATTTCTTTCGGTACGATTATTGGAGAAATCCGATTTTGAAACTTATTGCTACTTAATAGACGGGGAAAATGATGAATTAGAAGATGTAGGAATTAGGTGATTTTTGAGATATTTAGGACCAAATATTTCTTCAAAAATGATTCCGAGGAATGTCGAATAAACCTACCGATGGAAATTCAAAAATTATAATTGAATAAATGGTACTTAAATAAGTAAATAAAATTATAGAACGTCTTAGTGTACAATAGTCTACGTCAAAGACTGCATTGAAAGGATAAATGTTAGGTTAGCAACTAAGTGATTGCGGTTTCTGTCATTAGGTGGTATTGACAAAATCCGCAATCACTTAGTTGCCAACCCAATAAATTCAAGGCAAATGTACAAAATTATTTTATGTATAAAACAGCTTATAATTACGAAATGATAGAATCAACGGTGCATTAAAAGCACCGAGTACATTCGTTGGTTTGGTTTCCGTGCGCGTGAACCGTTTTTAGAATAGGAGAATAGAGAATAAATGATCGATACGCATATTATTGATTCAACGTACACGTAACAGTTGCTTCGTCCAGTAACATTTATGTAGGAAAAGCTCGCAATCAGGAATCGTTTACGCTAAAAACTGCAGTTTCCTAATCGATAATTGATTGTATCGCGTGCATACACTACCCCGTTCCTCAGCACCTGGACTAGCGAAATTCGATCGGCGAACATTCCCGTCTCGCTATTTTCGCGACCGCTGAACGATAAAGTTCCCTTTAACCGCGTGCCGACAAATCGCTTCATCGAACAATTCTTCGATTGAATCGCCGATCCAAAAGAAGGAAAAAAGAAAGAAAGAAAGAAATGAAGAAGAGAAGGAAGATGAGAATGAAGAAAAAAAAAGAAAACAGAGCAGATGATAGAATCGAGTTTCTCGATCGGTGAATCTTGCCACGACGAACGTCACGTTTTCCCATTATCTATCAGTTCTGATCATGGTCTAAGGTTGATTAATTTCCATGGTTGAGGAAACCTGTGAATCGATGGTGCGCGGTCACAAAGAATAATGACGCAAGGATCGAGATTGCTCCGCAGATGTTCCCTGACTGAGGCGAGAGGCCAGCTGGGGCGAAATGCTTCAATAGTCTCGCACTATTTTTAAATATATTTCAGATGTCGTTTATGCGAACGCAATCTCAAAGAACCTGCCCCTGCGGCCTATTGTTTCTCATCGTTTCCATTTTTCTCTCCATAACGTTTGGAAAGTGGAGGTTTAATCTTATGGTATAAAGATTTGTTTAAAAATTCTGAAATAGAAATAAAACCGACAATCTACTTCCTTACAAATTTATTATTCAATTAAATTTTACAAAATGATGTCATAGAAATTATAAGACAAGGCTGTTGAATTTCAAGCAACTAAGAGTTTTAATAATCATTTTTTATTGTTAGAATACAATAAGCAATTAGGCATATTCGAAGCTATAGAAGAATGTTTTTTGTAATTAAGAGTACATTATATACATACATTAATTCTTTTCCCTGAAAATTTGTTTATTACGTATTATGGATTAAAAGAAGAAGAAAGCGCCACATCGCGTCTAATGGCTGAACTCTCTTGTCGCAGTTGTGCACATATCGTTGTTAGATGTCGCTTCATATACACACAATACATATATTAAAACATAATTCCGATTATCGTTCAATGTGTCCCTTTGAACTTTATGAATTGGCGTATTTTATTATCTTATATACTAGCTTGCACAATGGAATGCGAGATTTATATAGCTACATTAAAATTAATACAACCAACTGAGAAATCTGATGAGAAGGGCAGATAAAACAGGAAACGATATCATCCTTCTATGTAAATAAACGTTAGTTTGTCGTCAAACATAGAAAGTTGTACATATTTCATGATGATCATCATTCGTTACTAACAAATTGTATTATTACTATTTTCTTTATTATTTGATTCGTTGTACTATAAAATATACTTAATTGCAAAAGAAACTTTCTTCGCAGAAAGTTGTACGACCAAACAGGAAAGAAGTTAGATCAAGATGTTTAATTTGAACCATCATAACTGTATCCACGAATTACGCCTGCTTTCAACATTCCATGCTCGAGCGGATCTTAAAGAAATGTTTAAAAAATGCGAACAGAATGGCAATCGTAGCGGCAGCATTTCCTTCACTGACGTATCTTGCCGAAGAGGTTCGGTATATTTTTCTTGCATAATTTAGTTCACCAGACGCTGCAGTTCTTTTAATCGGCGCCAATTTTCGGCCTAAAATACTGCTCCAGTTACACGAAATATGGAACATGTAATCCGTTCACGATTTTTGTACTTCTGCACGCGTGCTCTGCAGACGCAAAATTTCTATGCGAAAAAATCACGCGATAACCATTTTGTAATAAATGCATATTATTATTGTCCATAAAGATTATTTTTTTTAGCCGCTCAAAAAGTTAAAATTTTATAAAATTGAAATTCGAATAGGACTTTCGTAGAAAGTAGAACTATGGTTGTAGACTTTACGAGGAAATTGGGACACGATAAGTTAAAATGTGTGACTCCATTGTAATAGAAAGAGTATTTGCATAAATAGTACAATGATGCAAATGCGTTCATACGAGCGACTGATACACAATTTAACTACCGTTACGGGACACTCCGTGAAGAGAAGCGGTGTCGATCGAACGAAGGAAGGGAATGTGGAAAAGAGAGGAAGCGACGAAGGAAAACACGCGCAGAAGCGCGTGCATTAGAAACGAAACGCACGCGTCAAAACGTATTACAATTTCACGCACGAAAAGTTACACGAAAAGGTTCGTGGAACGCGATCCTGTACAACGGATTACATCCCATACGGAGAAAGGTGAGTCGCGGTAGTGTCATAGACGATTTCGCTGTAAGGGAAACGGTCGATAAACGAGTTATATTATCAACTGTTTTTCCCCGGATACGTACGTGTGAGAATGACGAATTCGGAAGGAAGTTACGCGGTGAAGATATCAAACGGTGAGGAAAGAAAGGAGGAAAGAATAGAATTTTATTCAAGAAGCGCTCTAATGCGGGAAGTACAGGCTCGGTGATTTCCGGATGCAATCGGTTGTTTCCGGTACGGACGCCCTCCCGAACTAAAACCATTCATTCGATGGAGAGCGAGAGACGAAGAATTGAACGAAGAAGGGGATAGGAAGGTGGTAGGTGGAAGCGAGAATCGACGGTGGAAGAAGGATGGAGAAAGCAAGCGAGCGAGTGAATGAGAGGCGAGTAGTGAGGAGGGCAAGAGGAAAGGAGAAGGAAAGCGGTTGAGCAGGGGATAGGGAAGGGAAGGAGAATACACGAGAGAGGTAGGCTCGGCTGATTCGAGAAGGCTGGCAGGCTGCTGGTAGGTGAGAGTAAGAAAGCGAGGGAGCATACTGGCTGGCAGAGGCAGAGGCAGACTGGCCGGCCGTGCGCTGTAGTTAACAGAGCTGCCAGCAAATCGGCAGCAGATGTGGTCAGTTAGTTCGGTGCTGTGTGCTCGTTCGGATCACAGTGTTTCTGTGGATTTCGATGCACCGACCGAATCCGCAGTCGATAGTAGCGACAATAGCCAGCGATCAGTTGCCGAGTGTGACCCTCGTCGTCGCGACACAACACGCCGTGTTCGAGAGAACCATGTAAGAGTGAAGGCACTGTAAAAGGCTTGGAGAATCGGTGACAAGTCGTGGCAAGGCGAAAAACGACTTGATTCAGCGGATACGATTTCGACGTGTACAGAGGATAGAAAGGAACGGAACAAGACGAGCAAGACAGGACAGGACAGGAGAGAACAGAACAAACAACAACGAGAGCAACGACAACTGTGTATCGAGGAAGAATCGCGAGGTAGAAAGAAGAGGAGAGAACAAATCGAATGGAACAGTCGGTCGCGCGCCAGCACCAAGAACGCAGTGATCGTCGTACCTGTACGTCGGTGGCCGAAGACTTGTCCGATTGAAACTCGGGAGTGATGTGGCAACGTTGCTGGTGGCTTGCGAGTGGAGGAGTCAGTCGTCGTTCGGCTGTTCTATCGTAGTCTGTGTATGACAGTGCAGTGTCGTTACCAATAGAACCGCGAGGGCCCGTCAGGGCCCACGAACACCGCGAATATCACCGCGATTCTCACCGCGGTCACGATGACATATCTAACAGGAGCAGCAACCAGTAGTAACACCACCATCATCGACGGGACAATCGTACAGATACATCTAACATTGCTACGATAGCGCATGTTCGCGTTTGTTGGTTATCGTCGTTGAAAAACAGCCGATGAAAGAGGAGAGAGTTTCCGTGACTCGTGCTTTAAGTAACAGTGTTTCGAAGCGTACGATCACGGCGTAACGCGCTTTTTCGTCGTACATACAAGTTTCGTTGGTCGAGTCGCAGCAACGAGCAGCAGCAGCAGCAGCAGCAGCAGCAGCAGGTTTTGGTTCCGAACCTTTATAGAAGTTCCTGAAGTGCGCGCGCGGGGTTTTACGCGTCTGCCACTCGAATGTCGAGAAACGAATGAGTGCGTGAATCGTGACAACATCGTGTCGAAGTGTACGGAGAGGAGTATCCTTAGAGAGAACGAGATAGAAACCGTCTCTCTTTCTCTCACATCCCATAGAGGCCGTGGTCGGACTTTACGCCGTCGTACGCGCTTCTCCCCTCTCCCCGTAATGGACTGTTTCTTTCTCCCTCTCTCTCGCTGAAGGCCAATTTATCTATCCCGTCTCTGTCTGAGTCTATACCATTCCTGTCTGTGCGCTGGCAGAGTTTTCACTGGCGCGACACGACACGGCACGGCACGGCACGCGCGCACACACGCTACCGACACGTAAACGAAAAACGAAACGAAACCGGCTGCTGTCCAGCCGAAACGGGAGTGTCAAACATCCGAGGAAAAATCACGGGCTATGGGAACAGTGTGTGCCATGAACTGAAAAAACAGTGCGCGACCGGTTGTCTCGTGCTTGGCCCCGTCGAAAGAGGATCTTGCATTTCATCCGGTGCGTGCTTGTGTATCCCTTTACACCAAAGGAGGAAGAGAGGTTAGGTTAGGCTAGGACTCCGCGTCACCCTTGGCCACACTCCGTCCTTCTCGCTCTTTCGTGCGATTCTCCTACCTCTCTTTTTCTGGCATACGGCCGAAGAGGAACGCGCAGACACGAGAGGCCAAACCGACTACGTACACACATTCACACATAGCCAGGACAATTGGGGAAAGAGGAGGAAAACACAAATGCCGATCGCTGGTGGAATTCTAGTCGCTGGAACCGCGGCTCATTGCTGGTCTTCCGCCGCTGGCATGCTTCGATTCCTCGCTAGACTCTCAGGTTAGCACGCAATCCATCTCTTCTATCCGCTGGACGGAACGTCGGAAACGTTTGACGGCCGCCTTGTCGATTATTTCTCGTTTCAACAAGGAAAAAGTCACGCCGCGCACGCCAGGGGAATCGCGACAGAGAAAAACTAACGACGATCGTCGTCGTGGTATCGTTGCCTACGAATCATTGGCATTCGCCAATAAGAATCATCGATAACAATTACCAATAAGAATTCTCGCGTTTATAAGTTGTATACATAATGTTAAATCAATCGTTGCGAACTTTTGACGCATCTCGAATCGAGAAAATGTCGTTCTCGTTTCTCGGCTGTTTCACGCTATAAATATTATAGTGTATAGCGTATTATTACGTATGTACGTATGTATTCGTATTTCGTCTTTTCCCCTGCGCGTGTGCATGCCCATGTCTCTTTTCCAGCATCGACGACGCGTGCTTTAGTCACACTCTCTCTGCATCTCGGTAAAAATTTCGCTATTTTCTCGGTCCTTGTCTAGTCGGGTAGGCGGCTCGCCGCCGGGGAATCCGTGCGGTTTCGATTCCCAGACTTTCGAGTCAGTGCACCGCTACTGCTAGCTGTTAAATGGAAGCGTACAGCGGACGACGTAGACAGAATAAGAGGAACAAAAACGAGAGACGGCCCCGTGTAACCGCGGTATTATACGAGTTCGCGTGTATTCCGTGCAGAGAGGATTTGACGTATCGACTCGGATTTCCATAGCGTCGCGTAAAATTAACCTTCCCCGCTTCTCACTACCAACCCCTTTTCCTCTCAAATCCAAATCGTCGATCGCTGTCATCGGTTTAATACGTGTCAACGTGTTTCTCTTCCTACCTTGAATTTCATTAACTATTCCCCCGCTACCAATTTCTATGACTTTCTTTCGTAGCATTAGGGCTCTCTTCAAGCGTCTCTCGTCGACGTGTACACTTCCGGAACACGGTAGAAATAAATAAGGAAATAAGAAGGACAAAAATAGTGGAAATAATAGTCGAAATTATTTTTAATTCGTCTATATTGCTCATTGATCACACTTTTGATATTTTATTAAATCTTATCTATAAAATGCTTATGTAAACAGGAAGGAAGCATTTCGTAGTTCTGCTTTACCTGATCAATCGGTTATTTGTATCGATTACGCATACTGTTCAATGAAAAAGATCAGTCATAGACTACACGCGTGAAAACCCATGAATTCATGCGTTTCTTTATCGTGGTCCGTTTTACCCGAATTATTCTACGTTCGTAATTTGCTCTTAAATAGCAAATTGCACTCTGCAATTCACTGTTCGATTGATCGAGCATCGTTCAAGCGATTTATCGTTGAATTAGACCGGGAGTAAGAGCCGAATGATGATAATATAGGAATTCTGTGGTAAATAAAGAATTTTGTCACGGAGAGAAAGAGAATGGCGGTGGTAATTATTTGGATTACGGCAATCCGTGGCCGCGTTGTGAGAATCTGTGTCCTCTTGACACGCCGCAGCGACACGGCAACACCGATTCTTCTCATATCGGTGTTAATTAGCGGCCAAATGATCGCTATTGTCGCCAGTGTCGCAACGATCAGCGTCGCGAAACCAACTCTTGTCTAATGAGTGAATAAACCAACTAACTTTTATTTCTAAAGTTGCCTCTCTTTGTATGCAAACAAAAAAATATTTTCTCTTGTTCCAAAAGAATTTTTCAAACTTGCTGTAACTATTTTTTTTTTATACAACAACCATTTTTTTTTGTAAATCTTCTTACGTGCACGCGAAACCTAACGTCGAAACAAAATCTATTTTCAGACTGTCGCGAAATTATATGTAGTTTCTGAAAGGAAAAGTATAAATCTTTTCTGTAGCTTTAAAAGT
Source organism: Bombus bifarius (assembly GCF_011952205.1). Taxonomy (NCBI): domain Eukaryota; kingdom Metazoa; phylum Arthropoda; class Insecta; order Hymenoptera; family Apidae; genus Bombus; species Bombus bifarius. Next base: position 602,505 of record NW_022884519.1, on the reverse strand, counting down.
TGAGGAACTGAAAAACCTTGGTCTTACAGTCATCGAAGCACTTTGTCGTGTGTAATAATAGTAGATAACCGAAAGTAGTACATATGTACGTAAACAACCTTGCATATTTCTTCAGTCCTCTGATAAATTTAAACGCATGGATTAACTGTTAACGTAAGGTCCTAAAGTATTTCAACTGATACGAGCGTTGTGATAATTTCAAGACGTCGGCAATACTATCCAGCCTTAATAATCGACCAATTCAATGGAAAAATGATAAAAGTGCATTTTTCATTGGAATCTTATATAGGAAAGATAGATAAGATCAGTATTTATTAAAGAATTTTATTAAACGTTTAAACTTTCATATATATAATGATATTATATTACTATACACATTTTGTAAATACTATAGCAATACTTTAATATCCGGTATCATATAAATGATTCTATTGATGTTCAACTTTATCGACTTTTAATTTTCTCAAATTAAAAATTTCATTACTTGTATCAGCAAGGTTTTGATCAAAACTCAGCGTAAAGAATCTTTTCGCAGAAGCAAAATAAATCAGAGTCATTTCGATCAGTACGTGTTATCGTTGCTCAGAAGGAGACCGTAGCGTGTCTCGTTTCGATAGGTTTGTTTATCTCATATCTGACTCGTCATCGCCCAATCTATCGATCATGAAATAAACACCGTTTCATCGTCGTTAAGAGAGTACGTTCATCAAATTTCCAAACCAAACAGATTGGTATTTATTCGATCGAATAGACGAGCATACGATACATTTGCAAACCTCTGCCCCCTCCTGCTACTATCCGTTATACATTAATTCATCGACGAGTGAATGAGTAACCTCTAGGCAAAAATCGGCCGCGAATACATCAAAATATAAATAGAAACGTGTCTGAGGACCGCTGCTGTGTGTGTCGGCCTCGGGTACCGAGTCAGTACTATTCGAGAATTTACCTACAGTGAGGTCTGATCCATAAGGAGGGAACGTTCTGATGTAAAGGAAACGAAAGTGTGAAACAGTCATAGAGAAAGAATATAATAGAGAGGCGGTGTCGTATCGGTAATATTGGAAACGAGTGGTCGGATTTTGTGCGCTCGCATCGAGCGCATAAATATGTGGAAGAGATTCGATGCAAATCGCAGGAAAAGTGAGAGTGGCAATGAGTCAACATCCGCGTCTGCTGTTTTCTAGCCATCGATAAATTTCGAAAGGCGAATAGTTCGCTTTCGTACTGATATTTTTATTTTCCATTTCATCGCTAGTTTCTTCGTTTCTCTCCTACTTTTTCCTTTTCCAGGGGTTGTCTTTTGGTGGTTGTTTTTTTGGAATGAGGAAAAGGGTTGTGAAAAAGGGGAAACGAATTCGATAGGGCAGGATGCAGACAGGAGCAGAGTGATTTTCTTGTTAAATCGCTTGCAGACGCTTTATCTTTAGAAGCCACGGACAGACAGTGGCACCGGTTTTTTTCTCCTTAACGGAAATAGCTATCATTCTATACGCCTTAGAATGAACCGGCAATACTCGGCAAAATTTATTTTCGACGTGTAGGTTTACGTATCCGCCGTCTGGTCGGAATATCGGCCGGGGGATCATCAAAGGGGGCAAGAAACCGGAAAATTCGCTAAATTTCGATGCCGTTCGAATCGTCGAATAGACGTTCCGTCGTCTGGTGTGGCGCGTCTGTCGCGTCCAATATGGTTTCTAATGCTTCCACAACACCGGTCCGCCATTCGAAAGATATAACAATGAAAAAACGCTGATCTTCGCAGGTGGACCATTACCAGTCAAATTGATTAATTTTACAATTTTATTTGAAAATTTCTACTTCGTGGTATATTTTTTCCGTAATGTTGTAACTTTCGCAACGATAACTGAAAGAATAATTTAATGAATTTTATTTTGTTTTTTTATGTATTCAAACTGAAAATAATTTTCTATCAAGGCTACTTATACCAATAGCATTCAAAATGACTAGTTCTACAATTTTACAAAATGTGTCAACCCTCGTTTAGGGATGATGGATTAATAATACCAAAAATGTACTACCTAACGTGGAATTCCTTCCGTAAAAATGCAATAAATCAATAAATATAAAAATATTCTATTTTTTAAAGATCAGCCATTTTCACTGGTTTTCGTAGAAATAGCTTCGCGTTAACACTTTGACTGCCACGCTGAAAGCCACGGGAGTATTTTTATTATTCAAAGCATACTATGGCAAAATAATAATAAATTGATGATGTAAGACAACATTCTTCCCCAATGGACCGTTTATCTTATTGGTGGCCACGGGTGACCACCGTGGCGCCGTGGTAACAGTTGACAGCGACATATTATAACATGGCTTCGTTTATTTCGACAAACCATTCGCATTCGTTGTTTCGTCGTAAGCAAAGCGTGCAGAATATATTGTTGAAACGTGTAGAAGATATTAGTAAACAGTATTTGCTCATTCTATATATAATAGTAAGGTATGTTCACAATTCTAACCTCAATTATATGATTATAA